>NC_083720.1:2632163-2972997 GCF_028564815.1 Eubalaena glacialis | reverse complement strand
CAACTAGAATCAAAAAGACAAATAATAATAAGTGTCAGTGAGGATGTAGAGAAATTGGAACCCTCATGCATTGCTGAATGTAAAATGATGCAGCCATTCTGAAAAAGTCTAGCAGTTCCTCAAAAACATAAGAGCTGCCATATGACACAGCAATCCACCTCTTACGTATGTACCCAGGAGAACTGAAAACATACAACCACACAAAAGTTTATATACAAGTGTTCATAGCAGCAATATTCATAATAGCCAAAAAGTGGAAAGTACCCAAATGTCCATATATTGATTGCTGGACACACAAAATTGTATATCCAGACAGCAGAATATTATTTGGCCAGAAAAAGGAATGAAGTTCCGATTCTTGCTATAACATGAATGAATTTTGAAAACATTATGCTAAGTGACAGAAACCAGACACAAAAGGCTACATATTGTATGATTCCATGTATACAAAATGTCCAGAATAAGCAAATTTATAGAGGTAGAAATAGATTAGTGGCTTCAGGAGGCTGGGGGGGAAGGGAATGGAGTGCCAGGTTTCTTTTAGTGGTAATAAAAGTGTTCTGAAATTAGATAGTGATGATGGTTACCTAATTCTAAATACACTAAAAGTCACTGAATTGTGTGCTTTAAAATGGGGGAATTTTATGATATGTGCATTATACCTAAATAAAGCTGTAATTTAAAAAGAATCCCCTAATAAATCTTGACAGATCGAGTGGTAAGAATTTTTCCTAAGTGGGAAATGTGGGGTCAATGTGATTCTGTGCTGCTAAAGGGGCTTCTTAGCCTTGACCCCTAGGGCTGGTTGGCTCTGTAGTACTCTCTGCACTGCCTGATGGTCCTGGGCTGGACATCCACTGCAGCGTTTCCTTCCAGGGTTCTGATGCCAGGGACAGACGGGCACAGCAGGTGGGAGGGGATTGGAGAGGAATGTCCTTCTGTGGTGGAGACCCCAACCCCACAGACCCCAGCCCCATTTCCCTCCTCTGGGAATCTTAAGGAACATCCCCTAGGCAACAGCAAGTCCTGCTTAGCAGGGAAAAAGCATTTGGAAAGTTCCATCTATCAGGTTTTTCTTCTCCCTAGCCTCCACCTCACCTCTTCCATCTATCTGCTGGAGGTGCTACAGGTCCCAAACTGAACAGTCTTCCTCTCCCCCTCCCCTCCTCGAACCCCTGCCTCTCCCTGTGTTCTCTGCTCCCCACAGATGAATGGTTGAGCCTCCCTGTACAGTTGTGCAGGTTGTGCACTGCTCAAAAGTTCCTGGCCGAGGGGGTGGGTCAAGGCTGAAATCGAGCTCGCTCTCTGCTCACCAACCTGAGCAGCCCAGAACCGCTTCTGCCCAGAGAGCAAGCCTTTTCATAATTCTCACGAGAGCGCTGTATCCACTAGCTGCCACCCTGGAGGGAGGGAGAGGGAAGGAGGGAGGGGGATGTGAACCTTTTTAATGGCTCAGAATCAGTGCTCACAAACATTGTGAAATGTGCCCACTGGAGCAATTGGAAACGGATGGATTGTATTCATCATAACGTCATAACAGGCTGTTACACAGCAATAACGAACAGAATCTCAAGTGGATTAGCACAACTAAGGTTTATCTCTTGCTCACGCTTCATATCCCATGTGGGGACATTGCTCCCCATGGTCGCCCGGGGACCCAGGCTGGTGGAGGCTCCACCATATTGTAGCTGCACCGTCCTGCACCTGCCGCTTCCTCAGCCTCCAAAGCAAGGGAAGAGAGATCAGAGCATGGTCTGGTTTTCCACTGCTCCCTTCTGTTCGCTTCATACTGGTCAGGACCAGTCACCTGCTGCCCCACTGCATGGCTGAGAGGTGCAATCTTCCATGTGCCTGTGGCAGAGAAAAACCAGATATGGGGGGCAGGGGGCACTTGTCCTGTCTACACAGGGTGTCAGCTGATCCTGGGTGCTCCGCTGACCTGCCACAGCGGCTCAAAGCCGAACCCTGGCTCACAGAAGTGGTTCTCAAACAACAGGGCACCCAGGAGTCCCCTGGGAACTTATCAAAATGCAGGTTCCCAGGCCTGGGAGTCCAGGTTTAACAAACTCCCGGGGATTCCAATGCAGGGCCCCCTGGGCAGCACTGACCTGCACAGGGTGAAGTGTGCCCTGCGACTCCACGCATCCCAGGCAGCCCTCTCACGCTCCTCTGCCGACACCCCACACGCCACACTGGGCATCAGGCCATGCACAGAGCTCCCTCTGGACCCCTGACATCCCCTTTCGTGTGTCGGAAATCCCTTTCCCACCCCTTACCCTGTTCTTTGTAGGTTTACCCCTCAGGCTCAGCTCAGATGTCACCTCCTAAAGGCAGTCTTCCCCGAGCCTCTGATTGGGGGATCTGACCCTTCCTCTGAGCTTCAGCATATCATTGTACTAGCTCTTCTCTTTAGCCCATGTGTTAATAACTGGGCTCTGCCAGGTGCCTGCCGCGGGCAGGGTACAGCTAGGGGGCTACCGTGTGCCAAAGGGACATGGAGACACAGGGATAAATATGACTCCGTTCCTGCCTCAAAGTACCAGGCCCAGGGTTCTCAGTGTGCTGGCAAAATGGGAATCCCCTGCCTCACCCACTCACAATCCTCACAGCTACATCACAGGCTCTCAGAGGTCCTGCAATGAAAACAAAAGCCGTTGAGTTTCATTTGACCAGACGTCTCCATCTGACCACAGCAGCCGTGACTTGAGAACCGCCTGTTCACACCACGAAGAATAAGATGCCCCGGGCACGTGGTTTGGGAAACGCTGTCCCAGGTGAAGCCACAGGTATAGCAGCTGCTTCTCTAAGAGAACGCCACCAGCGGACCAGAAGCGCCAAGCCACACTCCCGGGAGGTGGTGTTCTGAGAGCCAAGGCGGGACTGCTAGCCAGCGACCAGGGCTCCCGGGTTACAGACATGGCAACTGAGGCTCCCAAGGCGCTGGCTGCACCTGGATTCGAACTGGGGACTGTGGGGCTCGTGCTGTCTCTACCCACGCCTTACCACGTCCTGTACACAGTCTGTGCTCCGTAGATGTTTTCTGGATACAAGCATAAAGAAAACAGGATTCAGAAACAGGAGACAAGCGCATGGGGATGGGAAGGGCCTTCAGGGGAGGGTGGGACGGCTGTGGAGGGGACTTGAGCTGAGAGGGAGGGAGTCTGAGCTGGGAATGAGGGTCCCCGAAGCCACAAGGATCTATCGTGCAGCCCAGGGAAAGAGAGTCAGTACCTTGTCATAACTTTAAATGGGGTATAATCTATAAAAGTACAGTCACCTTGTTGTACACCTGAAACTAATATAATATTGTCATACTTCAATTAAAAGAAAGAAATAAAGTGTTCCTGCAACCCAGGATTTATGGTACCTGGAGCAGTCACACCTACGTGGTCCAGCAGGGCAGCCACGAACCACGAGTGACACAGCAGACGTGGCTAGTGCAAATGAGGAACTGAATTTTAAATCTAGAAACCGATACTTGACTCGGCTGTTAGACATCAGTATGTTATTAGTGTGTTTGGAACAACTTAGGTGTGAGAATGTGCTTTTTCAGTTTTAAGTTTCATGACATCTACATAGAGATCAACTATTTCCAATGAAAATTCGGCATTGGAATTGAGATGTACCACATTTACACATCGCATTTCAAAGATGGCACACAAAATGTAAACCGCCTCCAATTTTGATGTTGATCACATGCTGAAATGATAATAATCTTGAACATATTGGATTAAATTATTATTTAATTATTTGCGCCTGTTTCTTTTTACTTCTTTAATGTGGCTACTACTGAATAGAAAATTTAAATCACGTGCGTGGCCCCGTTATATTTTCTGTTGGACGGCGTTGCCTTAAAGCCTGTGATACTTTAATGAAGTGGAAATAAAGAGTTTGTAGAAAACTTCTACGATTCTTTTTGGCATATTTGGAGCGAGTCCTTGGAATGCCCTAGTTCAGTGCCTTTGTTTTACAAATGAGTAAACACAGGCCCAGAGCGGGCAAGTCAGTTTCCTGGGGTCACACAGCATGTTGTGGATGGAGCCAGGCCCAGAACTTAGCACTTGCTCCAGACAGGCTTGGAGGAGTCAACCACTCTGTGACAAACCTAGACTGGGCTCCCCACACACCCCACGGGGACTCAAGTCTGCAGGCCACAAGAACCAAGCAAGACAAGGGTGACATCTGACCCCGGCAGCGAGGAGACATCATTAGGGCTTTTCCCAGCCGTGCAGACCAAAGCCTGCTGCCCAGAGAGGGGCCCAGTCCTCACCATTCGGCCATCTGGCACAAGGCCCAACCTTCCTGGTGAGCAGCAAGATACCTCTAACTACAAAGAGAAAAATGTTCCCCTCTGCTAAAAAGAGAGCTCTACCAAACCCAGGGTCTCCGGAGCAGCTCACGTTACACCAGGATAGACATTCCTTTTCTCCCAAGAGAGCAGTCTGCTGCCGGGGGTGGGTGGGGCTCTGCCTGGAGGCAGGTGCCCTGACCTGGGTAGAGTCACCAGGGGCAGTTCCCCTCCTCCCTCTTCCCGCTGCCCAATCTGGGCACTTCAGAGCCTCGATTTTCCTGCGTCTGAAATGGGGACAGCAGTTGCTGTGAGGAAGCCTCCTCACGAGACTGTGAAAAGCTGGCACAACGGCAGCTGTTGAGGGCTAGATCGTGTCCCCCAGATCCATATGTTGGAGTCCTAACCCACAGGACTTCAGAATGTGACCTGAAAAGGCCTTTCCAGAGGTGATCAGGTTAAAATGAGGTCATTAGGGTGGGCCCTGAACCAATAGGACGGTGTCCTGATAAGAAGGGGAAACCGTGGCACAGAGGGAGAATGATGTGAAGACGCAGGGAGAAGACAGCCACGTGGCAGGAGCCGAGGAGCACCAAGGATGCGACAGACACCAGGAGCTCCAGGGGGCAGGCAGCATTCTCTCCTGGAGCCTCGTAAGGGTGCAGGACCTGCCCAACACCTCGACTTCAGACTTCCGGCCCCAGAGCCGTGAGACAAGAAATGTGGGCTGTTACAGCAGCTGTGTCCCGTGGTCCACCCCGAGCCCCCAACTCAACCCTCACCAGACCCATGTCTGCCCCCTCACGTTTTTCTCCAGCACCCCAGCCCCTCCCCACCTCTTCCCTCCAAGCCCCACCCTGCTGGCTGTGGCAGGACGAATAGGGGACCTAGGAGGGGCTCTGAGGGTGAGCGCCCCCTTTTCTAGAGGCTGTGTCGGGCGTGGATCCGGCTTAGTCACCCTGTGTGGTCTGCGGCTCGTCACTTGACCCCACCGGCATCTCCACGCGTCAGACAGGGATCCTCGGCCCTTGCCTCCTGCCACGTGGGTCCAGTGGGGGGACACACTGTGCGTGACACAGGGGGTGGCCCCTGGGTATGACCCCACTCCAGGTCTCTCTGGGCCTCCGCCCACGTCACCATCACTCCAGTCTCCCACACCCCACCCACGCTCCAGAGACGACACTGGGAAGGTCCCCCGGGGCCTGGCACCCAATGGGCGGGCAGCAAGAGTGTTGAATGCGTGAGTGAGTGAACTAGCACCCGTGGCGCTGGCTGAGTGAGCGGCTTGAAGGGCGCCCACCCCGTTTGCAGAGGGCACGTGGCGCCTCAGAGCAAGTGCTACCCTGGGGGCGGCAGGCGGGGTTTCAGAGGGAGCCCCGAGCCCGGCTGACTCCGAGCACCGGGCCCCCGGACCTCACACTGAGCTCACACCTGCCCCCCATCTGCAGGGAGCCTCCGCGTGACCTGCGGAGTCCCGGACACCTCCTGGGGTGCTCAGCTCTGCCCTCTGACCACCCCCTTGTGCCACCTTGAGACGGAGCCTGGGTCTGAGGGCCTGCCAGCTTGTGGAAGTGTTTCACCTCCTGGGCCCTGGTTTTCTGCATCCAGCCGGCCCTGCTGACATCCATCACAGCCCTTCAAGGCCGGAGAGATTCAAACCCCGCACGGACCCCTCCCCGACCACGACCCTTGGAATGAAGCCACGACTCCTAGCCAGGGGTCAAGGCCCCATTTTCCTCCAGGCCACTGCACCCTGTCACGCCTGCTGCACTCAAGCACCACCCATGCCCCGCCCTCATTCACCTCCACCACGCCCCAGCTAACCCCAACCTTCACTCAAACCATCACCTCCATCTGGAATATTCTCCTAGCTATTTGCCCCCCGCCTCCATTCTGGGTAATTCCCACTCACCCTCAGTGCTGGTGCCACGTCCTCAGAAGCTCCCCGCCCCTGCCCAGCGTCTACACCTGCGGCCACTCTTACGGGCACATGGCACCGTGTCTCCTGCTAGACTGAGGCTCCCTAGAGCCAGGTGCCGAGGTGCCTGCAGGGCCCCTGCACATGGTGGATGCCCAGGAAGGTGCATCACCCAGGGAGGGGGGGGTGCAGCCTCTGGGCTCATCTGCCCCCTCAGCAGGACCGGGAGCCCTCGAATCCGCCGCTGGCGCCCGGTGCCCAGTGCAGGGCCCCACGACGGGCACCCTGGACCTCTGGAAGTCTGCAGATGCAGAAACCGGGGGTAGGAGCAGCTCGGCCACCTGCCCAGGGGACACCATTACTGAGCAGGGAGACAGGACCCGCGGGTGTCTGAGCCAAGCCTGTGCACCCCCATCACAGCGCGGGAAGGATAGGCAGGATCTGAACAGGGTTTGGGTCTTCATGGCAGACCGAAAGGCCTGTGAATGGCAGGGACCTCGTCCCCATCCCCAGAGTCCCTGCCCCAGGAAGCATGGCGCGCTAGCAGTGGGTGCCCTCCATCCCGTCTGTGACTCACCTGCCAGCACATCTGTGTCTAGTTGGCCCCAATTCCTGGGAATGCACACGAAAGCTGCTAGCTCTCTAGCCAGTCTTCCAGAGGCAGCACCAGACCACCCACTGCCCACACAGCAGAGGCACGGGCCCTGGCCCTACCCTCACATCCCCCCAGCCTCAGATTCAGGCTTGGGAGAGACCCCCCAAGTGCCAGGCCAGTGGGTTTGATCACAAGCTGGCAGGCCCTCAAACCCAGGCTCCATCTCAAGATGGCACAAACAGGACGCTTGGTCTCTGAAGTCCTTGGGGACAGACGGGATCTTTAAACGGGGCTGGTCCCCAGGCACTGGGAGGGGGTGACTCACACCCCCTGTGGGAGCTCTCTCAGGCTGTGGGCAAGGAGTGTGGAAGGAGTTTTGACCCTGGGTTCACAGGCAACCGCTTGTGTTATTTTGGGTAACAGGCTTTGGGTTAAGCCAACTGAGTGGTGATTTGTAATAAAAATAACAGATGGGCTCACCCAGTGGGGCAGGCATCCAACCTACATGGCTCATCAGGGGAGGAGGGGAACTGGCCAGGATGCTGGAGAGCCAGGCCTGTGTCTGAGCGTTTGCTCTCTTGTGCTTTGCCGAGGAGCAGCAGGGACAACGTTGCTACCGTTTGCTGTGCGCCTGCTACACCCCAGGGGTGGCAAGGTGTTTGCACAGCCTTACCTCCTGTGATCCCCTCAGCCCCCAGTGGAGCAAGAGCTAAGGGAGAAAGTGGCAGCTCAGAGAGGTCAAGGGCTTTGGCCAAAGCCACACAGCAAGAGAGCAGGGGTGCCGGGATTCCTCCCGGTCTATCTGACAATAGCCAGGCTCCCAGCCCTGTACCAGCCAGTCTCCAAGGAAGCTGTATTCCCCTTGGCACATAACTTTGCCTGGCCTGGGTGTAGGGGATAGGACATACCTCACCCCACTGGCTGAGTTCAGTGGAGCTGATGGCAGGACAGTGGCCGGGGAAGAACTGGGGAGATTGGTTCCAACCGAAGGTCTTTTAAAAGTCCTGGCCTTGTTGCAGATTTGTGGCCCTAGTTCACAACTTTCTCTGGACAGGGCCTCCTAGTTGCCTCCCAATAGCCATTCGCCCTTCTGCTTTAGTAACAAAATTCTCTCTGGAAGATAGGGGTGGCCAAAGAGATGAAGGTAGAAGTCTGTGAAAGGGACCTCTGGGACATTCCTAAAAGAGGGGAGAAGGCCCCTTTGCCTATTGTCTTTGCCCTTCTATTTGAACGGAACAAAGATGTGAGGGCCAGAGCTTCAGCAGCTGTCCTGTGACCTGGAGGATGGAACGCATGTATTAGGATGGCAGATAAGAAAGGCAGGAGTCCCTGCGTCCCTGGTGCCTTCGTGGAGCACCACACAAGCCCTGGGCTGCCCACTTCCAGACTTGTTTTATGCCGCTGTGGCCAGAGCTCGGTCATCAGCAGCCAAATGCAGATGCTGACCGGCCCAGTTTAGAAAGGCCTCCTGTATTAGTTAGGGTATTGACTCAGTTACCTAAGTAGATACCAAGTCACAGTGGCCTACGTAAAACAGAAGGTTTTATCTCTCACATGAAAATGCAGGCGGTAAATGGTCCAGGGGGGTGGGCAGCTCTGCTTTGCTCTAAGTGGCATGCCCTCACCAGGCCTTTACCAGCCCATCCCAGGCTGCCAGGAAGGGGAGAGAAGGGTACAGAGTTCTGCCCAACTCCCTGTTAAGAGAAAGGTCTGGAGTTGCAGGTAGCACTGGTCAGAATCTTGTCACGTGACTAAGCAAAGCGCAGCAAGGTGGATGGGAAATGTAGTCTCTAGCTGAGTGACCAGCAAAACTTGGTGAAAGGCAAAGGGAAGAATAAATACACCTCCCCTCATCTGGGATCAGGGGGAAACTTAAGAGCATGTTTAGTATTTTCATGCTTTTTTATTTTGCATTTGCATCTTGACTCGACCTGAGATAAACCCAGGTGTGTTCTGTGGCCTGTCTTGTGGCCCCTCCTTCCCTCCTGCCCTCTTCCACAGCCACCACCCGGATGATGGGGGAGAAACAGACCCCCGCACCCATGCTGCCACCTCTCCCTGCACTGGCCCAGCCTTTGGTGGGTCCTGGGGACCCGGATGTGATGGACACGCGTCCCTTTTGTCCAGGAGCTCACTGCCTGGTCCGATTGCTGCCAGACAGCCTGAGAAGTGCTATAGCCCAGCCCTGTGGTGTGAGGACTGTCCTACTCCCCACAGGGACGGGGCCCCAAATGGGGCCTGCACCTGGGGACCCCTGAGTAGATTGAAGAGCCTGGAGAGTCATAGAGGCTGCTCAAATCCATCTACACATTCTTATCATGCCAGTGAAAATACCAGCGCTGGGATGTCCTTTTGTTTCTTTAGGATGAGGGAAGATGTCAAAATTCAGAGGAGGCCTGAACGCTTGAGATGGTTAAGGTTACGCATCAGCTTGGCTAGGTGTTCCTTCACCCTCCAGCCTAGATGTCGCTGTGAAGGTCTTTTTTTAGATGAGATTCACACTTAAATCAGCAGATTTTGAGGGACGCAGATTCCCTTCCACAGTGTGGGTGGGCTGCATCCAATCAGTTGAAGGCCTTAAGAGCAAAGACTTAGGGTCCCCGAGGTAGAAGGAAGTCTCCTTGAGACTGCATCCTAGAAACCCTGCCTGCAATATCCACTCTTGTCTGGATTCCCAGCCTGCCAGCTGCCCTACAGAGCCCAGAGTTGCCAACCCTCACATCACAGGAGCCAACTTCTTAAAATAAATCCTCTCTCTCTCTCTCCCGCTCTGTCTCTTATACATTTTTTTCTATGTATATGTCCTATATTTTTCTATATGTACATGTACATGTGCATTTTTTCTGTTGGTTTCGTTTCTCTGGAGAACCCTGACTAATACAATACCTAAGAACAACATAAAGAAAAATATGTATCACTACTAAGTTAAAAAACATAGAGTAAGCACAGATCAGCTCGGTGGTTTGTGACCACCTAGGGGGGTGGGATAGGGAGGGTGGGAGGGAGGGAGACGCAAGAGGGAAGAGATATGGGAACATATGTATATGTATAACTGATTCACTTTGTTATAAAGCAGAAACTAACACACCATTGTAAAGCAATTATACTCCAATAAAGATGTTAAAAAAAAATGAAGGCAAAATAAAGATATTTTTCAGACCAAAAACAAAAAACAAAAACAAAAACATAGAGTATAAGGAAACAAAAATAATTCCAACATGATCCAGTGAACTTCAAACTCTTTCTGTGATGTAACCACAGTAAGAAATGCATTTTACATCCTGAAATAAATCTACAAACATAGAAGTAGGAAAAACAATTTCGATCAACAGTGCTGATCCTAATAGGTGAGAAGCACTGGATTCCTTTTTCACCTAGCATCTCTGTTATGCACAGAACACACACGTGCAGGGCATTGGCACCCAGGTGACCACCTACTGTGAAGAGCTGGACGGGGCCCATGCCCCACCCCCAGGCTCTCCCCGCTGCACCTGAGCCCCTTCACTCTGCGATTCAATACAGATGTATTGGCCAGTCTCCCTTGGCTCATTGCAAACCTGAAGAACCAATATGATTAGATTTGCTTTACAGATTTGGATTCAGTCCCCAGCTAGCTGGCCACGCAGGCCTCGTCCACATCACGTGGTTGATGTGAGGATTAAACCACAATCTCATTCACTATTTATCCAACAACTGTTGATTAAGCGCCCATCGGGGAGAGCCTCTGAGCTGTTTGCTCGGATGGCAGAGCCCCAGAGAGCTCACGGTCTCATAAAGGGGTCACATAAGAAACAGTAGTGACCGCAGAGACCAAGTGATGCTGCAGTGATGGGAGGGGTCACCGGGCCGAGTGGAGGGTGGGGATTTGGCGTGGGGGTGGGAGTAGAATGGGGTGGGGGGACCAGGATAGGCTCATTGCACAGTGAACCCCTGTTGAAGGAGTCCCAGTGGAGATAAGGAATGTTTGCCTTCCCTGGCACTGAGTGCCTGGCACCTTCATTAAACAAGGTTTCCCAGGGAAACCAGTAGAGAATTCACCTTCAGGGAACCAGCCCCAGCCAGGGGCCATATTTCCACAGGACCCTTCAAAATTCAGAGTCCGTATTGGGCAAACCCATCTGCCCCTCGAAGGGCGTGAACCACAGTGGAACGCATCCCAGACGTCGCAGAGGCAGACTCAAAAGGCTTCGACACTACCAAATGTAAAATAGATAGCTAGTGGGAAGCAACCGCATAGCACAGGGAGATCAGCTCGGTGCTTTGTGACCACCTAGAAGGGTGGGATAGGGAGGGTGGGAGGGAGACGCAGGAGGGAAGAGATATGGGGATATATGTATATATATAACTGATTCACTTTGTTATAAAGCAGAAACTAACACACCATTGTAAAGCAATTATACTCCAATAAAGATGTTAAAAAAAAAAAAGCCTTTGGGAATGTGCCCCAGGGAAGGATGCATCCAGCCCCTCCCAAAACACTGCTATGGTGGAGAGGGGATCTGGAGAATGTGGGAGGCCAGGAGTGAGGAGCAGCTGATTGGCCTGCAGAGCTGCAGAAAGCCTTGGGGATTGGTGGCCTCGGAAAGTGGGATCCAGGCAGAACTGGAAACGGGAGGGTCTTGTTTAGAAGCCCCAGCCTGCGTCCCACCTCCCCCAGCCTCCCCACCTGATGGGATGGGGGTCTGTGGGTGTTTACGTCTTCCAGAGGGGACTCGCCCTCCAGAAGGGAGTTTGGACACAGATGAATGGCAGGTATAGAGAAAGCCAAGGGGAAAAACTAGTATAAAAGAAAAAAATTGATCCCAGCTCACGTCCAGCTGTGAAGGGCATTTGTGGGGTGGCAGCACTGTGAACCCGGGGTCCCCATTTCATCACAGTCGGCCAGAGGACAGCGTTTTGAGGAGGGGGGGAGGAAAGGGCTGTGAGTACTTGACTGACTTGTGAGCATGACTTGCGAACAAGTAACTCTCCATCTTCCAGACAGGAGGCGAAGGCACTTGATAGATTTCTTTTAAAAAATGAAGTCAAGAAATAGGCTAAGGGTGCCATTTAGAAATATGAGCAGGTAGGGGCAGGAGGAGCTGGCAGGGTTGACAGCTGTGTCTCCTGGCGGGGCTGGGATGGGGCATCTCTTCTGGTTGAGGCTTTTTATTCTCTTTGCGGAACTAGAGGACGTTTAAATTGTGTGCATGAATAACTTCGGCAAATTAAAAGAAGAAGAAGAAGAAGGCTACAGTGGTTCTCTCAATTTAAATCTTCTAGACATTTGCGTACATTTTTTCCTTTCTTCATAAAGAAAAGATTCGGAGGATGGTACACAAGTGTGTACATTGGTTCCCAACTCATCGAATTGTACTCTTAAGATTTGTACTTTTCTCCGTAGGTAAATTTATCTTTATTTTTTAAAACGGGTGGGGGGGGGCGGGGAGTCCTCCCACAGCATACCTTGTTATACGTCCGAATTTTGTGCCATGCCAATGTATTGCCTAGTCGAAAAAATAAATAAACAATGAGGAAAAAACCCAAACTACTGAAAACTCCAACTATCTCCGGGTAGTTAGTTGCATTTGTGGTGCCTGATTTTTTTTTTTTTTGTCCTTGCCTATATTTTCTGAATTTTCTACAACAAACGAACAAGAAACGGAGAGCTTTTCCTTGTGCAATCAGACGTGGTCCAGCAGGGAGGCGTCGGGGCCGATTGCGCTAGGCGCCCGGGGCGCAGAGCTTGGGCCACGGGGCCTTGCGGGCTCCCGGCTTTGCCCCGGAAGGTCGGGTCGTCGGGCATCGGCCCCTCGCGCAGGCCGGGACCCTCCCCAGGAAGGAGGCCGAGGAGGGAGCGCAGGGCGGAGGCGGCCCCCGGGGCCTCCCCTTCACCTGGAGGGGAAGCTTCCTCGGCTTTGCGCTCAGGCCCAGCTCCGTTCCCAAGTGACGGCCGACCTGGAGCCAGTCCCTGGGCCTCGCCTCCCCGCGGGTAGAATGGGCAGCCGAGGCGCCGGAGGACCCTTCTGCGAGGGCGCGGGGCTTCCCAGTTTCTGGATCCTTCTAGGATCCTCGGTTCTGCCGAGGTCTGAGTCTGGAAGGTCGAGGATCTGACTTCGTAGGTCTCCGGGTGCACAAGGTCCCCGAGGGTCCCAAACTGCCGCAGCCCCTCCGCCCACCCAGCCCCCCCACCCTGTCCGCGGGGAGCGCGCTCCTCCAGTGGCGTCTACGCGCGCAGGGTGGCGGACCCCGGTTGCCAGAGTCGCGTCTCTACCGGCCAAGAAAGCGCTGGGCGGGCGCGCCGCAGAGGGGCCGGCGGCCGGCAGAAGCGGACGCAGAGGAGGGGGTGAGGACGAGGGGCGGCTTTTAACGAAAAAGTTGAATCATCAGCGAAACCATTAGGACTAATGCGATGCACACAGGCTGCGGGGATCAATGCCGGGCCTCGGGGGTCGGGGCTGGGTGGTGGGGCGGGGACAGCCGGCCGGCCGCCCCTTGGCCAAGCGAGGCTCAGCTCCCTCCCATGTGGGGAAATGGATTTTCGTGATTTAAGAAAACTCAAACCAAAGCGAGCTAGGCCCGGATGTGCTGACGCTGCGGTTCCGGGAGCAGGAGCCCCGAGAGCGGCTCCGGGAAGGGGGGCGGCGAGAGGCCGAGGCTGGGATGCAGAGACCGGGGCGCGGGGCACCAGAGCGGCTTGCAGTGAACTCGGGCAGAACGAACCGGGCCGTGCGGCTGAGGTTGCGCTCCTGGGCCGGGGTCGGCGGGACCCGGGCGATCCCTGGGCCCAGGTCCCCGGTGCCCGCTCGAGCCCCTGTGCGCGCGGGAGGAGCCGAGGCCTGCGCAAGACGGAGAGGCCCCGCACCCACCCTGGGCAGCCCCCTAGCGCGGCGGCTGCAGGACGCGGGAGGCTCGGCATGCACGCACCCTGAGCTCATCACCTCGGGCTCCGGGGTCAAGCCTCCCTCCCAGCGGCCGGGAGAGGTCTGCAGTGACACACACACACACACACACAAACCAGTCAGCCTCTGATGATTGGCTGGGGTCCTGGGGCCCAGTACCTCCCTCCTCCAGGCTCTTCGGGAGAATCAGACTTCCAGTGGAGAGACCCTTGGGAAGCCCCCGGGGAAACATGGGAGATCAGAGAAGGCACCAGAGCAGGGTGGGCTTCCTCTAAGACCCATTTTCCACCGGGGCCTCCCAGTTCCCTCCTCTCCTCCACCCTGGGGTGGGGGGGTAGGGGCAATGGCCCCTCTGGTTCCTGAGGCACCTGGCTGGGGTGGGACCTCCCCCTGGCGCTGGAGGGAGGTGTAGCTTTGGGCTTCTGGGTAGCCTGTCTCTGCCTTTCTTGGGGCCACATTGGGTTTATCTGTGAAATGGGCACAGGAGGTGAGATTGAGGCTGGCAAGGGTCTCTTTCAAGAAGCTGGAGGCTTTCTGGGGAGGGGGCCCAGAGGCTGTCACCACCACCCACCCGCCCCCCCCCCACACACACAGGGAAATGGAATATTTTTAAGGGCCCCCTGCCTACATAAACAATTTGAATCAGTGTGTCGGCATCAGTCTGTCGACCTAATCTCTCCGATCCCGCAGCTGGCCAGGCTGCCCTTCAAAAATTCTCACCCACACAGGTCTCTACTGGCTTGGGGCTTCCCTCTCAGACCCCACTAAGGCCTGAAGGGTCCCAGCCATTCTAGAGGGACTTAGAAAATTCCAAGGAAGGCGCTCCGCAGTGTGGGGCCTCCTGAGGGGCAGCCTAGGGTACAGAGGCGCTGCCCCCAAACACCCCCCATGTAGGGGGGGACTCAGGTAGGGAAAGTCCCTCTGGAAGAGGGAGAGGAGGCCTGAGGAATGGCGAGGGGAAGGAACGGAACGGGAGGCACGTCCCTTCTGAGCTGATGAGCTGCCGGCACCCACCCATCGTCCAGTAGCCCATCCAGGAGGACCGTCGCACGCAGGGCTGAGCGCCCCACACGCGCTGGCTTGTGTCATTTCCTCACTGGAAAGAGAGCTGGACACAGCTCTGCCTTCCCGCACACGTAGTCTGTGTGATCTGGGGTTGGGTGTGATCACACATATGAGCCGGAATCCTCACTCCTAAACTGGGGACAGCACTCCGCCCACCAGGTTATTGTGGGGATGCAGTGAGACAATTCGGGTAAAGAGCTTGATCAGCTCCCAGCTCAAGGAAAGCCTCAGTGTGATGAAGATGTGGATCACGGGCCATCCACCATGAGCTCTTGAAAGAAACAGCAGAGCAAGGCTGGTTGGCCCAAGGCTCTGTCTGGGCCAGGGTCTGTGTGCACCTCTGGATGTCAAATTTCCGAGGCCAGTTGTGTGGTTAGAACGGAAGAGGTGCAGTTGCCCGTGGTGGGCGTGGGGGACACAGGCGTGTGGACACGCTGGGTCTCCGCTGGGGATGAGGCAAAGGTCAGGACTTATGGGTCTGGGAGTGTGGGCGCTTGGGCCCTGGAGGGGCAGACGGAGATGTCGACGGTGCTGGCGGGGTTAGGGGTGCAGCTGTAGTCCCGGAGGGCTGTTGCGCATGCGTGCGCCGGCCTGCGGGGACAGGGGGCGCGGGCACCCTCAGGTGTCCTGGAGCCCCAGTGGGAGCCTGACTAGGCGCGCGAATGGGGGTGGGAGCGATTTGACTCTGCGCTCAGGACCAAGCTGTGGCAGGCGGCGGCCCTGGCACAGGCCGAAGGAAACGGACCTGTGGGCTGAGGGTCTCGGCGGTAGGTGCCCCCGGGTGTAGTCAGCACTGAGCAGGGGCACAGAAGGCTGTGTACCCAGCAGCAAGCCTTGAGCCCGCGCTCTTGTCAATAGGCCGCGCGACCTTCACCACTACTACCTACCCACTCCACAGATGGAAAGGTGAGCTCAGAAAGGGGAAAGGACTTTCCCAGAGCCACGCAGACGGCCGGCGAAGGAAGCACACGGTCCGGCAGTCTTAACTCTGCGCCCCATCTTTCCGGGAGGGAAGAGTGGAACGGGGGCCCCGACCCGAGGGCCAGACGGCAGAGAGTGGGGTCCAGCCGCTCCCACCAAGGGCCGAGACACAAGGCGAACCGCCAGGTCTCCACGGGCGCGCGCCCGGAGCTTCACTCCTCTCTAGCCTTCTGGTTTAATACCGCCTCCTCCCAGAAGCCTTCGGGGACCCGGGCGGGCTCAGGCACCTCCCTTCTCCCCGGCCCCAGCCCCGGCCCCTGGGCTAGAACTCGGCGTCTTAGGTGGTGGCGCGGGGACCGCACGGATGGCGCGGAGCCGGAGGGGGAAGGGACGGGCGGGGGAGAGGGGAGCGGGAAAGGGCGAGGTGAGAACCGAGGGGCGGGGCCCGAAGGCCGAGCCAGACTCCGAGACGCCAAGGAGACGCCAGGTGAGCCGGGCTGGGGGCGGGGAGGGGACTTGGGCTCCGGCGGGAAGGGTGGGGGCGGGGCCGGAAGGACTGCGGGGAGGGGGCGGGGCACCCCGGAGGGCCGCAGACCCGGAGGGTCTAGAGCGGCGCTGGCCTTGCTCTCCGACGCCCCACGGCCTGGGAGGAGAAGGGGGCCGCTCCGCGCCGGCCGGCCGCCGGGTCCCGGGAGCCGCGGAGCTGGCGCCACTGCCAGTTTCTCTCCTTCAAGCTCGGGCAGCCCGGGGGGACACTCAGGCCGGGAGAGGGGACAGCCCGGCCCGAGAGCCCCAGAGGGGCAGGCGCGGGATCCGGACGCGAAGCGGCGACGCCGACTCCCCGTAGCCGGATCGAGGCGACGTAGGGCCTCGGCGGGTCGGGATCCGTGCGTCCCGGAGTGCGCTCTTCCGCAAAGAAATAAAACCTTTAAAGGGGGCCCGGCCTCCCCGACTCCTATCTGGGCCGGTTCGAAGTGGGGAGGAATCTCATCCCGGAGAGGGGGGAATGGAGCCAAAGGGGGCACCGCGGCAGCGGGGACGGACGCACGGGCGGAGTCCTGAGCTCCGATGGAAGGAAGAGAGCAGAGAAGAATGGAGAGAAAGAGACGGAGGGGCGGAGACCGACTAAAGCAGAGAATCTGAGCGAGAAAGGAAACGCGCAGCCGGGGCCCCGGAGGCACCGCCGAGGTCGTGCGGGCTAGCCTTCACCAGGTCCCCATCCAGGGGGTTGGCGAGACCCCAGGGAGTCCCGCAGTTCGGGGCTGGAGCGCCCGCATCCCAGAGGCCCCCAGCATGCACCTTGCCGGCTCTCGCGTCGGGCGGGGCCCTCACACCCCCAGGATCCGAGAGCTCACCCTCTCTCCAGGGGTTGGGGAGCACGCTTCGGACTGGTCTGCCTCTCGGGATGGAGCTCCAAGCACGTGAGCCCTTCCCCATCTGCCTTCCAGGGACGTCCGGCCCAGCCTTAGCCCCCCCACCCCCACCCCACTTCAGTCCGAGTCTTGGCGCTGCGGACCCAGGGACGCCGAGAGCGTCAAGGAGGTGCCGAGAAACCGAAGACACGAACCCAGGACCAGAGGGGCGGCCGCCGGGCTCAGTCTCCCAAACCCGCAGCGGGGTCGGACCTGGGCTGCACAAGCAGCGGGAGATCGCGGTCCGCGTGGGTGACGCCGGCCGCGAGAGCCGGGAGGCGGCGCCAGCGTTCCTCCAGCCCGGATCCGTCCTCCGCGGCTCTCAGAGGCCTCCCGGGCGGAGGTGATCGCGGGCGCTGGCGCTCAGGTCGGGGACCCAGAGGAGCGCCCGGACCAGTGGGGAAGGGATGGAGGCAGGGACAGATACGTGGAGAAAGAGGGAAGTTTAAGCCTGAAACATGTCTGCAGAGACCGAATTGACGGGCTTTAATGCGCACTGCGAAGTAAGCAAGGGGGGGGGGGGGGGAAGCAAGCAGGATGTAAACTGAACCGCGGTCAGACTGCGATCCGATGAAAATAAACCTGTAACGAAAACGGCCCCCGGCAGAGAACCAGTCGCTAGGGATACACACCCCTGACGTTTCTGGGCAGTCAAAAGCATTTTTATTATGAAAGTTTTCAAATATAAAACAAAGTAGAGGAAGCCTTAAAATGAAGCCCCATGTACCCAGCCCCCACTCAACAATGATCAACTCCTGGCCAATCTAATTTCATCTGTGCTTCTCCCTTTCATTTTTACTATTTAATTAATTAGTTTGTTTATTTTTGTTGAGATGCTTTCGAACAAACGCAGACATGACATCATTTCAGCGGTAAATACATAAGTGCATCTTTAACTTTTAAAAATTAAATGATAAGAACTTTTAAAAATTAACAATACAGCTATAAGTCGCCTCACAATAAATCCACAGCTTCATATCATACTCAGAAGCAGTTGACTTTTGATGGTGGAAATGCAAAGTATTTCTGTTTTGACTTTACTGCAATTTCCAGATAATCAATAATAAGCATTCTTACTTTTATAATAAAACAAACAAACAAAAACTGAGGCCAACAGCTGCAGGAGCTGGCAAGGGCCAGGCAGTCAGCTCTTGTTTGCTCTCCAAGTGGTGAAGCCGGAGACTGCCTCGTGGTTCCTGATCTTTGTCTTTGCACCTTTGTCCCAAGCGTCCATCCGAGTTCCAGATTCAGAGCTCAGTGCTATCAGAACAGGGTGGCCCCCTTTCCAGTCTACCCATGAGGGAGTGTCCCTCTCCCCGAGAGGGCAGCGGGCTTTGTACCCAGTTGTGTGGTGAGCCGCCTTGGGGACCCACCTTGGATCACCGGGTTCAGGCTTTGCTCCTAGCTAACGGATGCAGGAGGCATGCGCACTGAGGGCGGCCAAAGGAAAAGATCCAGGTGATTCTGACGGGTGGGAAGGGAGGGCAAACACTGCCTGAGTGTGCAGGCTATCAGGGAAGGGTGACTCCAGGATGGGGCCCTGACCTCCCTAGCGCCAGGTGGAGGAAGGGGAGTCTGGGCCTCGGTGGCCGAGTGACTTCATGGAGTCCCTGCCCCAGAGTCTCTGCCCCTCGGCCCCCAGTTTACCTTTCTGAGAATTGCCAGATGAGGCCAGAAGGCTTTGAAGGATGCTTGGGAGACACCTACAGACAGGAGAAAGAGAGAGAAGCCGGCCCAGCCCCTCTGGCCTCCCTCTTGGTGCCCATCTGACCAGCTCTCAGCCCAGGTGGGTCGCCTTCTGGGTAGGCTCAGAGCCAAGGCTCTGAGAAACCGTCACCCCACGAAGCCAGGCCAAGCTTGTGGGGAGGAGGTTGGGGGCCACTGACAGCCCTTGACCTGTATCTGATGAGGAGGGGTCAGCTGGAGGGGAGGCCCTGGCTGGGCAGGAGTACAAAGGCGGGGGCTTCCCAGGTGCAGGGTGTGGGTGGGGAACTGCCAGCTAGGAGAAAGGCACTTACCGGGATGCCTGTCAGTCCCTCGCCAGGGCTTTGAATGAGGCGGGCAGAAGTGAGCTGGGGTGGGGCAGTGCCTGCTCTCTCAGCCAGGACCCGGAGTGCCCAGGTGGGGTGGGGCTGGCAGAGAACCACCCTGGGGGAAATGAGACTGGCCTGTCCCTTTTAGCAGGTCTGGTTCTGCATGAACTTGGCTGGGAATCCTGGCAGGTCGGCCAGGGTGTCCGAAGCCTGGTGGACCCAACTGGGCTCAGGGACTCTGCAGCCTGAAACCCTAGGCGGCCCAGGGTGGCTGGAATCGGGTCTCATGTAAGAAGTTAGGGTTGGCGGGCTGTGGGGCGCGGCCACGGCACGTGCGGGAGAGAGAGAGCAAAGCCATTCCTCTCCCGCCAGGAGCGGAGCCAACGTGCGCGAGGCGAGGTTGGCCCGCAGTGATGGCGCCGGAGCCAGGCTCATTCCCAGCCTGGTCCCGCGCGCCCTCTAGGGCTGCGTGTTCCCTACCGCGCTTCCCTCTGGTTTGTGCTGCCCCTGGTGCGACCCTCCGGACGCTGGGTAATCATGGGGTGAAGCCAGCTTCCCTGAGCCCCCCGGCCTAATCCGGGTTTGGATCCACTTTCTGTATTTCAGTGCTAGGCTTCTAGCTCCGGTCCCTTCCCGCGCAGGGCAACAGCCTCTCCTTCCTCCTCCTGGCGCCTTCCTTCCCACCCGGCGGATCCCGGAGGAGCCGGCGGCCAGGAAGCCGCTCTCCAGCCCATCTTTTCACTGCTTCATCGAAAGACGCAGCCCTTCTCCCCGAATCCGCCCCGCGTGTGCAGCCTCGTAGACCCTTCCTCCCTCTGACTCCAGTGGCGTGCTGTCGGGTTCGCTGCTTCCCGGCGGGCGGGTCCGAGGGTACGGCGCCCACAGCTCCTCACATTCGCGCGCCTGTGGCCCCGGCGCCGGGTGGCTCCCGGGCAGACGCGGAGCTCTGGTTGGTGCAGACCGACCCGCCGCTGTGGGCGAGCTGCCTGGGGACCTCGGCGCCACACAGCGCTTCGCTGCGCCCTGCGGTCTGGTCGCCACCACCTCGAGACCGCACCCGCACAGGCCACGAACAGTCGAATGAAACGGTTGCCTCGTGGTGATAACCCCTTTAACCTGGGTTGTAACGATCCCATTCGTGGTCCGAGAGCTCGGGACCACGGCCGTTGCCGAATCCCATCGCCGTGGTGCAACGCCGCGCGGGTGCGGCGCGGAGCACAGAGCGCCGGCACTGCCTGACGGCCCGCCTGGTGCATGGAGGGAAAGCGGCAGAGAGCAGGTGGTCGCGACCGGCGGGGGGACCGGCGCTGGCCCGGAGGCCTCCGCAGTGCGGCCAGCTCTGCCCAGGCCTTCTGGATGCGTCCTTTTGAGGACTGGCAGTGATTCGTCTGCTGACAGCATGAGGTCACCACAAAAGCGACGGAGGGTCAGGGTCCCAGGGGAGGCTGAGCCAAGGGTGCTGATGCCTAGAGAGGGCATAGTGGGGAAGAGAGTGGGAGGAGGGAGAGATGGGTCTGTGCTGCCCCTTGAGTGGCCTTCTTGGCACTTCACTTCCCCCTGTGGCCGCTGGTCAGGAGCGAAGGCCTTTGGAAATAGCTAGAGCAAGCTGGCTGTAGAGAAGCAGATCGTAAGTCCCTCCTGGCAAAGTCGAGTGAAACCTACAGGAAAAGCAGTAGCATGGGGCAGGTCCCCCCTCCCTCAGGGAGAGGAGAGCCAACCCTCAAAGGGAAGCCAATTCGGCAACAGGATGGGGGCTTAGTTGGAGGAGGTGCCCCATGAGTCTCTCAGGTTGCCCACCCCTGTTATGCCCTGGGCACTGGGAGCCTGAAGGTGGGGACCTTAGAGCCCAGAGGGGCAAGGACCACCTAGGCCACGGACTGCTCCCCGCTTCCCCAGGAGGGCTGCTGGAGCTTTCCAGGGCCTGGCCTCAGGGCACTGGGAACTGACTGGAGGGGCTGGGGCAGGGGATGATTCCGGGTCACGGAGCTGGATGGCAGGGGCAGACAGATGGACCTCCTGCCTGGGGGAGACCCCCGTGGCGCCTTCTCCTGGGCTGTCTGGCGCCACCGCTGAGAACTCCAAGAACACCGGAGGGTGGCCCGGTTGCTGTGCAGCTCAGCCTGGGAGCGTCTGTTCCACCCAAAGTCCCAAAGGCAGGGGGCAGAGACAGGTTTCCGAGCGGGCTCAATTTTGTTACAGAAGTGACCGTTTCAAGCACCGAATGACCTCTCTCTCTGCGCTCGAGAAGCACACCCAATAAAGTGTCCTTCCCCCGTGCAGCGGGCCCCTGTCTTCACCCTGCAACAGGCCGGCTGTAGAGATCCAGCCATTGGAATGAGCTTTCAATAAGCTTTCCTTAAGAGCCCATAAACTTGGGCCCTGACCTGGGACTTTGCCCACTCGGGGGTCCGAGTCCCCCAGCTCAAGAGAGACTGCAGATGGTCCAGGGGATGAGGCCCAGGCCAGAGAGCCCTGTTCCCCACCTGACCTTGCTGGGCTGTCTGGCGCCAGTGTTTTGTTTTGGCCAAAAGAAAAAACCCCTATGTTAGAGATGGCTCTCAACTCCAGTGCGGGAAGGGGCAGTGGACGCAGGGGGCCACACAGCTGGCAGCCCCTTGTGCCAAGTGAGTGGCCAGTGAGCTCTGCCTTCCCCTGACTCCTGGCTTTTGGTCGTCGCGAAGGCCCCAGAACTGAGCGACAGAGGATGCAGAATCCCCTCTTCCACCCTAGGCCCCTCTCCTCCCTGACCTTGACTTCCCCTAAGGTCTTGCTGGGCCTCCCTGTCTGGAGAAAGTGGGGGCTTGAGAGTACAGCTCGCAGACCCCAGCCCCTGCCTGTCTTGCCCACCTGCCCCTGGCCAGCATTGGAAGGTGCTCCAGGAGGGGGGAGACGGTGCCCACCATAGCCCATTACCAGAGGAGAGGCTCGGCCCCAGTGATCACAAAGCAGCAGCAACTGTCCAGAAAACGTCCCTTTTTATTCCATACGCAAGTAAGTAGATTCATTAAAAAAAAAAAAAATGTCTTCACCAGGATAACCAGGGGCTGCAGCCCAGGAGAGAAGCCCCAGTCTGGCCCCGTCTCCAGAATGGACAATCTGAAAGCAGCGCCACCTGGAAGGATCTTCACCCCTTCCGCTCCACAGGGGCTCTCTTCCTGGGATTCTCTCTCTGCCGGCCCGAGGGTAAGGCCATCAGGCTGATCACCGTGCCCCGGAGGCCTGCTGTCCTGCCCATGCACAGTCCCAGGCAGGGTTGTCCGGGTTGGAGAGTGGTCACCTCCGTGAAGCACCTGGGACAGCCTGGACTTGCTGTGGACTGCGCCCCACCGCTGGCTCCGGCGGGGCGGGGGCTGGATTTGCTCCGAGGTTGAGGCCTGTCCCCGGGGGTGGGGGGCTGGGGGAGGCTCTGGGCTGCATGGCCGACTGTCTCTGTGATGCTCTCTTCCCAGTGGGGATCCAGCCTTGCGACTGTTTGGGGAGCCACAGTCACCTGCGTCTCTGTTACATTCTGGACGATCTTCCGATCTTCGGACAGGGGTTCGGCTCGCCCGGGCGGCAGCCTGCGCTCCCCGAGGCGCAGGAGGGCCAGGGGAGCGTCCCTGCCCTCCCTGACGGACGGCCCCCTGGCGCCACCGCTGCCGCCTCGGCCCGTGTGCGCGTCCGCAGAAGTCCCCACTGGCCACGGGGAGTGGGCCTGGCCGGCCGGGGGCTCACACCAGGCCGGGCATCTGCGCCCGCAGGAAGGGCACGGAAGCGGCGGCTGGGAAGGCGGCCAGCGGGTAGGCGAGGGCCCCGGAGAAGCCGAGCAGCGGCGGGGGCGGTGCGGGCGCGGCGGGCGCCAGCGGGAAGGGCAGCGCGGCGGGAGCTCCGGCGGCGGCGGCGGCCGGGGGGCTTTCGTGGTAGAGCACCGGCACGCGGACCAGGCGCTGCGCGCCCGGCGGGGACAGGCTGGCCGCCTCCAGTTCGGCCGCCAGCTGCCGCTTCCACTTGTTGCGGCGGTTCTGGAACCAGATCTTGACCTGCGTCTCGGTGAGCTGCAGGGAGGCGGCCAGGCCGGCGCGCTCGGCGCTGCTCAGGTAGCGCTTCAGGTCGAAGGTGGACTCAAGCTGGAAGACCTGGCTGCGCGAGAAGACCGTGCGCGTCTTCTTCTTGCGGCCGCCGCCCCCGCCGCCGCCGCGCGCCTCCCCCGCCGCCGCCGCCGCCCGGGCCTCGGCCAGCTCCGCCGCCTCCTCCGCACCGGCTGCCGGGCCCCTCGCCGCCAGCTCCGCCGCCTCCCGCTGCACTGCTCCCGGCCCGGGGCCCCGCGGCCAGGCGCCCTCTGCACGGCCCATCTCCTCGCCCGTCTCCGGTGAGTCCCGGTCGCTGGCTGCAGGGGGGAGAGGAGGAACGTGGGTTGGTTCTGGAGGCTGATCCCCCGGCCCTGTCGCTGAGACCAGCTGCTTCCCCCGTGAGATCACCCACAGCCACAAGCAGGGAAATTGTCCCCACGCAGCCCCACCCACGGCAGATCTCACCCTGGGACCAGAGAAAGGCAGAGCATCTGGAGGTGAACTTGAAGACCTGAGCGATGCTCCAAACCAACACGCTGGCCACACACTCACGCCCAGAACCGCGCATCCACACGGAGAGTGACGGAGGGAAGACGGAAGAAAAGGAACACAAAAACACAAACAGAAACACAGAAAGAAAACTGACTCCCTTAAACAGTGACTTCGAATCAACACACACAAAAGCCCCGGAGGTACACCTCGCGGAGAAAAGGATGGTCCTTCTGAGAAACATACACACCAGAAACCAGCACAGAGCGGGCCTCATCCCTAGCACTCAGCCCTAGCCAAGTCCCCCAGACACAGAAATAAAGATTTGCCATGACCTCTCCCCACTCGCGCTCAGGAGCAGATGCGGAATGCCCGCTTGCATAGAAATATCCCACCGATGGAGGATAAGCAAATGCAAACAATTCCCCAAGCCAAACTCCAACCGGATGACACTGGGAACCTATTCTCCCCCATTTCCTGTGCCCCTAATTCAAATGTCCATGGAGACGTGCCCTCTCTACCCAAAATCACACTCAGAGGGAGTGCAGACAAGGGCAGCTCTGGCTCCGTAGAAACACGCGGCAGCTGCATCTCACCCCAGACACATTGGGCCCACGGTTGAGCCTGTGGGTTTGGGGCTACAAAAGCCCACAGAGGGTCCCTGAGCTCATGTTCCAAGTACCAAGCTCCACACAATCTCCCAGAGGAGACGCCTCCCCCTCCCCAGGGCTGGCAAGGGATGATGCCTCCAGGTGAAAGAGTCTGCCCAGGACCCAGGTGCTGGTCCAGATTCCAGGCCCAGCTCGAAAAGGGCAGCCGCCTGACTTCCAGGCTCAGGAGGCCAACTCAGGCCAGTTTCCCTTGTGCCTCAGGCTGAGGCTCCTGGACACAGGCCGCAGGTCAGCATTGCGGCCGTCGAGTAGAGCTTGGCCCGGCCAGCCCTCAGAAGGCAGCGGTGAGCCCGCAGTGTGAGGAGCCCGCAAGGTGTGCAAACACCCACCGGCAGGCTTGTGTCTGTAGCTTGATCCCTGCGCTCCACGGCTCCCGTGGAGGTGCGCAGATTTGCGTGCGTCCCTGCCCAACCCTGGTGGCATGAGCCCTCATGGTGTCCAAAGAGGGGTCAGGTTCCAGGCTGGCATGTGTGCGACCAGATATGGGGGGCCCCCAGACTCACAGAGGCCCACGTGCTGCCACACGAAGCCAAGCCAGGCCTGCCAGCTCTGGTACAAAACAGGGACCCCTAACCCGCATTATACGAAAGAAGGACAGGCTCTTTGGTGGCTGCCTGTGGGGCTGCAGCTGGAGAAGAACCCCAGGGACAAGAGGGGAACGCATTCCCCCCCCCCGGGAGACCCTTTGCAGAAACACCCCCAGAAGGGCACTACGTTTGATCACTCAATTTCGGGGCAAACACTGAGGCCTGCTCGAGCTTCCCGGAAGGGAAGGGGGTAGGGGCCCGGGACCTTCTGGGTGTAGGCTCTGAGATGTGGGTCCCTTTGCGAGGGGCTCAATCCCACACCAGAGAAGGGGTTATCCAAGAGATGAGAGGGGTCTGACCCACCTACTACCCCCCACCCGCCCCCCAGCACTCGTTAACTTCCGCTTGGAGCTGGAAGTATTTCAGAGCAAGAGCCTGGAAGAGTCTTCAGCTGGCCTCACAGTGTGCGCTTGGGGCGGGGGGAGCTGGCAAAGCCTGGGGGCTGAGGTTAGAATAGCTTCCTAGTCCTCTTGCCCGGGGGCTTCCTCCAAACGGCAGGTCCCCAAGGGAGGCAGTGACCCCGGGGAGGGGGAGCAGAACTCAGGGGCTGGAATGCCCAGTCAAGAGGGGCGATTGATCGGGTTCCGGGGCTGAAAACCCCCCACCCCCAGACTCGGAGCCCTCAGCAGGGAACAAAGGCGGGGGAGGGGGAGGGGCAGAAAAGGGAGAGAGAGGGGTGGGACTGGGGGCTTCTTGCCTTGCACAGCCACAGCCAAGGGGCTTGGGAGGCCCAAGAGAGAGACCCAGGCCCCTGCCCCAGGCCCTGGCTGCAGCTTGTAGGGGAGATGGGACTTTGGGGACACGGCTGCTGGGGAGGACCACTGTCCCCCCATCCAGGCCTCCACAACAGTGGCTCCCTCTCCTCAAGGCCCCCTTCATTTTGCTGAGTCTGACTCTGTCTTCTGACCCTCTCTCTTTCCTTCCTTTATCTTTTCTCTGTTCTCTCCATCACTTATGGGTTTCTTTTTGCTTTTTGTTTGTTTTTCATCTTCTCTTCCCCCCTCTCTCCTTTCTCCACCCCCCAACATCTCTCTTTCTTCTCTTTTTCTCTTCTTTTCTGCCCCTCCCCCCGTGCCCCCCTCCCATGGCCTGCCTTTCCCTGTTGTATTCCCCACCCCCCCTTCCTTTTCTCTTCTTAGCTGTCTGTTGTCCCCTGTCCCCAAGTTCCTCTCCAAGGGCTCTCCAGAGCCTGGTGATGGGTGAAGCCCAGAGCCTGCGAAACCTTCTCCCTGCATGGGGACCCTGTCCTGGAGAGTGGGCCTCCAAACCTGCTCAACCAGGGGCTCTGCGGGGGCCCGACACGACCCAGAGCCCCCTACAGACGAGGAGGATGGCCCAGAAAGGGCGCCAACGAACCCAAAGTCCCCGAGCAAACGCTCGGGGAGGAAGCCCGGCCCCCCCGGCCCCCCCGGCCTCCCCCTTCCCCGCGCCCTCACTCACTGTCAGGGCTGAGGCCGCCTCCGTAGCCTCCGTGCGACCGCGAGTACCAGCGCGTGGCGCCTCCGCAGCCCAGAGCGTAGGGCGGCCCGGGACCCGGGGGCGGCCGGGGACCGAGGCCCAGCGCGCCCGGCCCAAGCAGCGCCCGGGCCCGCGCGTCCCCGCTCGGCCCGGAGCCCGCGCGCAGCTGTCTCCGCCGCTGCAGCCGCCGCCGCCGCCGCGCCTGCTCCGCGTCCTCGTCCTCAGGGTCGTCGTCGTCCTCCTCCTCGTCCTCGCGGCCGCCGCCGCCCTGGGCCGCGCGCCCAGCGCCCTTGGCCTCAGCTGCCAGCAGGTTCTCTATGAGGAAGGAGGAGGCGCGGGCCGGCGTGGCGCGCCCGGGCTCCGTCAGCTCGTCCGGCATCGCGGCCGCCGGTCCGTCGGGCTCTGCCGGGCTCCTCGGGGTTCCGGGAGCCCGGGGTGCGGCCGGTCCCGGTCCCCGCTGGGGACGCTGGCGCGCGGCTCCCTGGCGCACGCGCGGGCCGGCCCTGGAGCCGCTGCCCGGAGCGCTGGCGTCGGGCCCCGCGGGGCAGGCAGCGGCCTCCGCGCCGGACTGGGCTGGGCCGGGAGCGGGTGCGCGCCGACAGCTGGCCGGGCAGCCGCCTCGCTCGCCTTTCACGTCGCCGCTCTGGTCGCCGCCCGGGCCGGCCCCGCTGGGGGCGGGGAGGGCAGGGGAGGGGCCAGCAGGGGCGGGGCGGCGCGGGCCGGGCGTGCAGCCAGCACAGCCCGAGGATGCCGCGCCGGCCCCGAGTGCGGCCACTGCTCGGAGACGCCGCCCGGATCCGGGCGCGCAGGCGGTCGCGCGTCCGAGGGCGGGCGGCCGGCGGCCCAGGCGGGGGGTCGCGGCCAGTCCGGCCCCGCGTGATTCATTCCCCCGGCCCGAGCCACCCGAGCCGGGGGTTGGAGAGGTGGGGCCTCGGCCGCGGGGCCGCCTATTGGCTGCGGAGCTCCGATGAGAAACAGACTGGCCAATCAGTGTCCGGCAAGGGCAGTAATTACCTCGCCGAGGGGAGAGTGTTGGACCGAGAGTGAGGAACTGCGTGTGTGCGCGCGCACGAGTGTGGGGGGTGTGTGTGTGTGTGCACGTGTGTGTGTGCTTGTATGTATTTGTGTGCGTGTGCATACCGTGGCAGGAAGACCCCGGGGCTTCCAAGAAACAGCAAGAGAATGGGTTAGTCATTTTTTTAGACTCCGGGTGTCAAGGCTGCAAAATTGTGGCATATTTTTAATATTTACACTTAATGAAATATGCTTTTAATGCCAAATGTAGTGCGACAGAACTCTCTAGTTCTCAGATTCACGCTCAAAATGTAAGAAAATGCTAGCCCCCTCCCCTATCTCCGGGGCCCTGCCGGCAGCACGCCCGATGTCACACCCGCTGAGCGAGAGCGGGTCGCCACCGTCCCGCTCCCTAGGAGGCCCGGGCCTTAGTGGCGGGCCGGGAGCCATTGCCCCGGCCGCGTAGGTCTTGGGGGCAGGTCCCGACTGTAAAGCGGTGGGGAGACCCCTCCCACTTCTGCAGCAGGGAGTGCGGTGACCAAAGCGCATCCCGGCCCACGCCGTCGCCCTCGGAGCTGTGGCCACTCAAGAGTAACCTTCTGACCGGCTTCCTCTGGGAGCGGGTGACGGCCGAGTCACCGGACAGCAGCGCGGATGCGTGGGCGCAACAGGCTTCACCGGACGCGGGTTATCGCGGAGAGGTACATCCAGCCCCCCAGTGCCAGCCGGGGGCCGCGACCAACCGAGTGCCGCCCACCGCCTCGCTTTAATTTTCAGAACAACCACGGTGGAGGGAGCATCAACCCCATTTTCCAGAGGGAAAAACAGAGCCGAGGAGAGACCATTCCAGATGGTAAGTGGCTCTGGCAGGCCTGGAATTCCGACACTCAGAGCCTGGGGCCCTTCTGGCACCGACAGCCCCAGAGTCGGATGGGAATGGGAGCGAGAAGCAGCCGAGCAGCGGGTCTGGGAGGCCGGGAGGCCGGGTGGGGCTGAGGCCTAGGGGAGGGACCTTGCCGGCCTGTGGCCGCGGAGACAAAACGGTGAGCGCTTCGGGTGCGTCTTCTGGCTGCAGAGGGAGCCGGTCACCACCACGCCCCCGTTATCAGCTTACCACCCTGAGCTACCTACCCGCGGCTGCCGGGAGGGACCTCTGCTGCCCAGTGGCCTGGAGACCTTGGGTGGGAGGCGGGCTTTTCTGCAGACTCGAGGACAAGATGCTCGACCCATCTCCTCGCCCTCACATCCCGCCCCAGGAGGGACAAAGATGATCAACGACAGTGACTCACCGGGTGGTTTAACTCCAGCCTGGAGGCGGACAGAGATGGGGCTTTTCCCCCACTGCATGGGTGAGGACGCTGAGCCAAAGTGGGCGAGCCGGGGTCTTAGGGAAGAGCTTTGGTCTCCCAAGTACTGCTCCCTGGGGGTGCCCACTGTCAGAGAGACTCCAAGGCAGAGGTACCCTAATTCGAGGGTGCTTCTAAGAGATGGAGAAACTGAGACCGGAGAGGGACCCGGATGAAAAGACAAGTGGTGGAGAGGGTGCCTTCCAGATGACCACCTACGACATGCAGGTTTCCCTGGGCCTGCCTGTGAGTGGCTCCTGAGCACGTTTCTGGAACCACAAGCCTGCTGTCACTCCCATGGTTTCTGAGCACTTTGAGTGGGGGCTTCCTCAGAGTCTGGGTTCTAATTCTTTCTACTCTGGGCTGTGTGGCCCTGGGCAGGGGGCCTCGCCTCTCTGATCCTCAGTTTCCTCTCCTGTAAACCGCGGGTAGTGAGCACCCCTGCCTGTGCCAGGCTGTTGGGAGTGGAGGCCGGCTGGGCATCGGGCACTGCTGGACCGTCTCCCACTGCCTCTGGGGAGCATGTGAGGGATGGGAGGCGAGGGCATAGACTGGACCGGGCTGAAGGAGAGTAGGCCTCCCTCCCAAGCACCGGTCTTTGGGGGCTTGGAGGGCGTGTCTCCTCCCAGGGGCTCCAGGGCTGGGTCCTGGCACTGCTGTCCCCAGGAGGCTCCCGGCAACTGTGGCAGCAGAACTCGAGCACGTGGCGCGGGGCCTCGGCCAGCAGACAGAGGGTTGCTGCGGGGAAGCAGGATCAGTTAGGGAGGCGTGAAATAGCCGCCCTGGTGCTCGCCCAGGCGGCCACCTCGCCCAGGCGGCCACCTCTGTGCTCCGTGCGTCCCGGAACCAGATCGCCACTCTGCTTGGAGGTGACAGGAGGCCGAGTTTGGAGGCGGGATTGTCGGCAGAGGCTTGTCACGTTCAGACCCGGAAGCAACTCCAGGATAGTATCTGGCAGTCAGGATGCTCTCTGGAGACTGACTGTGAAGCCTCACGGCCCTGGGAGGGCTTCTGGTGCTCCCAGGGCCAGAGCCCAAGTTTCTGGTCACCTTCAGGCAGAAGGACTCCCCAGGCAGAAAAGTGGAGCCATGAAGTCAGCAGGTTGTCACCTCTGTGTCTGTCTCTGAGGCACCCCACACCCCCCAAGCCACAGCCGCCCTTCCTCACTGCCCGTCCACCCTTGTCTGTCCTAATGTTTCGTCCACCGCCACCCCTCCCTTCTGCGGCGGGGCCACCAGAGAATCCCCAGCGAACGGGCTCTTCACAACCGGACAGTGAGAACCTTGTTACCTCCTAGCTCCGTGCTGGTGTCCAAAGATGCCCCATGAGCCCGGGGGAGCGGGTTAGTGGGAATACTCCCAAGAGCGTAGATCAGAAGCCGGCAAACTGCAGCAGCCACTGCCTGTTGTGTTTTGTTTTAATAAACTTTTTTCTCTGGGAATAATTTTAGGGAATTCCCACTTTAAAATTTAAATTTGATCTTCCCTTCATCCTTCATCCCAATTCCATTTGTCCTTACCTCGCCCCCATGCCACCCCACATACCTGCTCTTGTGTATGGATTTACAGAAGCGGTATTCCATTATACACTTCTTCCATCTCGCATTTTTTCACCTTAATGTAGGAACTGGATACTGATAAATGAAGCAATGATTTTCTAACCACCGTGCACTAACCCAACAGTCACAGATGCCTTTGTTCCAGTTACTATGGTCGAGTCACACGTTTCCCCCAAACTCAGGGTGTAAAATAACCATTTCTCAGTATGCTCATGGGGTGTATGGATTAGGGTGGCTTGTCTCCACTGCAAGGTGTCTGGCCCTCAGCTGGGGGGTGGGGCAGGACTTACCTGAAGGCACTTTGGCTCCTATATCTGGGGGCTGATGGTGATGTCAGCAGAGGGACCCCTGCCTGGGGCTTCTCTGTGTGACCTGGGCTTTCTCACAACACGGGTTCCCCAGTACGAGTGGGTGTGGGGGGGGGTGTCGGAGGGGGGCATGGAACGTCGCCTGGGATTTCCGAACCTTACTCTGCTCTGCTTTGTTGAGTATATGGAGTAGCCACAGTCCCACTGGGGTGCAAGGGGAGGAACTTGGACCCCATCGCTCAGTAGGGGGATCATCAGATTGTAGGATAAGAAATCCAGGAAAAGACATGTGCCCCAAGGGTAGCTGATCCCCTGTTAGGGGACTTTCAGGATGCTGCCAGCTCTCCACCACTGCAGATCATGTCGGGATGAACAGACCTGCCCATCTTTCTTTGTGGGCCGGAGAGTCGTCTGGGGGTGCGTGCCCCCAGAATGGGACTTCTGGGGGGAAGGGTCTATACAGACTCCGCGTCACAAGTGCTTCAGAAAGTCTCTCCAGAACAGCTGCGTCAGTTTCCCTTTCCTCACATCTTCGTGGGCACCTGGTCTTATCGGACCTTCGTCTGTGGCGCTGTGATGTGCATGAGAAGGAAATCAGGTGTTTCTGGTAATGATTCTCTGGTTGCTAACAGGGCGGGGTGGCTGCACTGTGTGGGCAGATGCAGGGAGATGAAGGGGCGGGGATAGTGTTCCTGAGTGGCAGCCCATGGGAGGGGTGGGCGGGGGCTCGAGAACTGGATTCTATTGGATTGTGAAGCCTTCAAGCTAAAGAATAGGGTTCTTAGTTGGCAAAGCAATGGGGAGCCACTGAAGGTTTTTGAGCTGGGGAAGTGCCAGGACTAGAGCTGGGCCTTGGGAGGAGTAACCTGAAAGCACTAGCGTGTGCAGGGTGAAGGGGCATGAGTCAGGTCCAAGGAGGGTCTCACCGCCATCCTAGCGGTAAGCAGCAAGGCCCCAGGAGGATAGTGGCCAGGCAAATGGACCACATCTCAGGTGTCCAACTGGTGGTGCACAGGCCTGGGTCGGGGGGGAGGGGGTAGGCAGGGTGGGAGGGAGTCTCAGAACGTTCTTATTGGCTTGTCAGATGGTCCACTCCCCACATCACAGCCACGTGAAGTGTCCTTGCAGCTGTCCAGACGTGCAGTCAGGCACCAGTCTCCATTCTCAGCCCAGTTGCTGCATCCACTGTGGTCATGAGCAAGTCACCACCCTCTGGGGACCTCAGTGTCCTCAGTGGTAAAGTGGGAATAACAATCCCACCCAGCGCACAGGGCTGGTGTGGGGTTGAGTGGACATAACCATGCAGGCAAGTCTTTGGCATAGATTTAAAATGTTGGCTTTGAAAAAGACCAAATGTTTGGAATTATTTTGGCTGCCTTTTGAGGGTCTACCCACTTCCTTCCTTGTGGGTCTGCCTTTAAACCCTGAAAAGGGGAGGAAGATCTTCACAAAGTGTTCAGTGGATGCTTCCCAGAGTTCCACTCCCTGGGACATAGTGGGTGGAGGAGGCAGGGGATGGAGAAGGAGGAGGGGGGAGGGGGGGAGGGGAGGAGGGGGAGGGGAGGAGAGGAGGGGGAGAGGGGAGGAAGGAGAAGAGGGGAGGAGGGGTGAGAGGGGGAGGGGAGGGGGAGGAGGGGAGGGGGAGGAGGGGAGGGGGAGGGGAGAGGGAAGGGGGAGGAGGGGGAGAGGGGAGGAGGGGCGGAGAGGGGAGGAGGGGGGAGAGGGAGGAGAGGAGGGGGAGGGGGGAGGAGGGGGAGAGGGGGAGGGGAGGAGAGGGGAGAGGGGGGAGAGAGGAGGAGGGGGAAGAGAGAGGAGAAGGGAGGGAGAGCAAGGAAGGGAAGGTGAGCCATGGGGCGGGGAGATGGATTCGAAGGAGAACAGGAGTGGGGAGGATGGGGGGAGAGAGGAGGGGAGGGGAGGGAGGGAGGGGGGAAGAGGAGGAGGGGGGAGTGGGAGGAGGAGGATGAAGTCCTAGGCATCCCTGGCATGCAGGAGGGAGGAGCGGAGCCGGTCCAGGGGAGCCCGCGGTTCTCAAGGACCCAGGCCCGCGAAGCATGTGCGCGTGGCCAGAACCATGTTCCCGAAGCGCAGGTGACCCCTCCCCAGCCAGTAAGGCCGGGCCAGCCAAGAAGCCCCCTTCCCCACGGGCTCAGAGCCGCCGGGAGTCTGGGGCGGACAAGAAGACATGCCAAGCCCTGTCCCCTGACAAAGCCATCCCCAGGAGCAGGAAGCTGGGTCAGGGAGGCTAATCCCCCTCCAATGCTCAGGGCCTTTGCCAGGAGCCCCTGCCCTGGGCCAGAGCCGATCTCTAGCCCTCTGCTCACCCCCACCCCAGGCTTGATGGGTGTATCGTGTCTTGTCCCTGCTTGGGGAAGGCACCCACCAGACCCCTGTGTCCGCGTGCTCAGCAAACCTTGGACCTAGCCAGGGGCTCTCAATGGTGGAGGGAACCTTTCTTTCTCTGCAGGTATATTCCCCGCTCCAACATTTTATTTGGAAAAGATTGGCCATTGAACACCCACACACCCACCATCTAGGTACTTCCTTGAGCGTGTTGCTTTCCTTGCTTTATCACACCTGCCCATCCTTCCATTCCTCCATCCATCACAGTAATGTGTGCATTTGGGTCCCAGCCCTGCCACCTGCCAGCAGTGAGACTCGGCGCTGTTCCCTGTCCCCAGGCACCACCTCCTCCTCTGGAAATTGATGTCATAGGGCTTCTTGCGCTGGAGGCAGTGCCCAAGAAAACTGTGCCACGGATGGACGCTCTCAAGATTGTTTTTTAATGTGACGATACAATCACACACTTGATTTCTTCGTGTGACATCTGTACACTGACCCTGCATTCTGGATGCCGTGTTTTCCTGTCTCAGTAAAGATATGCGAAGTTGTGGTCTCTGAGGCTGGGGTGCAGGAATGTCTGGCTATAATGTGAAGGGCACCGCGAGGTGGGGGCAGGTTTTGGTTTCCAGAATGGAGTGCAGATTTGTGCTCGGAGTTATCCAAACCACTGAGGACCTTCAGAGCTCAGGCCGCCCCTGACCTTGATTGGAAGTGAATCGAGGTTGGAGAAATGAGGCTGGAACAAAGTGTTGGGGTGAACACGGTGCAGGGAACCTCTTCCCAGGAGCCAGAGGGAAGTTTCTGGAAACCTAGTCTGGCCGTAATGGGAACCCTGCCAGTCTGGCCGGCTCACCCCTCCAGGTTTTGGAATGGATGCCTGTGGCCTAGCGGGGCGTGTTTGTGGAGGGCCCCCAGCTCAGGGTGCCAGCAGGAATGTTTGGCGTGGGAATGGTAGTCACACTTCTCAGTTATCCCTGCCAGGGGCGGGGCACATGGGGGCCGGGCGAGGAAGCCCCCTCCTCACCCTCCCCCCAGAAGCAGCTGAGTCGGGACTCCAATAGGTTTGGCCAGCACTTCCCGGCCTGGGGCTTGCCCACGTGAGTTCATCACACTCAGAAACCCTGAAAGGACTTGTGGAGAATGATGGCACTGAACAGATTCACTGCAGCAGGACTCGTGACTGCAAAAACTGAACCACCCTCCCTGAAAGCAGAGAGGAGCGGGTTATGTAAATAGTGACCCATCTTCACAGTGTCCTGTCATGCAGCTGGGGAAAGAATGGGGTGCTCTTGATAGGGGGCCCTCCAAAGGATGGACTGGGAAAAGCAAACAAACAAGGGTACAGGATGTGCGTCAAAGGTGTGCAAGGGGCGGGGGGTGAATACAAGCAAGCGTATTTACACACATACACGTTATACTAGTTCATTCATCTATGGTTGTGTGTGTCCATATCTGTGATGGACAGAATTGTGTCTCCCCAAAATTCATATGTTGAAGCCCTAACCTCCAGTGCCTCCGAATGTGACCTTATCTGGAGATAGTGTCACTGCAGATGTAATGAATTACTGTGGTGAGATCACCCTGGAGTGGGTGGGCCCTGATCCAAAATGACTGGTGTCCTTATACAAGGAACGCCCTGCAAAGAGACAGCATGGGGAGGTGCTGCCATGTGACCCCACAAGACTGGAGCTGACCCCCGACGCTGGGAGAGAGCCTGGGACAGACCTACCCAGCACCTTCAGGGGAGTGCCGCCCTGCCCACGCCTTGGTCTTGGACTTCTGGCCTCCGGACTGTGAGACACTTAGCTTCTGCTGTTCTGAGCCCCCTGGAATGCAGTGCAGCTTCTGGGTCTGTGGGAGGAGGCCTGGGGGCCTGGTGGGAGGCGCCCTCCCAGGAGACCTGGGCGCTGGGACAGGGGCGAGAGGACGTCTCAGGTCCACACTGTTTTCACCGTTCAGGTTTTGTACCAGGTGCAAGCACTACTTAATTTTTTTAAACAAAGTGGACAAAGTGAAAAGTCTTCAGAGTGATGCCCTGGGAGAGGGGAACTTGAAGGGCACTTGGCAGAGAAGCTGACTGAGGCTGGGGGACCCGAGGTGGCCGGGCTGTGGGATGAAAGCAGAGGATGTGGGGGAGAAGTTCGGGGATCCCGGGGGCCCAGGGTTCCTCCCGGGCTCAGGTATGCGTGTGATCAAGGCAGGGGTGGGGACAGCAGGTGGAGAGGGGCTGGCTGACCCTCTGAAGTGGGGGATGGAGGGGAGGTCCACGTGGGCGGGTGGTCCCCTGAGGCCGGCATGTTGCCAGGGGTTGCCGCCTTCCTTACCTGAGGCGGCAGGGAGGCTGGGCTCTGCCTCAGGTCCACCCGCAGCCCCTGGACCACTCTCCGCCTCGACTTCCTCATCTGATGGAGGAATAAACGGCACCCAGGCCAGAGAAAGATGTTCAGGGACCACGCTGGCGACAGGCATCCTCCGAGGGCACCCCCGCCCAGCCCCCAGCCCAGGGCTCAGCTCAGAGTGGGGAGAGGCAGCCAGCACCCAGCGGACCCATGTCTTGTGGGGACCGTCACCTCCCTGCCACTGGAGCTGGCCGTCCCAAACCAGTGAGCCTTTCAGCAGGTCCTGGAGGGAACGAATTCTTTGCCGGTTGGAGGGGTGAATTTAAAGCAGCAGATCATCTGCACAGAAACCTTCTCCAGAGTTGCTCAGACATGGAGGGTTGGCCTGGGGAAGACCCTGCAGTCCAACGTGCCTGCACCCCAAGGCCCTCGCCCACCAGCCCATTTCTCATCACAGGGCCTGCAGAAAACATCTATTCTGGCATTTGCAGGCTAAGTTTGATAACTGAAGTGGGAGAAAGATGTGGAGCGGGACTAGGCAAGGCGCAAACTTTGGCTTCCTCCCTGCCCCGTGTGTTTGTGTGCAGACCAGTGGGAGGGGAGCACTCCTGCAGGGGGCCCCCAGATCCCAGCGGGGACTCAGCGGCATCGGACCAAAGGCCCTTCTGCTGGGTCCCCCGCAGCTGCGGCCTGGGCTCTGAGTGTCTCCAGGACACTGAGTTTTGTCTGTGAAACACCAGGGACCAATCCATGGATGCCTGGCCCTAGCACTAATAAATCAGCACACACTTGGGGGCTTAAAACCACAGAAATTTATTCTCTCACAGTTCTGGAGGCCAGAAGTCCTCAATCAGTATCACTGGATTGGAATCAAGTGTCTGCAGGGCCGGGCTCCCTCTGGAGGCTCTGGGGGAGGATCCTTTCTGCCTCTTCCAGCCCCTCGTGGCCCCAGGCATTCCTGGGCTTGTGGCCTCTGTCTCTGTCTTCACGTGGCCTCCTCTGTGTCTGTGTCAAATCTCCCTTGATCTCCAGCTTGTTGGCATACCTATGACGGCAGTTAGGGCCCCTTGGATAATCCAGGATCTTCTCAAGATCCTTAACTAATCCCATCTACAAAGGTCACATATCAGGTCACATTTATAGGTTCCAGGGATTAGGACCTGTTATCCTTGGGGACATTATTCAGCCCATGACACCACTAAGTCCTCATCAGGCTCCAGTGCAGTAGCTTGGGCCCAGGTTCCTCTATACTCGTTGGGGCCATCAGTCGTGTGCTCTTTGGGCCTGGGTGAGGCAACCCCAGTGTCTGCAGAAAGTGAGATTTTAAGCCACAACTAAAGTGTTAGCGCACCTGGAAATCAATCTGGGAAATTAATTCAAAGGGAGGGTCCCAAACAATGACTCAGTGTAGAAACCTCCTAACAGGGGGTCATCTAGCTGCTGCTTGCACACCTCTCCTAACAGGGAACTCACTACCATACAAGGTAGCTCATCACATCTTTTCCCGCTCCTACCACCCCCTGCCTTTACTTACACGTGTAATGATGTGCAGAAGGATTGCGCTTCTGAGTGCAATCTTCTGCTAAGATTCCAGCTGTGGGAGAGGCTGGTCAGAGCCTCCTTTGTGCGGTCAGGGACAGGCAGGGGCCAGCAGGGTGGGGGACCCTTAGTGGAGGAGGTGGCCAGACCTGACACGTTTGTCACCCAACTCCACACACACCCCAAACCTGTGCCATTGAAGAGGTTGGGGTCGGGTGGTGGCAGCTCTTCTGAATGCTCCACCCACGAGGGGCTGGGTGAGTGGTAGTCTCACTGCCAGATTCCGGGCCGCCTGAACCCCTCAGAGAGAGGCTTCTGTCTACATGTGTCCCTTTGCACGGACAACAAGCCAAGAAGCCCAGCCCCCCACGCCACCCTCTGCTCTTTCGCCCACTGTAGAGCCCCTTAGGGAGCGGATCCTGCATCCTGGCCGAGACTCTGACTCCATTTGACCCCTCGCGGCCTGAGTGGCCACTGTGCTTGCGATTCCTAGCCACCGGTGAGGTTTCTTTTTGCACTCACCAGCCTGCTCTAGGCACCCCGAAAGGAATCACCTGGCCAGAGTCACGGGGTAGGGGCACGATTGACTGTCCTGTGTCGTAATAAGGCAAAAATCGCTGGAAGCGGTTTGCAAGGTGCGGCCTAGCTCTCTCTGCACGTGCCCCAGCCGACCCCCAGCACGGAGGTGGTGAATACAGATAGTGGCTTTATATCAGTCTTGAATAACACTCCAAAAACATTTAGTGTTCAAGGCATCCAACACTGCATTCTTGGGACCAGGGGAAGATGTGCTAAAACAAAACATCTTCTTGGACCTGAATCTATAAATAAGCCAGATTCTGCTGGAACGTGTTTGCCTCTTTAGCTGGGAGCACAGTGGAAGTATTCATCTAAGGCTGATTCATTCTGAAGGTTTGCAAAAGCAAAAGCGATTCGGGTCCTGGACGAAAGGTCCTGTCCCAAGAGCGCCACCGTGCGGAGACTTCAGAACTGACTTAAAGGAACAACCCAACACCCTTCTTGGGCAGAGAAGTGGAAACATGCATTTTGCCCCTCGAAACTCCCCTGCATCCTCACACCCCGCCCATTTTATATGACAAACGTGATATCCTAAAATGACATCTCCAGTGTGGTTTGAGGCCTACCACGAGGCAGAACTGAAGTGAGGTTTAAAGATGCTTCTTCCCCCCTCCCCAGAATGCTTGTTAGACTGTCTCCAGAATTTTACACTCACAGCCAGTCCCCCCCCCCCGATGCCCAGATGTGCCACCGACGCCGGACAGTGGAAGCTCAGGAAGACCCTCAAGTGGTGGGGGCAGTACTGCTGCCCGTCCCGGTACTGGACCTGGCCCTCATCCCCCCCACCCCCCGCCTGGTTAGCCACTGCCCACAGACTGTGGACTCAGGCTCGGAGACATGCAGGCGCTTCATTTATTCACTCAGTCATTTGTTCAGCCACTACTAATGTGATGCAGTCAAGCATCCAGGCCCCGCTCTGGACAGGAGCGAGCCCAGACAGAGCCAGCCCACCCTTGCCCGCAGGGAAGATAGCCCAGACCCTGTCCCATATCACTGTGTAACTGCACCCGAATGAAGGCTGAGATGGACGAGCTCAGGGCACAGGACGGGACCTACCTCCACGTCTCCTCTGGTCCATGCTTTGTGGTCCCACAGAGCCGGGGAGGAGGAGGGTGCCCGAGCCCCCAGGAGCTGCTAAGGTGACCTTGAGAATCCATCAAGGAGGATATTTATTACCACATCAGACCCAAGTTCAAGAGGCAATGCCCAGCCTGGCCTGTCACGTAGACATCTAGGTGGAATTAGCTCACTTCCCTCCCCGCTCCTTTCTATATCTGGAATATTTCCCTGATGCCCTCATGGGTGTGAGGATAAACTGGGCCCCAGCAGTCAGGATCCACTGGAAGGAAGGTGGAGGGAAGTACAGACAAGAATACTCTTCCTAAAACAAGAAACACATGCAGAGGCCAGAGGACTAAAATGTTTTCCCACCAGGGCCTAACTAGCCAGCAGTCATTTGCTGGGGCCCTGGAGCACCACTTTCCTGAATTCCACTCTTTCCCCTTTGTATGTAAGGGGACTATTACTTAATGAAACGGCAAGTGAGAAGGCAGGGGCTGGATGAGGCTGAGAATCAGCAAGGGTAGGAGATTGCAGGGGTCACGGAGACTTTAGTCCAACACAGTCCCTCTACGGGAGGGGAAAATGGGTCAGGGAGGAGCAGGGGACGACCTGCCAGTGCCCTGGAGGGCAGACCCCCTGTCCTGGCTGGGAAGCAGCCATTCACTCTACTTTGGACACCCGTGGGTCCACAACAGACAGCTGATGCGTTGACTGAATCCAACTTTAAAGTGTAATTCCCATCACAACATTGTAAATTAACTATACTTCAACTCTAAAGAAAGAAAGAAAGAAAGGAAGGAAGGAAGGAAGGAAGAAAGAAAGATAGAAAGAAAGAAAGAAAGAAAGAAGGAAAGAAAGAAGGAAAGAAGGAAAGAAGGAAGGAAGGAAGGAAGGAAGGAAGGAAGGAAGGAAGGAAGAAAAGAAAGAAAGTAATTCCCAGACCGGGAATGTCATCAGATCCCCACCTCCTGGGCGGTTCCTTCTGGTCTGCGTGCTGATGGGGTGGGGCTTCCAACTAGGGGCGGGGCTTCCACCTGGGGGATCAGGCTCCTCTGGACCTTGCCCCATTCTTCTTCATTTAATGCCCCAGGACTACACCAGGAGGTAGGTGTCCTGAAGGGTGTGCTGAGCTGCCAGTGGGTCACAGCCCCACACCGCATCACAAGGCCAACTCAAGGTCTCTGAAAGCAACTCAAGTCCCTGCCCCTGCCTGCAAGAAGTCTCTGTCCTTGACGGGAGATACGATGCCATAAGCTACCAAACCACCATCCATCCACTCGGCCCCGCCGCTGCCCGGACTGCGTGTCAGTCTCTGGCTTCAGGATACCCCAGGTTGGTAAACTCCACGCCCAATCGCCACTTTAAGCCTCAGTTTTCTTAATGGAGAAATGGACATGATAACAGAACCGACCTAGCCAAGTTGTGAGAGTGATACCGCGGGGTGCAGGAGGGAGCCTGAACCCCCATGAGGAGCCAAGATGAGGCCCGGCGTCCACCCCCTCGCCGGCCCCCGACCCACCAGCAAGGACAGCCCGGATCGCCCGCGCACTGCGGGCTGCACACCTCCGCTCCCCGCCGCAGCTCACTAGGGACCCCGCCAGATGACCCTACCGCTATTGAGACGTCATTTTGATCCGTATGGCTGAAAAGTCGTTTCCCAGAGAGAGCAGGGCACCTCTTCCCTAATCCCAAAGGGAGAGAGAGCAACAGAAATCCCGGGGCGGCCGGCCCTCGGGCGCTCGGGCGCGGGGATGCGCGCCCATCCTCGGTCTGCGCAGCGCGGAGGAGCCCAAGGCGCCAGGGAGCGCGCTTTGCCTGGCAGGAGCCACCCGGTTTCCTGCCCGACCCCGCGGACACTGGGGAACCCGACTCCTTCCCGCGCCTTCTCCTGGCCGGGCTGACACAAAATGATCCAAGACAATCGCCATCTCCAGGAAGCAGCTGGAGAGCTGGCTCGTCTGAGCGAAGGACTAGGGGCAGGGAACTTCCATCACCCAGCCCCGCCGCCTGGACCCTCAGTCCCAGGCACCCCTCCTCCCACAGCACCTCGGGGAAAGCTGAGCCCCTGAAAGGAGCTGGTGGCCCCAAAGTGGAGGCAGAGCTGGGTTGGCCTCATACCGCTGCAAAGTCACCTAGAGGAGGGACCGCAGGTTCCTCAGGCCACAGTGGGGTGCACCCTGCCTTTCCTCAGGGGGTTTCATTTAGCATTTCAAGGGAGACAGCTCTGCAGAGCAGAGTGGAGAAGGTGGGGAAATAAACCAGAAAGGCAAGCCCAGCAGCGGGCCCTTGACTGGGGACCGGCAGTATCCACTTCCTTGGCTCCAAGATCCTTGTCTTGGGCCACTTACTCTGTCCTGCCTGAGGGAACAATGGCGTTTATTAAATTCCTAGGAACACTCCCTGCTTGTGAGGGATCCGGGAGCCTCTCCATCGCTTCTCAGATGCACTTGCCTCTTGCTGCTGTGGGGTCTGGACCCCCATCTACTTGCCTCTATTCTGAGCCCTGTGGCACAAAGCTGGTGCGGGGAGCGGGGTGTGGACGCAGCCCCTGTTCGCAGGACCTAGAGCCCCCAGCATCCTGGTGAACACCTGGCTGCTGGGTGTACCAGCCGTGGGGCCCCTGTTGAGTTCAGTTTTCCTTGAACCTTCTGTTGGGTCTAGTGGGGGGTAGGGGTCCTCCCCACTCCTTCCTTCCTCCCTCCCTCCCTCCCTTCCTTCCTTCCTTCCTTCCTTCCCAACTTGTCAGAGCCAGGCCAAGTGTGAGCTTTGGGGCTTTAGCTGTGTACAGGCGGGAGGGTTTGCAGACCTGGAACGAAAAAAGAAGTAAGCACACAGGATCGGGATACCTGTGGCTGACACGCAGTCTTGGGCCAAGCCCAGGCTTTGCCAGGAAGAAGCAGAGGTCTGCAGGGTGGTGACACTCACTCATCCAGGGCCACCTGCTGGAGGTGGCAGAGTTAGGATTTACGTCAGGGGACTCTGAGGCCATCCTCCCGACAGCTTCCAGGACCAGACTGTTCATCCCCCTTAAAAGTAAAGGTTGACAGCCACCCCCTGGGGGAAAGGAGGCCACGGAGGCCAAGAGGACAGGGCCAGCCCCGCGCCAAATGTCCACCAAAATGGGAGGGGAACAGATGAGCAAACCCCAGCCAAGCACCGCCTCTGCCTGCGCACTCCACACAGGACCTAACTGGCTAGATGGCCCAACAGAACTCCCTCCCCACAAAAATGCTGTCGCCGCTCCCACTTTACAGGGCAGGGAATCCAGGTGAGGGGCTCACAAAATGCCCAGACAGGGCTGGAGCCCAGAGGAGGGAGGGTTATCTGGAACTCCACACACTCCCACTGTCTTAATTCAACAGGGTTTGCCAGACTCGCCAGGCCAATTCTGCGTCTCACCACTGGTACCTGTGGCTCCAATCCTGATCCGGGGCCAATCTGAGGGCTGCCCTAGCGTGGGCCAGGCGCCCTGCCAAGTACCCTGCAAGCTCCCCTCCCTGGACATGACCGTGAGCCGGGCCAGTAGAGGTGTGGGATCCTGGGCTTCCCCAGCCTCCCTAGTGCCGGGGCCGCTCGCGGGGGTTTTTTCCAGGCCGTGCCCAGTGGCAGCGGTGGCCTATCGTCCTGCACTTCCCCTTCCCTTCCCACCACACCGCCAGGCTGCACCAGGGCAGAGGCCAGTCTCAAGCTTGCTTTGGGCAAATGCTGGCCCTGGGTGGGGTTCAGTTTCCCCAATGTCAAGCTGTCCCTTGGATTAGGAGGCCTGTTCCCAGTGGTTCTGACTTTCTTGACCCCAAGTTGGGTGCACCCCCTTCCGTTGTGTTTAAGGCTATTTTGCTGAGTGACTGGAGCCTCAGTTTCCTCATTGGGAAATGGGTACAACAATGATCCTTCCCAGGGCTACTGTGGGGACCAAGTTACCCACCCTCTGCCCGCACGGACCTAGGGGAGGTTGTAGTCAAGGGAAGGGCGAGACCTGGCCACCGCAAAGCCACAGCCTCACTGGCACCTCCCTCTAGGTGGTGGTGGGGAGCAGGACCTCAGCTTGGAGGGAAGATCCTGCAGCAGAGGCATTCCAGAATCTGAGTCTCAACCTGCCCCTGAAGCCCGGCACCCACACATCCCTGCCACGGTGTCCACTGTCCCTTCCTAGGCACTGTGACCCCAAACCCTGCACCTCCCCAACTCCTGTCCTGCAAACCCCACATCCTATGGTTGCAGAAAGTGTCATGTCTCCCTTCCCCCCACCCCAAGCAAGAAGAGGATGGTTTTCTTGTCACTCAGGCCCAGCTTGAATGCCTCCTCCTCCCAGCCGCCTTCCCTGACCTCAGAGTGCACCGTGTACATTCACTGAAGTGCTAACTGCCCACCCAGCCCACCCGGCCCACCCGGCCCACCCCCAAGCTCCCTGGTGGCCACCCTTTAGCTCACCGCCTATCCCCAGGGCCTAGAACCCTGCCCCGCACAGAGAAGACACTCAAAAAATATTTGCTGACTGAGGGAGTGAATCTCGGTTGGCGGCTGCACACGTTAACCCCGCAAAGCCATTTCCCCGTTGGGGGACCCCGGAGCGGGTGGATGGCAGGAGGAGACACTGTCGGCACCGCGATTAACCTTCACAGTGCAGTTTGTGTGTCACCTCCTCCGGGCAGCCCTCCGCCCTGCGCCCCAGCTCTAGCTCTTCCTTCCCAGTTTCCTTTGCCGCCGCGCACTGGGCTGCGCCCTCCTCCAGAGTCGGGTTTGAGCTGTTCCCGCAGCGCCCGGCGCGGAGAGCGCAGGCCTGTCTGGGCGAGCGAACCGGAAGTCTGCGGCCCGCGAAGCTCCGGGTCGGGGTGCGGGTTTGAGTCTCAGGCCCTCCTGGGGCTGCGGGCGGCTCGGCGAGAAGCCCAGCGAGGCCTCTGCGCCCCACGGGCCACCCGGTTTATCGCCCGGGAGACTGAGGCTCGGCCGGTGCACCGGGGCCCACGGTCACCCCGCAAGCGCAGGCGCCTTCGGAAGGCGCTGTCCCTTGCCCGGCAGAGCCTGCAGCGGGGCGACCGTGCGTCACTCGCCCTCCCCCGACACCAGCCCGCTCGCGGAGAAGGAAGGCGGGCGGCCGTCAGCCGGAGACTGGCGGTGCCCCGGGGCGGGAAGCCAGGCCTAGCAGGCCCACGCCGTCCTCCCGCCCCCTCCCGGCCCGGGTCCCGAGCTGGGCGCCGCTGCCTGGGTACCTAGGGCGGCGGTGGTCCCACCGCGCGGCATCTGCCGGGGCTTCCGTAGCCTCATCTTTCTACCCGTCCTGCCTGCAGCTTCTGCGCATTTTAAGCCAGATAAAGCGCCTCTTTCTGGGTGGTCTGAGTTTCTTCCCCGGTTTCCCTGGGCTTCGGTTTTTCTCTCTCCCGTGGGGACACCGATGGCCGCGCGCCACTCCCGGACGCTGCGGGCACAGGCAGGCTGCTCCGGGCTGGCGAACCAAGAACGACCCCAACTCCGTAGGAAATGCTTCCTTCCGACTCTGAGCAGATCGTGTTAGCGAGGGGCACCGGGCAATTTGCTGATGGGACGCATCCGCGGGGACGCAGGCCGGTGACCTCGCGCTGCGGACACGCACTTCCGTGGAAAGCTCCCGGGGGGACACAGCGCCTGCTCCGAGACCGCCCGTCCCGGCGGGAATCAAGGTCCCTAGGCCCGAAGCCCCCGGCCTCACCTGCCGTCCTGTATGAGGCCGGGAAGAGAAGGCGCGGGACCGAGCGAGTTAGCCCCCGCGACGGGGGAGGGAGCGAGATGACTTTTAAGCGCGTGGAAGGAAACCACGCGGGCCGCGTGCGGCCCCCGAGCCAGCGCCTCGGTTCCCGCCGCCACCACTCTTCAGGGCTGCTGGTTCGAGGTATCCACGGTCCACGGGAGATCTCCTGCCCCTGGCGCCGCCCTCCCCGCCAGCACTGGAGGACCCGGTGCCCCCAGTGACGCACCCGCTGCCCCACGCCTTGGCCCGCAGCCTATTCCTGTCCCAAGAATGGGTGCTCCCCTAGCATCCTGGGCCTTTAAAATTGGGGTGCGGGGCCAGAGCCGCTTTTGAAACTGGGCATTAGCGCTCTCGCCCTTCCCCACTACCTCCCCACCCCGCGGCCTCCGGGAGGCCTCGCAGCAGCTCTGCCAGGAGCCGCCTTGGGTCCCCATTTCCCTGACCGAGAAACTGAGTCTTAGCAGAGGGGAGGCTGAGCGGTGAGCACCGCAAGGCGGCAAGTGCAGGCAGACCGCCCGCCTCAGTTTCCCTCAAGGACCTCAGGTAATAATACCGTTTCTAAAACGGGCCCAGGGTACGTCGCCCGCCGACCCCAGCCTCCGCTGCCCGGCACAACCGGAGCGCGGTGGGCAAACCCGCAAAGGTGCCCTGAAGCCCAGGTGGCGGAGAGTCCGGATCACCCCGACACGGACAGTCTGTGCGACGCGAGCCCCCCTCGCCCAACGTGGGCCGAATGCGTTACCAGCGAGAACAGAGTCCGACCTTAACCCCGTGCCCCCTACTTGCGTCAGGGCTCAGGGGCTCCTGCTTCTCCCCTTGGCTTTCAATCCCCCAAATGAAGCCACCATCTCCCACCCTGGCGACCCCGCAGCTTCTCCGCGCCGCCTCGGCTCCGCGGGCCCTGGTCCCTTTCCGCCCGGCCCGCCTTCTGCGGCAGCCGCCTCCTCCCGCCCCCGGCCCAACCCGGCCCGGGTGGTCCAGGTCTTACCGCTGCCGGCCCGGCCCTGCGCTCCTGCCGCCCCGCGCTCCCCGCTCTGGTTTCATCACCCCGGGGCGCCGGCGGCAGGCGACCAACCCGGGCCTCCGGGCGCGCTTCTGCCCCGGCGGATTATCTCCCTTCCCCCATCAGGCCCCGGCGGGGGGCACCGACTCGCCCTGAAAGCTGGGAACGCTGGATCTCCCCCACCCAGCGCCAGCCGCCTCCGCCACCGCGACTGCTTGTTTAACCTTCCCACCGAGCCGTGACCCCGCACCCCACCAGGCGCTGCCAGCCGGGTCAGGCGGGGGTTGGGACACTGCAGGCCGAGTCCCCGCGGTGAGGGACAGACCCTCCTGGCGTCCATCCTGCTCCACCTCTGAAGCGCAGGGACCCGGTCAAGGCCCGGGAGTGCCCCAGGCTCGGGGCACCTACAGCAGGGCGGCAGTCTCTCCCCTTTGACATCTTCCCAGGGAACTGAGGCTCCCTCCCCATCTCACTGCCCACAGGGGTGCCCAGATCCAGGCAGCTCTGGTTACATAGTTCTGTGGCCCAAAGTGAAAATGTGGCCTCTTATTCACAAATTAAGAAGCATTAAGACTTTCAAGGCGGCGAGAGCCTAGAGAAGCCTTCCTGAGCACGGGGCCCCGTGTGGCTGGACAGATCCCCATAAACACACGAAGCCAGCCCTGCCTCCAGGACCCGGGCCCTCACCAGAGCCCCACCTGGGGCCTCTCTCAAAGCTTTTCCCTCTCCCTGCACGGAGAGCTCAGTCCTGGGGCCCTCTGCTCTGGGCAGGGGGTGTGCTGAAAGTGGGGTGGGAAGAGGCAGGGCGGGCGGGTGGTCTGGACAGAGGCTTGGAGGCCAGGCCCCAGATGCGCCAGCAAGCTCTCTCATGCCTCTGGCATGCGGTCACCCCCAGGTCTCCCCCAGCCAGAGCCGAGGAGGGTGGCAGCTTGGCTGAGCACAGACTGGGGAGTTCGGTCTTAAGGGAGAACCCACTACACACATGGGGTGCTGGGCAGGGCTGGGGACCCAGGGGCTGTGGTCACGGCCGGCCCTAGAGCCCTGGGCAGCCCCGGGTCCAGCCTGCTTGCTCTGAAACCCCAGTGACCTCAGAGTGCAGAGGGCTTGTCAGGCGGGGTCTGGCAACCTGAATTCAAGGGCAGATTCATTGTGGTCACCGAGGCCCTGAGGAGGTCCGAGCCGCGTGTTGACCAGGGCCTACAGTGTGTCAAAACAAAGTGCTATATTCCTATATTTTTCAAACAAGAGCCCAATGATTGTATAAATTTTAGGACCACCGGAGTCCAGCCACTCCTGTGCATTTCTGGGTGTGTTTCTCCCACGCTCGGAGTTTCACCCTCTGGACGATGGGGACGATAACGTGGCCTCCAGGTGTGGAGTGACAGGCGGGGCTGGGGACACTGGGACCTCGCATCCCCCGGGGCAGCCCATGCTCAACCTTGTATCGATTTTCCCATTTTAGCCTCACAGTACCGTCATGTCCTTTCAGGAGACCAGGAAATGGAGGCCTAAAGGAGCTGCGTAACTCGCCCCAAATCGCTCAGCTGATGCTGGGCCCTCGCTCCATGGACCACACCAGCGAGCGGGTGGGCGCTGGGTTGCGTTCAGGCTGGACATCTTGGACCTGGAGACCCCGTGGGGCTCGAGAGACCAGAGGGACCCAGGGCAGGGTCTGTAGAGACCCATGGCCAGATCCCTTTACCAGCCTGGGTGGAAGCACCCATTTCTTCTCTCTGCAGACAAGCCTGCCTCAAAGACAGAACCCTGGAGGCAGCTGAGGCCCCGGAGCTCGCCCCGACCCCCGGCTGTGCCCGCAGAGCTTGCGCTGCTCCCGCACCGGGAGATGCTTCTCTTCTCCGGACTGGGGATCTCATCCCAGCTCTGCGGGGGGAAAACCTGGCCCAAGAGTTGGCCCCTCTGGGCCTCGGTTTCCCTCCCTGTGAAGGAGTGGGCGGGGCTGTCAGCTTTTCTGACAGCCACAGGATGAAGCAGATGTTTTCCCTGAGATGTTTCCCAAACTCCTCCATCCCCAGGGAAAGGGCGTTTGTGTGCGGTGAACCTTCCACACACCACACCCCCGTGTACAATGCTCCCCTGATGGATGTGGACGTGGAAAGAGTCTCCGGGTTCATGGCGGTTCCAGGAAGCACTAGGGGCCTTTGACAGGTGTGTGTCGGGGCTGACAGGGCCTGGGGGTCTTGGAGTCCACTAGCCCAGCCTGATACTCCATCCTTGCCTCCAGGAACCTCGGGAGAAGCTGGGTCCCCACTGGAGGCCGGCCCCTGACCCACCCAGCTCTCCCGGCCCGCGGCTGGGCCACAGGAGGTTGACGGGACAGGAAGCTGGGGTCGTGTGTGCACCTGGGCCTGGACCCCATCGGGGACAGCAGTTAGGGATGGAAAGTCCCGGGATGAGCCCCCAGGATAAGCCATCCTTTTCCCGCTCCGCATGGGGCGGTGGAATGGGGTCGGGGGTGCGAGAAGGATGCTTCTGCAAATCTGGTAACTGAGTTTTCTCAACAACCTCGTGCGGTAACAGGCCACTCTCGGTCCACTGAGCAGGAAACAGAGGTGCAGAGAGGTTAGGGAACTCACTAAGGCCACACAGCAGCGGGGAGACTGGATTTGAATCCAGGACAATGAACTGCTTTCAGCCGCCAGCCTCTGTGCGGGTATACAAACCCAGCAAGCTTGGAGGTGCGGGGCAGAAAGGCCACCCCAGAAGATGCGAATACAAACCCGTTTCCTTCGCGCTTTGATTGATTTCCCTTCAAGAGCTCCTGCGTTATGCAAGGCCTGGGCTCTGAAGGGCAGCCGATTTAAATGGAAATAAGTCCGGGAAAAACAAATCAACACAGCCCCAGCTTCAATTCCCTGGAAAAGCACATCCTAAACTCTGATTAAGTCAGGGCATAATAGGACCGATTTAGAGACAACTTTGCAAAGCTGTTAACCCTTCTCTCAGGGGTCTCAGCTTCCGATGGTGTCTCCAACATCTCTGGGTCCTTCATAAGATCACTTCCTATTCTGGATGAAAGTGGGTGTTACCAAGAAAACTGGAGGGTTTTTACCTTTTCCCCCTAAGGAGTCTGGTTTTTACAAATGAGCACTTTTAGGGATAGTTCACCCAGAAGTGGCTTGGAGATTTGGAATCTCAGGGGGTTTGAAATCTCAGGCAGCAATTTCCAAGTAGCTCCATATTCTCTGCAAAAAGCAACATATATGCCCCTCCGCCCCCCTCCATACATCCCTTCCTTCCTTCCTTCCTCTTTCCCTTTCTTCCTTCCTCCTTCCTTTCCTTTCTTCCTTCTCTCAAAGAATCTTTACTGGGTGCCTGGGATACGCCAATCATTAGTCTAGTTCCTGGGCAGTGGGCAAGCAACCAGGGTCCTGCCCTTCTGGGACTCATGGCCTTTAGATGACTAGCTCACCTCAGGTGGCAGCTTGTTCACTGTTTTCATTTTAGAAACGCAGAAGCTGAGGCCCAGAGGGGTGAAGCGATCTGCCCAAGGTCGCCCAGCAAATGGGTAGGTTCCTTAACCTGACACCAAACCCTCCCCACCAGGTCCTCCTCTCCAGCTCCTCTTGCAAGGCTCCCCTCCCCCGACTCTGTGCTCCAGCAGGTCTACAACCGGGCCAGGCTGCCTTTGCACGTGTGGCTCCCCTTCCCCCTCCATCCTTGGAAGTCGACTCATTGTTAAAAATACCAGCAGTCACTGAGATTGTGCGCATCCTCTGTGCATGGAGATTCTCCAGCCTCGCCCCTGCTCTGTCCCATCATGGTCTTGGTGTGTCCCTCCCTCCCTCCCACTAACCTGCCCACGGCCCGAGGGCTGACCCAACTCTGTGCTGGACCACAGCTCCCAGCGAGCACTGCGCCAGGCCCATGCGGCCGTCTTCACTGTAGCCTGGCCAGATGAATGACAGGCCTTTGAAGCAGAAAGGGACAGGTAAGGAAGAGGAGGCATGTCTGGTGTCCCGTGCGGACCAGGATGGCATTTAGGGGTCTCAGGAGAAGATGACCGTGGGAAGGCATTGGGGCCACCTGAGGAAGGCGGTTGACTGGCTGAGGAAGGGAAGGCAGTGGGAGCCAAAGACAGAGTTTTAGCAGAATGACATTCCCCTCTGCCGACATCATCACCCACCGTGGTTTTAATTAGATTCTGGCACTTCCCAGCGCCCCTTAGGAGCTAAAAGTACTTTGGTTTACATCTGCTGATCAAATGCGGGAGGAAACCCAGAAAAAATAACATCCATATTGTTGTCAGAGCACGTTCTTGGCTCTCGATTTGAGATTAGCATAATATTTGTCTAAGGCTAACAACAGTAAATTTTTCCTGTCTGGAAATGTGTTAATGATATTTAGGAGAAAGTATCTTTTGATGGAGGTGAAGCTGGTTCCTGAATTAAGGTTAGGCTTGCTCAGGGCGATTTTATTTTTCATGTGTTTTCCTGGAGGAATCACAGGAAGACATCTGGGTACTGTTTATCATCATTTTTTTATATTTTAAAAATATGTGCTCCCCCATCCGCAGAGCCACTGAATTATGAGGAGAGTATAGAGCCAGAACCTCAAAGGCTGGTGACATCTTTCTCATCATGGGCCCTTAAAATCCAGTGTTCAATGACTTAGTTCTTTGCTTTCCCACAGGTGAGGAATTACTGAGCCCGTTTTACAGCTGGGAAGATCGAGCCTGAGGCAGAGTGGCCGGTGGACCCAAGAACGGGACCCAGGTCCCTGCTCTGTCTTGACTTTACTTTCTAAACCAGTGTTGAGCATTTCCTGTCTTCGCTGGAAGGGGCCCAGCTCCGCTGGGGCCACTGGGCGGTCGTCCAGGCTGGCCAGACTAACAGACACCACGTCTAGAGCTGGAGTTTTGTCTTCGTGAAATCAGCTGCCGTGAGTGTGTTGGTGTCCAGCTTTTCTGGACCTCACCATTTTCGCTTGGAAATCTTGCCCTGTTCACTCTGATTCAGAAAGAGGGGAAGGGGAGACCAGTCCGACCGTAGCTGACCTTGTCCTCTCCCTTGGCCCCAGAAGGAGCCCTGGGCTGGGGGTCGGTGTGGAGCCTGGTCCCTCCCTCTCTCCCTCTCCCCCTCCCTGTCGTGGGCCTCAGCTTGTATAGCCTCATCATCCGAGGGATGGAACAGGCGTCCAAGATGAAGCTGGCCCCGCGGGCATCCGGTCGACAAGCCCCAAGACAGCGCCAGGGTCCAGGCACCTCACAGGTGGACAGAGGTCTCTGAGAGAAGGACCCTGAGAAGCCTCTCTCCTCACAGATGTGAGATGTCGGCTGGTCGAGTGACCCCTGCCGGACTCAAGGCTGAACCCTCAGAGCTGAGATTCTCATTGCTTCCCGACTCACCCCAAACTCAGAGTGGCCCCCTTGACACACCGAGTCTCGCTTTGTGGAGCCTTACCCTGTAGGGCTCCTCGGAAAATGGGTCTGCTAGGTGCAGGATGCTGGACGCGCCCCCCGCAGAGCATCTGTGTGACGTAGGCTAAGCCGGTGCTTCCTGAACTCCCCACGCACGGAGACCCCTTGTCCCGAGCGGTCAGGGTCCACTCAGGGGCAGAAACCACACAGGTTTTTTAACAGAGAATTTCCTAGAAAGAACTGCTAACCAGGTATCAGAGAACTGAAAGGGCGAAAAGAGACTCCAGGATGCCAGGAGGGGAAATCGCAAACTGGCCTCGGGAGCAACAAGGGGAGGAGCTTCAGGGCAGGGGTGCGGAGCAGGGTGGCCACACGGAGCAGGTTTCCTCTGCGTGGATGTCTTCCCTGCAAATTCCACCTAGAAGCTTCCATCACACTGTGAGCTGCCCAGCACGCACCTGGCACAGACCCAGCATTTGCCAGGTGCGTTCGGTTCCTGAGGCTGTGGTCGCAAATTACCCCAGGCTCGGTGCCTGAAACAACACAATTTTCTTCTCTAGCAGCTCTGGAGCCAGAAGTCTGGAATCCGAGTGTGGGCAGGGCCGAACTCCCTCCTGGAGTGCTGGGGGAGGGATCTTCCTGCTTCTTCCAGCGCCCGGCGACTCCAGGTGTGCCCGGCGACTCCAGGTGTGCCCGGGGACTCCAGGTGTGCCTGGGCTCATGGCCACGTCGCTCCAATCTCTGCTTCCGTCACAGGCCTTCTCCCCTGTGTGTCTGTGTCCAAATCTCTCTTTCTCTTCTCTTAGAAGGACACCAGCCACTGGGTTTAGGTCACACCTTACTCAAGGATGACCTCATCTCGAGATCCTTAATCACATCTGCAAAGACCCTTTTTCCAAGTAAGGTCTCATTCACAGGTTCTGGGGGTTAGGATGTGGACCTATCTCTTTTAGGGGCACCAGTGAACCCCCAAAGGAGTGCAAAGGGACCAATGTGTGACGGCTGCTGAACTTGAGACCCAACTCGGAAGTCATCTCCACTGTGAAGCCTCCCCTCGCCCCCACCAACCCCAGTCCCCCTCTCCGCACTTCTTTAGAGCACAGCACACACCTCTGTGATGATATTCATCCATCCACCCTTCCTTCCATCCATCATCCTTCCATCCATTCACCCCTCCTTCCTTCCATCCCTGCTTCCATCCATCATCCTTCCATCCACTCACCCCCTTCCTTCCATCCCTGCTTCCATCCATCCCTGCTTCCATCCATCCATCCTTCCATCCACCCTTCCTTCCATCCATTCACCCCTCCTTCCTTCCATCCCTCCTTCCATCCATCCATCCTTCCATCCACCCTTCCTTCCATCCATCATCCTTCCATCCATTCACCCCTCCTTCCTTCCATCCCTGCTTCCATCCATCCCTGCTTCCATCCACCCTTCCTTCCATCCATTCACCCCTCCTTCCTTCCACCCCTCCTTCCTTCCATCCATCCATCCATCTATCCATCCTTCCATCCACCCTTCCTTCCATCCATCATCCTTCCATCTTTTCACCCCTCCTTCCATCCATCCATCCTTCCATCCACCCTTCCTTGCATCCATTCACCCCTCCTTCCATCCATCCATCCATCCATCCTTCCATCCATGCATTCACTCATGCAGTAGCCTCCATTCCACACTTACTAAGCTCAGTCTTTGCCAGGCACCCAGCTGCTGCTGGCCTGAGCCAGGAGCCAATGAGGCAGGGTGCCTTAGGAGTGCAGGGTCGGTGGCACCACCAGATCTCTGGCTGTTGGCTATAGACTGTTGCCCACTCCCCATCTCCCAGCTGTAATTGTTCAGCTTCTCTGGGCTTCTTTCCTTTTCTGTGAAATGGGTTGATAATGCCACCCCTCCTGGTTGCTAGTGACCCCCAGGGCGGTAGTGGCTGGTCCTAGGTGCTCAGCAGGAGGCCCCCGTGCTCAGCCTCACCCCCACACCCTCTGCTCCCTGCAGCGCACCCAGGGCTGGTGCCTGTGTGCCAGCGGGGCTTCCAGGATGCGCTTGGCGGGAGCTGCAGCCAGAGAAGGGGGGACAAGGAGGGCGATGCCGAGAGCGGCCGCTCTCCTCGGACCTAAGGGAAAATCTCAGACACCCCCAAGTTTCTCTCTGTCTCAATTTCGAAAGGCATCAAGGCTTCAGGCGTCTGCAGCCATTTCAGCCCTAACGGCCCCTCCCATCCCAGGGGCTGCTCGGAGAGAGGCCTCTCCTCTCTGCGGGTGAGCGGTCTGGGCCATTCAGAAACAAATGGCCCGGAGCGAGAATCCCTGCTGTCCGAGGGCCTTAGGATCAGCCGAGAGCAGTGCCCAGTCACGGAGCCCGAGGGGCCAGGTGGGGGGCACGGCTGCCGGCACAGAGGCTGGGCTGGGCTCGGGCCAGCACCCCACCCCGCCCAGTGACCTCAGGGGCTGAGCCAGGGACTGCTGGAGGGTTCTGGGGGAGGGGAGGGCTCCCCGCTGAACTGCGCTCCAGCTTTCTTTCCCAAAGGCCCGGGCGGGGGCTGCTGATGGATGGCTACGTAATCTGTCCTGAATGGAGTGGAGGGGACCCAGTGGCCCGTGAAGAGTCCCTTTCCGCACCCCGGCCTCCCCACCCTCCCCGGAGTTTTCTTTACAAATTAGAGAAGGGCATCGGGGTCACATCCGAGAAGCCAGCTCAGGGTCAGAGCAACCCATGGGAGAAGGACACAGGGCTCGGTCCCTGGTCAGATGACCTGGGCCAGCTGGGACCCAACCCCTGCAGAAGGATGGGAGCAAGAAGGGGAGAGAGTGCATGGTGGCGGGATTGGGGGTGCAGACCCAGGATGGGGGTGGGTCTTCCCCAGGGTCCCGCTGAGTGGGACTGGAGAGAGGGCTGGTCTGACCCCAAGGCCCCTGGGCTCCTCCCCCTGGGCAGCAGCTGTCTAAAGACAGGAGGATCTAAATGCTACAACTTTGACGCAGACTCTTGCGCTAGATTTCCTTGAATCTGGCCTAGTGACTTGCTTTGACCGACAGGCTACAGAGGATGTGGTGATGTTGGGGTCCTGGCCCTCTTGGACGCTGAGACCGCCACGTGCAGGAGCCTGGCCAGCCCCCATCGTGGAGGAGAAGCAAGACTCTTGGACGCTCAGACCGCGCCTGGGGAGACGGCCCCACCAAGACCACGGACCATGAGTAACTGCGATCACAGCCTTCTGGCACCAGGTGTAGGTAGGTAAGGGTGGTTCTCCTGCAGCAGTAGTTGACTAATAGCTCTCACCTCTTGGTCCTGAAGACTGGGTACGTTTTCCTCCTGTTTCAGGGGCTCAAGGAGCCCTTTGGACTGGAAGAGAAATGTCACAGGTGGAATTGTGTCTCCCCCAAATTCTTGTTGAAGTCCTAACCCCCAGTATCTCAGAAGTGACCTTATTTGGAAATAGGGTCGTTGCCAGGTAATCAGTTAACACGAGGTCATCCTGGAGCAGGTGGGCCCCTACCCAGTATGACTGGTGTCCTTATAAAAGGGGAAATTGGGACACAGACACAACTACAAGGAGGAGGCCATGTGGAGATGAAGGTGGAGGCCTAGGGTGACACAGCAGAAGCCAAGGAAGCCAAAGACTGCCAGCAACCACAGACGCCCTGGCAGAGGCCTCGAAGGTTCTCCCTCACAGCCTCAGAAGGAACCAGCCCTGCCAACTCCTTGATCTCTGACTTCTGGTCTCCAGAATTACATTTCTGCTGTTGAAGCCGTCCAGCTTGTAGTACGTTGTTACAGCAGCTCTAGGAAACTGATGCAAGAAAATTCAAGTGATTGAGGACATTTCCAGACCCCGGCTTCCTGGCACGCCTGTTGGTGTTCCCACTGTCTTAAAGAAACAGTCAGGAGAGGAATCTCCGTTCTGAGACACTGTCTCATGGCCAACCACAGGATACTAGGTGAATCAGAGTAGAGATGCCCTTAAATGCATTGCCGAATTTCTAGCAAAATTACAAATGCGTTTACACTTTCACTCTGCAAGGCCGCTTCCAGGGATCTACTCCAGAGACACACGGCAGTTACAGGAAGATTCGTGCACACGGCTATTCTTTGCAGGATGTGTCTTGGTGTCCCGGCAGAGGACTGTTTAATGTTTCCTCCTGAGTTCTTACGTCTTTGGCAGGAAAATCACAGAAGTGATGCTTCTGTGTCGTCATCGCATCTGACCGCATCCATCACTGGGGGACACTAGCTTTGATCGCTTGATTAAGGTGGGGTCTGCCAGGGGTCTCCACTGTAGAGTGACTCCTTTTCCTTTGGAAATCAGGAAGTATTTTGTCGGAGGTACGTGGAGACTTTGTAAATAACCACTCTTGTCATGCTTACAATTAACCATTCATTGCACTATAAAAGTGCCTGCAGATTCTTGTTTTATTTGATAGGTTACAATCTGTCACTAACATAGCTTATTTTGCTGCTCAGATCATCCCATATCTGGCTTCCTTACCCTCCTGGGCTGTGACTTCCCACACTGGGCCCCGGCGCCGCTCCCACCTCGGAGCTGAATCGTTCAGGGCGGATGGGAAGAAGGGCAGGCTTTACCGGCCGGTTCTGTAGACTTCCAGCCATCAAAGCCAGCCCCGGCCAGCCCAGCTTCAGTGGAGGGGAGTGGACATGGACCTGCCTCTCCGTTGGAGAAGCTGCAAGGTCCTGTGGCCACGTTGCCCCACCCTGTAGCCACCAAAGCTAGAGAGTGAGGGGGGAATGAAACACTTTTAGGCAAATAACAACTGAGAAAGTAGCCGCTGACGTCATGAATAACACCATCACCAGCCCCTCTCTCAGGGGGCTTCAAAAGGATATGGTCCAGGAAGAGGCAGTGCCCCCGGCCAGGGCTGGGAGGCTAAGATGCTGGGAGCTGGAGCAGCTGCTGGGTTTATGGAGGTGACATTCACATAACGTACAAGTGACCATTCCAGGGTGTACAATTCAGTGGCATTTAGGACATTCACAATGTCGTGCCACCTCCACTTCTGTCTCGTTCTGGAACATTCTCATCATCGCAAAGAAACCAGCACCTATTAGCCATCACCTCCACCTCCTCCCCCAGCCCCTGGCAACCACTAATCTACTTTCTGTCTCTACGGATTTGTCTATTCTGGACAGTTCACGGTGTAAATGGAATCGTACACCATGTGACCATTCATGATTGGCTTCTTTTACTTGGCAAAATGTTTTCGAGTTTCATCCATATGGTAGCATGAATCAGTACTTCGTTCCTTTTTAAGACCGAATAACATTCCATAGATATGGTAGATGGATATACCACATTTTATTGGTCCATTCATCTCTTTCCCCCCCAGATTTACTGAGGTTTAATTCACAAGTAAAATTGTATATACCTAAAGTGTACAAAGTGATGATTTGATATATGAATACATTGTGAAATGATGCCTGCAATCAAGTTAATTAACACATAGGTCACCTCACACGGTTACCTTTAAAAACAATTTTCTTTTGGTGAGGACGTTTAAGACCTACCCTCCTAGCAAATTTCAAGTGTACAATACAATATTAATAACTGTAGTCACCATACTGTACATTAGATCCCTAGAACTTATTCATCTTAGAACTGAAAGTCTGTACCCTTTGACCTGCATCTCCCCAATTGGTCCCACCCCCAGCCTCTGGCAACTACCATTCTCCTCTCTGATGCTATGAGTTTGACCATTTTTTTTTTAGAATTCACATATAAGTGATACCATACACAGAAAAGTATTTGTCTTGTTCGGTCTGGCTTATTTCACTTAGCATGATGCCCTCCAAGTTTGTTCATGTCGCAAATGGCAAGATTTCCTTCCTTTTTATGGCTGAGTAATATTCTATTATATATATAATATACATATATATATATATATATACAATATTTTATTTATCCATTCACCCTTTGACAGATGCTTGTTTCCATATCTTGACTATTCTAATATGCTAATGCTACAACAAACACGAGGATGTAGGTATCTCTGCGAGATACTGATTTTGTTTCCTTTGGATACATACCCAGAAGTGGGATTGCTGGATCATATGGTAGCTCTACTTTTAGTTTTTTGAGGAACCTCCATATTGTTTTCTATGGTAGCTGCACCAATTTACATTCCCACCGACAGTGCGTGAGGGTTCCCTTTTCTCCACATCCTTACCAATACTTGCTATCTCTTGTCTTTTTAATAACAGCCATCCTTACAGGAGTGAGGTGATATTTCCTTATAATTTTGATTTGCATTTCTCTGATGATTAGTGATGTTGAGCACCTTTTCATGTACCTGTTGGCCATCTTATATCTTCTTTGGAAAAATGTTTATTCAGGTCCTTTACCCATTTAAAAATTAGATTATTTGGTTTTTTTGATATTGAGTTATATGAGTTCCTTATATATTTTATATATTAACCCCTTATCAGATATATAGTTTGGAAATAATTTCTCCGATTCCATAGGGAGAAATGAAATGCCTTTTCGTTTTGTTGATGGTTCCCTTTGCTGGGCAGAAGCTTCTTAGTTTCATGCAATCCCACTTGTTTATTTTTGCTTTTGTTGCCTGTGCTTTTGGTGTCAGATTCAAAAAATCTTTGCCAAGACCAACGTAAAGGAGCTGTTTCCCTATGTTTTCTTCTAGGAGTTTTATAGTTTCAGGTCTTACATTTAAATCTTTAATCCATTTCAAGTTAATTTTTGTAAGTGGTGTAGAAGAGGTGTCCAGTTTCGTTATTTTGCAAGTGGATATACAGTTTTTCCAACACCATTTATTGAAGAGACTATCTTTCCACATTGTGTGTTCTTGGAAGCCTTATCATAAATTAATTGACCATATATGTGTCAAATATGGGTTTATTTCTGGGCTCTCTATTCTGTTCCACTGGTCTATGTGTCTGTTTTTAGGCCGATAGCATACTGTTTTGTAATATATTGTGATGTATGGTAATGTGTTACTTTACCATAGGTTTGTAAAATACTTTGAAATCCGTAAGCATGATGCCTCTAATTTCATTCTTCTTTCTCAAGATTGCTTCAGCTGTTTAGGGTCTTTTGTGGTTCCATACAAATTTTAGGATTTTTTTTCCTATTTCTGTGAAAAATGCCAGTAGAATTTTGATAAGAATTGTATTGAGTCTGTAGATTGCTTTAGATAGTGTGGATATTTTAAGAATATTAATTCTTGCAATCCAAGAACAGAGAATATCTTTCCATTTATTTGTGTCTTCTTCAACTTCTTTCATTACTGTCTTATAGTTTTCAGTGAACGGACCTTTCACCTCCTTGGTTAAATGTATTCCTAGGTGCTTTGTTCTTTTCAATATTATTGTAAATGGGATTGCTTTCTTAATTTCTCTTTCAGGTAATTTATTGTTAGTGTATGGAAATGCAACTGATCTTGTACGTTGATTTTGCTTCTTGCAACTTTACTGAATTTGTTTATTAGTTTTAACTTTTTTTGGTGGAGTCTTTAGGATTTTCTATATATAAAGTCATGTCATCTGCAGAGACAATTTTACTTCTTTTTTTCCCAATTTGTGTGCCTATTATTTCTTTTTCTTGCCTGACTGCTCTGTCTAGAATTTCCAATACTATGTTGGATAAGAGTGGTTAGAGTGGGCATCCTTGTCTTGTTTCTTTTTTTTTAATCATTTTTTTTTTTGGCTGCGTTGGGTCTTCGTTGGTGCGCGTGGGCTTTAGTTGCGGCGAGCGGGGGTTACTCTTCATTGCAGTGCACCGGCTTCTCACTGCGGTGGCTTCTCTTCTTGCGGAGCATGGGCTCTAGGCACGCGGGCTTCAGTAATTGCAGCACGCAGGCTCAGCAGTTGTGGCACACGGGATTAGCTGCTCCGCGGCCTGTGGGATCTTCCTGGACCAGGGATCAAACCCGTGTCCCCTGCATTGGCAGGAGGATTCTTAACCACTGCGCCACCAGAGAAGTCCCTCTTGTTTCTGATCTTAGAGAAAAATCTTTCAGCCTTTCACCATTGCGTATGATTTTAGCTCGGGGCTTGTATATGTAGTAAAGGCCATCTATATATTATTTATATAGATGGCCTTTATTATGTTTAGGTACATTCTTTCTACACCTAATTTGTCAAGGGTTTTTTTTTTTATCATGAAAGGATGTTGAATTTTGTCAAATGCTTTTTCTGCAACTATTGAGCTGATCATATGATTTTTATCCTTCATTCTGTTAACGTTGTATATCACATAGATTGATTTGCATATGTTGAACCATCCTTGCAGCCCAAGGATAAATCCCACTTAACCATGGTGTATGATCCTTCTAATGTGCTACTGAGTTTGGCTTGCTAGTATTTTGTTGAAGAATTTTGCATCTATGTTCATTGGGAATGCTGGCCTGTAATTTTCTTTTCTTGTGGTGATCTTGTCTCGATCTGTTTTCAAGGTAAAGCTGACCTCATAGAATGACTTTGGAAGTGTCTCCTTCTCTTTGTTTTTTTTTTTAGAACAGTTTGAGAAGGATTGGCATCAATTCTTCTTTAAACGTTTGGTAGAATTCACCAATGAAGCCATCTGGTCCTGGGCTTCTCTTTGCTGGGGGATTTTTGATTACTGATTCCATCTCCTTACTAGTTATAGGTCTATTCAGATTTGTTTTTTCTTCATGGTTCAGTCTTATTAGTTGTATGTTTCTAGGAATTTATCCATTTGTTCTAGGTTGTTTAATTTGTTGGCATATAATTGTTTAGTAGTTTCTTAATGATCCTTTTTATTTCTGGGATATCAGTTGTAATTTCTCCTCTTTCATTTCTGATTTTATGTAGGTATGTACATATATGTGTTTGAGTTCCTGCCACATAAACTTTTGAGTTTTAGTTTCTGCCCAAGTAATACAGAGGTGTTAATGCCACCAGCTGTCACGGGGCAACTGGGACAGTAAAATCAAATGCAGAGTGCTTGACTTAGAGAAAGCCATTGGTAAAAGTTGCTATTCACAACTGATGGTATTTCCCACTAACATAAATTGGACACTTAAAATGTGCTCAATATTCTACATGTATTTGTCTGTTTAATCTTTTTTTTAGAAAGCTTTTTTTAAAAAATTAATTTATTTTATTTATTTTTGGCTGTGTTGGGTCTTTGTTGCTGTGCATGGGCTTTCTCTAGTTGCGGCGAGCGAGGGCCACTCTTTGTCGCGGTGCGCGGGTTTCCCATTGTGGTGGCTTCCCTTGCTGCGGAGCACGGGCTCTAGGCGTGCGGGCTTCAGTAGTTGTGGTATGCGGGCTCAGTAGTTGTGGCGCACAGGCTTAGTTGCTCCGCGGCATGTGGGATCTTCCCAGACCAAGGCTCGAACCCGTGACCCCTGCATTGGCAGACAGATTCTTAACCACTGCGCCACCAGGGAGACCCTGTTCGTTTAATCTTTAGGGCAACCTCATGGGGGTAGATGCTGTCAAGACTCACATTTTGAAGACAAGGAAACTGAGGCTCAGAGCGGGTAAGCGACTCACTCAAGACCACACAGCCAGTGAGTGGCCAAGGCAGGACTCAAGGTAGGCAGTGTGGAGCCCACGCCATGACCACTGTGCTGTTAACCGAAGTCTGAGCGGAAGATGCAGAAGTGAAGCTTCGCACAGCAGCTGCTGGACGAGGCAGCCGAGCCCTGATGGTAACGCAGCTTTTGTTCATCGGCGTTGCTCACAGATGAGGCCTGGAACGCCTCAGTAGTTATAACAGCCACTTGCTTTTTCCACTTACGGCATCTCCAGGAGAGCCTGCCTTGCCGGGGCTTGTGGGGCTGGCACATCTCTGGGGCAGGTACATTGGGCCACGGTTCTGGGGAGCTGTATTGGCCCAGGAAGTGAGGTTCTGGCCAGTCCTAGGACCAGGTCCCTTCTCAGAGCTGCATCCCCACTCCACACCAGTTTGCTCTCGATCTTGCCCTCTTGGATCTCCACCATCTGCTCCCTCCCCAAGGCGCCAGGTAGGCTGGTGCTCCTCTTGTTGGGGGAGAGGGGGAAGCCTCAGAGGGGGTGGGGCTGGAGAGACAGCTAGACAGTCCCGCACCCGCCGAGGCTCGCCAGGCGGGAGGGCCTGTCTTGTGCCCACAGACGGCCTGCGGACGCTACCCCAAATGATTGAGGCCTCCGTCCTCAACGGGGCCACAGCCCAGGCTGGCGCTCTCTGAAGCCCATGGGGGTCTGCAGCGTGTCTCTGCTGGGCCGTGTTTGTTCTTTGCCTGATGCTGAAAGGAGTTTGGGGTGAAGAGCCCAGGCCACCTGCCTCTCTCTGGACACCTAAGAGGCTGACGGCTAATAATTCCCACATCCATCTTTTCCACGTCAGAGACTCTGAAAGACCAGCCCACGCTGTTTGAAAGGAACCTGCTGGAACTGGGCAGGTCCACGCCCCGCCGAGACCTCGCCCCCTCCCCCTGAGCAGATGCTCCTGGGGCGTCCACGGGCCCTCTGCACCTCGGCCCCTGCGCCCCTGGGCTGTTCCTCCTTCCCAAAGGCGCCATGCCCCTGCAACCCTTTCTTCCATCCCCCTTCCCCCTTCGTTCCTTCCTTGTTTTGCTTTCAATGTGTAATGATTATCAAAACGTGGCCTGCGTGAGGTTGAGCATCCATTCTAAAGGCTCAGAGGAGAAACAGAGCGTGTTTGCTGGGGTTTCCTTCAGTATTTAGTATTTTCATCCTTTCGACTCTCCTCTCACCTCCTATCCTACGCATCTTTCCTTCCAATCTCTGCTCAATGCTCACCGCCTCCAGGAAGTCTTCCTGACCCTTCTCACATCCTGGGAGCCCTACTTCCTGCTGTGGTTCCACGTGCATTTAGGGGATTGTTTGGTCCGTGTCTGACTCTTGTCCTGGACACTGAGCCTCAGAACGGGGGAGGGGGTACCCACTTGGTGCCCTTGTATCCTTAGCGCCCGGCCTGGGAGGGGCCCAAGAAAACATCGAAAACATCTGTGATCGATAGACAAGGGGCAGCTTCCTTGCCGACCCCGGCTCCCCACAGGGTCGCCACCCCCCTGTGGCCGGGGGAGTTTGCTGAAATCCTTTCTTACTAGGCGATTTCTCTTCATCAAACTCACCAACACTCCCCATGGCCTTGGGGCCGCGTTCAAACCCCTCTGTGCCCTGGGTCCGACTCTCGGGGATCAGAGCAGGTGTCCAGCCTTGGTGGTGAGCGGGCACCACCTCCCCGAACACATTTTGTAACTTGATGTGGACGGCACCGCCGTTTCCATTCACTTGGGCCTTTCCTGGGGACCCTCACGTGGGAATTTCTGCGCCCGCCCTGATGGGGCCTGGAAGCAGCCTCTGGGTGCTGGGCCCTCCCGGGTCCTTGGTGGTGGGGAGATGAGCCTGGCCAGGCCCCCCATAGACAGGAGGACGGGTCAGGGCAGCCAGGTCTGGCAGGGAAACCTCACTAGAGACTGTAAAGGGAGGGCTGTGCTGTACTGAATGAGAGACAGACAGATGGCAGGACGCGGGGAGAGGGGGGAGGAGCACAGAGAGGGCCTGGGCCCAGCCTTCCTCCCCGGGAGGGTCTCTGGGTCCTGTGCCCTCAGCCCAGCCTCCTTGAAGGCCTTCCCGGCTCCGGACCTGGCTCAGTTCCTCCAGCACGAAGGCCCCCGCCCCCCTGAGCTTGTGTGAGCCCCACATCACTCTCGCCCCCCCCAACCCCACCCCAGCCTCGGTGCCCCTGCCTGTGACGCAGGCTCTGCTCTGCAGGGTGGGCTGAGGACCACGTGTGCCCGGCCGGCATCTGGCGCTCCAACACCACTGGTTCTTTCCCTTTTAAAGGACCCTCTCTGGGGTTAGTTGACTTTTCAGCAGAACAGATCTTGACCATCCAACGTGACCACAAGCTCCAAGGGCAAGGCTTGGGTGTCCCTGGGACCAGGGTGAAGGCAGGGAGGAGCAGTAAACATGTTGGTGGGTGTATTTGCTTCGTGCAGCTGCTGTAACAAATCACCACAAATGTAGTGGCTTCAAGTAACACAAGCGTCACCTCGTACAGCCTGGAGGCCAGGAGTCCTGAAGTGAAGGGGTGGGCAGGGCTGATCCCTCCTGGAGGCTCCAGGGGAGAATCGTCTCCTTTTCGTCTCTAGAGGCGCCTGCATCCCTTGGCTCGTGGCCCCTCCTCCGTCTTCAAAGCCAGCAGCGCAACGTCTTCTCTCCTCTGACCCTCCTGCCTCCTTCTACGAGGACCCCGCGATTACTCGGGACCCACCTGGATCATCCGGATACTCTCCTCATCGTGAGATCCTTCCCTTGATCACACCTGCAAAGTCTCTTTTGCCCTGACAGGTAACAGGTCACAGATTCCAGGCACGGACAGCACAGGGGCGGCATTGTTCAGCCTCCGCGGCTGGACAAACACACACTTGCCTGCAGGACTGAGTGATGGATGATGACACGGGGGCTGTTTTCTCCTCCTTCCCTTCCTTCGAGTGCTGGGAGCACGGCTCTGTGCTGGGGACAGTTGGGACCTCCACGGGGGGAGGAGGGGGCAGAAGAGGCTCCTCTCTCTCTCTCTGCCTGCAGCCTCCCCCCGACTCCCATTCCCAGCCAGCGGAGGCTGACGGTTCAGGCAACCTGCATGCAGAGCCCTGCGCCACTGGCTTCTCCCAGGGCCCAGGGCGGCAGGCCTGGTGGGTCCGGTCCTCCGGCCACGATGTGACACGACCTGGTGGAGCTGTTCCCTCCAAGCGCCTGCCTTCCTCCTGTGCCCAGGGGCCGGCTGAGCCGAGGGAGGGTGAGAACTTGGGGCTGGGCTCTCCCAGCCGCTCTGAGAGGCTGAGCAGAGCTCCAGACTGAAGCATCCTCAAGCAATTACAGGCCGAGGGCTGGTGAGCAGCTGTCCCAGCCCTGCCGGGCTGCCAGGAGGCCAGCAGCTGCACGCGGCCCAGGCTCGGGCCGGAGGTAGGCTTGCAGCATCTGGCGGAACGTAGGGGCAGGCGCTCGGTTATCTGCTCTCCCTGCGAGCGTTCAGGACGCAAACCAGTGGCCTCGGTTAGGCAGCCCCCTGGCCGGCCCCTTGGCCTGCTTTCTCACCGGGGCTCTGCCTTGCCGGACACGCGCCCTCAGCTGCCCTTCCACACCAGAGGGCATCCGAGGATGGAGAGGTGATGCAACCTGCCTGGGGTCCCGCAGCTGAGAGTCACCCAGGGAGATTAGAACCCACACCTGTTTGTTCTCAAAGCCGCGCTCCTACATCCTGCCGGGGCTGCTCCGTGCTGCTTAGAGAAATCTACTTCAGGCTGTCCACACCCCCGCCCCCCCCCCCAGTCCCCCACGGCAGAGACGCAACCTGCCCACGAGCACCCTGGTCCCCCTGCCCAGAGACGAGGGCCCCGGGCTCCCTGGCGTTCCTGGTCCCCTGGGCAGCAGGAGAAGTGCCACGGCTTAGAGGGTGGCCCCTTCCCCTCCCGGGCAGACCTGGTCGCTCTGGGGGGGCAGGGACGGGCAGTGGCCGTGACGTGAGTCATAGGGAAGGTCCCGTGAGGGGTCACGTTCTGCCAGGTGGGCCCAGCTGGCTCACTGAGCAAAACGAAGTGGGTCCTGTCTGGGCCCGAGGTCAGTGGCTCATCCACCGCATGGGGTGGGGAAGGCCTCCTAGAAACACCGGGGGCAGGGGTTTGGGGACAGGGGCCCAGGGAGCTCTACAGGGTCCAAAGCCTCCAGAACTCGAAGAGAAATGCTCAAACACCTGGAAGAGGCATGAACACAAACGAGACGGCAAAGCTTTCTCCAGAAAGTCGGTAAAGCTCCAATGTGTTGTTTAAACTATAATTTGCCAAGACAGCTTGGAACGATTCAATAAAACAAGTGAGAAATTGCAGATTCTCGGTTTGGATTGACATCAAAAGGTGCCTTATTGTCGACTTTGAATTTATCTCTTAAGGAACTGAGAAAAAAACTCAGCTAAAATGGCCGGAATGTAAAATAAGGGCCACGAAGGCCAGCGGTGAAGCCCATAGAAGCTGCTCTGACACTGAGAAGCGAATTAGACCCAAGAATGTGCTCAGCAGGTCCAGAGCAGCGGTTCTGAAGAGGAGGTGCATTCTGAAGAGAAGCAGCAAACCGCTCTTGGACTACTGAATAATCCAATTAGCAACGAGGAGTGAGTCGTGGGAATGCCCTGGAAGAAACTCAACGATTTTTTGTGGTTAGACAACTTTTCTAAACCAGCAATTATCAAAAACAAATTTAAATCTCACTTGATGGCGGGAAGCTAGAGTTATCTTTCTGGTCTTTATGTAGAAAATGAGATTACAGGATTGTCATGTGAAGAGGTCATAACGGAGCAGACATAAAAAGTGTAGGTGAAAGTACCATTCGTGCCATCAGGCAGGTAATAAAAATCATGTTATTCTTCTGGATTTCTTAGTACCCATGGTATTTGTCCATTTGAGAAAAAGGATAACTTTCTGTGATTCTTTCTATTTGTAACTTAATATTCACCTTTGTTCTTATTTTTTGCATTCATAATTTTGTGTCTTTTTCCTTAAAAAGGGCCTCCAAATTGCATCTGGGCCAGGCCTGCGATTCATGGTCCCACCTCGTCCCCATGGGTGTTTGCAGGGCTGAAATGGGATGCTCCGTGGGAAGCAGGACTCAGGCGCTCACCTTATTCACCTACTGCCATCAGTTTTTTTTTCTGGCGACTAGACCCGCCCACCACTCCGTCCCCTGGGCTGGGGATCAGGGGCCACCCGGCCGCCGGTGTGCGGTGGTGTCACTCACCAGGGGACCCCGACATCAGTGACAGTGACCCCAGCCCCGCAGCCGGTCCTGCCCAGGACCTGCTCCAGCCTCACATCATCTTACAGAGGAGAGAGGTACACGGGGAGGAGGTGACCTTGGGGCCACAGTGTGAGCTGGCGGTGGACGGCTGCCCCTGGCTGCTGAGCAGGCAGGAGTGCGGTGACCGTTTGGGGACAAGTGTCCACGACCCTCCAGCCTGCGGGCCCTCCTGTGCCGGCTGGGCTGCACTCTCACTCACCAAGCACCTTCTGTTCGTCACAAGGGGGACCTGGCCCTGCCCCTGGTGCGTCATCTGGAAATGGCCCCGTTCAGAGGCATCCACGTTCTATCCCTGGACCCTGTAAATGTGGCATTATTTATTTATTTATTTTTTAAAGTTCTTTTAAGGACGTTGAGATGGGGAGGGTGTCCTGCATTATCAGCCCATGGGCTCTGAGTGCAATCAGAGGGTCCTTATAAGAGACGCCGAGGGAGGTTACAGACAGGTGCAGAGAAGGCCGCGTGAAGACGGAGGTAGAGGCTGAAGCCCAGGACGCTGGCGGCCACCAGGAGCTGGAAGAGTCAGGCAACAGATGCCCCCGAACCACCCGAGGGGGCGAGGCCCCCCTAACGGCTTGGTTTTGACCCCTGGCCCCCAGGACTGTGAGAGAATAAATTTCTGTTGCTTTAAGCCCCCAGTTTGCGGTCATTTGTCACAGCAGCCTCAGGACACTAAGACACCATCTAAACGTCTGGACAGGGCGAGAGGGCACGTTGCTGGGCTTGTCCTCAAACACATCAGGTGGCTCCTGCCTCGGGGCCTTTGCACTGGCCGTGCCCTGTGCTGAGGCTCTCGGCTCGCCCCTTGTGCCCCTAGGTCTCCGTGCAAACGTCTGTCTCCCCTGATCACCCCATTTATAATGTCAGCTTCCCCTCTCCACACCCCCATACTCCCTCCCATTTCACTTCCCTCCATAGCACTGATCACCCGCCTCCACGCCACGCAATCTGCCCGTGTGTCATGGTCACTCGCTGCCTTGCTCACCCCATCCAGCCCCCTCCACGAGGGCAGGACCCAGCCTGGTCCGGGGATGGAGGCGCTCAGTCAACCGACTGTTCAATGAACTGAACTGGGAAAGTAGGGTCCCTCGCCCGCCCGGGAGAACATGAGAGGGTCCCGCTGTGTTTCCAGGACTGCAGCCTCTGCGCTCAGATCTGAGACAGGGGATGTTGCAGCCAGAGGGAGCGAAGGAAACAGGAACCTGCCGCCTCCAGACTGACCAGGTACCTCTGTCCATCAGCCAGGATGGGACCCGCCCAGGTGATGCTGCATCACGGGACGGAGGGCGTGCGTCCTCGGGAGGGAAGTGGTGGGTGGCCACCTGGGGGACTTGCACAGGTCTTAGACCCCAGGACCCGAGTTCAGGTCTGCCCTGCCTCCCAGCAGCAGTGTCCCGACCGCTCCCGTTTCCTCTTCCACCGAAGGGACACGGCGTTCCCCTTGTTCAGCTGCGGTGGGGTCAGCAGCGATGAGCCCCGAGGGCCTAGCAGAGCGCCTGGCAGCACACGGAAGTTTCTAGTAAGTGGCAGTATTGCTGTGCTTGCAGCTCCGTGTTCACTGACTGGATCCTGGAAGCCGTCACCAGCCCCTGCAGGCAGCCCTCCCCGCTGGGGCCCCTCTGGGAGCATCTGTTCCCCATTATATTGCGGGGGGGGGGCGGGCTGACAGGACGTATGGACACAGCCCCATGATCTCACCGCTGGAGGGTGGAGGCTGGCGGCTAATCCGGAGCCCAGACCCATCCGCGCTGCGCGCTGCCGAGAGGAGAGGGGAGAGGGGTGCTGGGGAGCTTCGGAACGCTGCCACCCCGCCCACAGGCTGAAGCAATCATCATTCCTGGGATTTTTATAACACCTTGCCTCAGACCAGCCTGCGTCCTCCCCCAGCTCCCCCTACTTGCTGGGCTGGTCCGCAGGCCTGACTGGGGAGCTATGGATTCCCACTGGGAATCTCTGTCCGGGAGACAGAATCCTGGAGAGTGAGGGCCAGGCTCCCCGATGGAGCTTCACCCCGTGCTCTCTCAGGAACTCAGCTTTCTCTTATGTGAAGTAGAAAAAGTGCTGCCTGCCACCTAGGAAGCGTGACAGTGAGTCTCCAGTGGGAAACGGTCATCAGGGCGGTGCCCCGCCGCGGGAGCCGAGAGCTGGACCCGCAGCGACCCTCCTCCTCAGCCTCCCACCATCCGGTTCTCACTTTACATGGCCCCCAGCCCAACTTTGTACCCATTGGTGCTTTTCACTATATTCCCACTGGAAGGCTGATCAGATTCAGCTTGCATGCCTCTGGGGATGGTGAGCTCACTACCTCCTGAAGATGCTCTTTCCACACTCGGTCGGGGCTGACTGTTATCTGCCTCCCTAGAGCCTCCACGTACCAGTTCTAGCTGTGTCCCCAAGACAGAGCACACACGACATGCTTGGACCCCCTTGTCCCTGTGGCAGCCCATCAGATAGGTGGCGCAGTCACCCCATCCCCCAGACCTCCTTTCCTTGGTCCCTCTGGTGACAGGGTGTGTTGGCCTCTACACCATCACCTCCCCTTGGCTGTGCTCTGGTTCCACAAAAGATGTTGCTGGAAAAAGCAGAATAAAATTGAATACTTCCTGTAGCGAGTTAGTGCAAAGACACCGCGTTGCCCTGGGCCCTTCCCAGTGGAGTTGTCCAGCGCATCAGAATATTCTGGGATACCAGGACTGAATGATGAGGCGACCAGTGCAGTCCCCGTGGGGTCTGGATCTGGACCACATACCTCCATGCATTCGTTCGCTTATGCATCACTCGTGCAGCAAATGTTACTGGGTCCCTCCTAAGTGCCAGGCAGTTACCTGTTGTGAGTGTAATTCCAGACCCGACAAAATACATGGGGGAACCCAAAGCTAATTGCATTCTTTGTGGGGCATTGTTTTCTTAGCTGAGTGGGTAGGTCTCAGCAGTAAATGCCATAAAAAAATCATTTTTCTATTTCTGAGCACACTTGTCAGCTTAATGGGGGTTGTAAGTGGTTTGCTGCACTTGCACCGTGCAGAGGAGAACAGAACTTAAAAAGCCACACTCTCGCGCTACATTGATTCCCTTTCTCTCATTTTACCCCTCAGAGAAATCCATCATCCACAGCACCGAATTTACCAAACCACCTTGCCAAGACCTTTGCTCCTAACACACTTGGGATGTATCTGTGGGGCCTCCCTCTCCTGCCACGGACAGTGGTCGCCACAGAAAATCCACGCGTGCCATCATCCCAAGGAGAGGAGCACCTGCCAAGAGGTCAGGTGTGTGGACCTGTCGGTGGTGGGCTGAGCTGTGTCCCCCACATCCTAACCCCAGCACCTTATAACGTGGCCTTACTTGGAAACAGGGTTGTTGCAGACGGCATGAGTTAGATGAAGGGCACATTTAAGTGTCCCGTGGAGTGTCCACCGGGCGGAATGTTATGGCCCTTCAGCCCATTACTCAGAGCACATTGGACCGCGTGGAATGCTCCCGCCGTCCTGCTCGGGTAGCAAGGCCTAAAGGCTCGCATGTGCAGTGTGGGTGAGGTTATTATAAAAAATCCAACCTCATGGATAGAATAATCAGACTATGGAGAGGAACAGACAAAAAATTGTTTCAGAACAAGGGAACCCAAGATGCTGCCCTCTTTCCGGCAGGGAGTGGAGCTCTTGCAGACGCTTCCTTCGGAAGACAGGTGCCCACCGGTCAGGCTCCAAACCTGAGCGCCCCGGGGTGGGAGGCCCTCTCGGTCTCCAGCTCTCCCAGGGCCCTCAAGCTGCCCCAACTTCCCCTCCGCACAGGCTCCCCGGTCCCAGGAAGATCTGTCTGTCTGCCTCTCGACTTCCCATGTACTGGGGTCCCCGAGCCTGTCTCTGGGGTCTCCGCACAGTGACCCCCGCCTGCCCCAAGCCCTCTGAGGTCGGCCCTGTCCTGTGCATCTCGATGACTGTGGTTCCCCTCGCCAGGGGATTCCAGGCCATGTGGCCCCCTTCTCTGCCCTCACGCCTTTTCAGGGTCCCTGACTTTCTCAGGTGGAGCCTCAGAGGACCCTGGCCATGGGATGTGGGTGTGCCCCGGGCCGACGCAGAGCAGCCGTGGTTTGTAATTAAACAGTCTCCATGTTTATGTCTCTGTGATGAATTGTTTTCAAGTGGAGTTTAATGGAAACCAGGCCGCCCCTCATGTGATATCCACTGAGGACCATCCAGGGAAGGGAGCAGATCCTGAGTCCCAGGACAGCTCAGAAATGGGACGCAGGATGGCTCCCTGGTCAGTGTGTGGCCTCTGGGACCAGCCCAGAGTTCGAATCCCAGCTCTGCCGCCTCCTGGCCATGGGACGTGGGACGAGCCACCATGACTGTCTGGGCCTCGGTTTCTTCCCCTGTAAGATGAGGACAGCACGCAGGCTTGGGTGGATGGTGTGAGGGCAGTGCTCAGGGCAGGACCACACAGCCGTGGACCTGGGCAGGGCGAGCGGTACCCACCCGTGACGTCTCAGAGGCATCGGGGCATGAGGATGGAGTGCGGCGAGATGCGGCAGGGGTGTGGCTGGAGCCACGTCACCGCTGTGGAGGGTCTTCCTCTGAGTCCCACAGGACCTCAGAGCCCCTGCCGAAGCCCATGGGGAGACTGACAACAGCGGTCACATCCACGGTGGCCACTCTCCATCCTTTGGCCCTGCTGTGCGCTGGGCCCTGCCTGGCCGCATGGGGCGCTGCCGTGGGGACCCACAGGTGTGACATGGATGCAGACCCTGGCGGAAACCCGGCCAAGGAAGTCGGTGTAACCCCACAGCCTGGGGCTACCTGAGGAGAGGCTGGGGCCCTGAGGAAGCAAGCTGGAGCTGGGGGTGCTTCACAGCCTCCCGATCAGGGGGATTTCGACGCGCAAGATGGAGGAGCATAGAGGAAGGGGGGCAGAAGCGGGGTGGGGTGGCGTCAGGAAGGTTGACCTGGAGACAGTGTGCAGAGCTGTTGGGGGCACAGAACTTTCCATGTGGGGCTCCAGTTTGGGGCACACCTGGCTGCTGTTAGGGGCCCAGCTTGGCTACGTGCCTGGTGGCTGGACTCTGGACCCCGGAGATGCTCAGGTCTGCTGGGGGTTGGCCCCACGCTGCACGCCCAGACAGTCAGCCCACGGAGAAGGTCACCGGCCACTGGGCCACGGGGATGCCTCTGAGCTTCTCGGGCTGGAGGCTGGCCCCACCCCCTCCCGGATACACGCACAGGTCACTGGTCCCTCCAGCCCAGCCCCTTGGCAGTGGTGCTGCCTTGACCTCCTCCATGGCCCACCCCATCTTTCCGGGGAGGGGGAGCTCCCTGCTCCTGGAAGGCCCCAGCTCCAGCTCTGGGAGCCAGTGCTCTTCTCAAGCCGGTGCGGGTCCCCCCCACCCTGTACCAGCCCACCTCTCTGCCTCCGCTGCTGGGGACTTTCAGGGGAAGATGAAAAAACTCACAGCGGCGTTTCCTGGTTGGGCGACGGGCAGCTCAGCCCTGCCCTACTCAGGCTGCTGCAAAGTCTCCGAGTCCGACACTCCATTAAGGAAACGGGTGTTTAACGTGGCCGTGTGTGCAGGTACTTTCAGCCACAGAGGCTCTGGCCCAGGCCGGCAGACTGGAGGGCATCCAGACCCCTGGACACAGGCGGGCCTCCTGGAGGTTCCTGCAGGCGCGGCAGCGGCAGGCCGGGAGAACCCTCGTATTGGGGCACTGTGATGGGAAGTGGCCTTGACGGGAGCCGAGAGGGCGTCCTCTGGGCCCCCAGGCCCCTGCCATCTGGGCCTGGGCAGAGCTCGGGGGTCACATGCAGAGAGAAGGCCGAGGGTCCACCTGCAGGGCTTGCTGGGAAACGCTGCACGCGTGCCCTGTTTGCAGCACTTCACAGTGTACGGAGCCGGGAAAAGGGCTCATCTCCCTGCAGCTGGGGAACTGGCTCCTGGGGTCATTTGTCCAGATTGTGCCAATCAAGCTGGTCCTTTTCCCATGACCTCCGCGGTCAAAGTTGGCAGGGACCACACCAGCAGCTGGCATCCCTCTGGCCCATGCTGAGAAGTCCGGACAATACCATTCATTCACTCACTCACGCATGCATGCATTCACTGGTTCCCAGGTCAGGGTCACTGACTCGGCTTCCGTGAGCCCCGTGCTCTGTCCTGTGAAACGGAGCGTGGTTCCAGGCTCACGTTTGCCATGAAGGGCAGCTGGGCCAGTGCCTAAAGGACCTGCAGCCTCCCCGGGACACAGCCGGTGCTCAGGGAGGGAAGGCCAGTGCGTTACGGGAGTCTCCCCCCCACCAAGCCCCCTGGGCCCCAGCCCCTGCCAGACCCAGGCCCAGTCGTACCAGTGAACCATCGCAGGGAGGGACGGGGTCTGGGAGGCTGTGTCCCTGCCCAGGTCACAGGGCTGGGGACCCACATCACAGGTACCAGAGGAATGGAGGCTGGATGGAGGGAGAGACCCACAGACAGATAGGGAGACAGGTTGCTGTACCAGAGGAGCAGAGGCGAGAGAAGCGGGGAGAGAGGAGGGAGCGGCATTCTTCTGGGGGTGGCGTGTTGGGACCTGCCCTGCTCTTCCCCTTCCTCTAGCTCCTCAGTGCCTGGACCCCCGCACCCTGACCTGGTGTGTCGAGGAGACAAGGTCTGGCCCAGGAGAGCTCCACCTGCCCAGGTGAGGGGCTGTGCGTCAGGGGAGCCCAGGCAGCCCTGTGGGAGCCTCGGAACGCACACCGCCACCTGTTGTGATGCCCACGGGGACCCGAGGCCCAGAGAGGGTGCCTGGCCCCAGACCCCAGAGAGGTGGTGGAGAGTTGGGACTTGGTGGCAGGAAACACGGAGGACCCGCACCTATGGCCCAATGGTGCCACCTCGTGGCCACCTCCCAAACTGCCTGTATCTGACACTCGGGGTCCCACGATGGGACCCCATCCCAACACCACACTCCCAAGGTGGGCTTTCTGGGCTGGGGGTGGGGTCTGAACCTGTGAAGACCACCAAGCAGGGCTGACAGACAATAAAAACACAGGACGCCCCGCTGAAGGTGAATTTCAGATGAATGAGGAATACTTTTCCTAGTATGATTACACCCTAAATATTAGGGACACACTTATGCTAAAAATGATTCCTCCGTTGTCTGAAATTCACAGGTAACTGGGCTCCCTGTAGCTTATCTGTCAACCCCAGTCCTGAGTGATTTCTACAACGACAAAGATTTCCTACTTTGGGGTAAATGCAGTTGGGGCTTTGGGGCTGGGGGGTTCTATAGTCTCCTGCCTATCACCCCTCGGGCTTCAGAGCACAGAGAACAGCAATGCATCTCCCGGCCCTGAGAGCTTCCTGCGTGCCAGATGCTCACGCATTCTTTCATTTAATCCTCATATGCAACTCTGTGGGGGGCAAGTACCATCATTGTTGTCACCTCTCAGATGGGGAAACTGAGGCTCGGACAGGCGAAACGACTTGTTCTCAGCTGGGAAGTGCTCCAGGGCCCCTGTCCTCTCCCTGGCACAGTAGATTGACATCTCGGGCCCAGAGAGGCGAGGGGACCAGCACCAGGTCACACAGCAGTCTCAGAGCCGAGACCGGGACAGAGCATGGAATGGACCCTTCCGGAGGACGGTGGGACACACCCATCTTTCAATGAGAACAAGTCAGAGAGGTGTGGAGACTTGCTGAGGTCACACAGCTCATGGACAAGACAGCAGACCCGGACTGGGCCTCGGCTTGGCTCCTTCAAGAGCCCCTGCACTTTCCACCCACATCGTCCCCAGGAGGCAGGCCCTGGGTCCCCGGGAAACAAGCAGACACCTGTGGGGAAGCTGGTCCTGGGTCCCAGCATGCAGAGAGCTGGCTGCCCAGGGCAGGGCCTCAGCCCTGGGCTGGGCCCCCAGGATATGGGGAGAGATGGTCTGGGGCATCGGCCCCCTTGCTCCTCCTCCCAGGGTGGCGGGGCTTTCATTCTTTCTTCCATCCAGGGATGGCTTCGTGAGCACCTGCTCTTCCAGGTGCTGGGGATAAGGGGTCCAGGCAGGTGTGAGCCAGCCTTTGGGAGCGGAACTGGCCGCAACTGTCTGTACTGATCACGAGCGGGTTCCAGGGCCTCTGAGGAGGGCAAGCGGTGCCGGTGCAGTAGGTGGTCACGGAAGACACGGATGACGGGACTCCGGGAGGGAGGAGAGTTCCCAGGCAGCGGGCGCAGTAAGTGCAAAGGCCCCGGGGCTCAGAGAGCTTGCGGCGTTCCCCGAGGCAGCCCAGCAGGCTTGGGCGGAGGCACGGTCGGGGAGGAATGAGTCAGAGGGGCCCAGGTGTCATCTCAGAGCCCAGCTGGGCTAGTGGGCAGGGAGCCGATCCCACTTATTTGTGGGCAGAAACAGGGAGAACTCGTGAGGAAGCTGCTGGAAGAGTCTGTGGCTGGCATGGGAGGGTGGAGGTGGGGAGTTGATCAGGTCCAAGATCTGCCTCAAAGATCGCCATCAGGTGTTTCTGATGGGTCGGCGTGGGGGCCGGAGAAGGTGAGGCCGATGGGAGGGTTGGAGCTGCCCGTACAGGGTGTGTCTTTGCCAACATCGAGTTTGAGAAGCTCCTTAGACACCCCACGTGAGGGCATCGGGTGTCAGCTGGATACACCTGGCGGAGTGCGGGGGGGCCGGGGGTGCAGCTGGAGCAGCTCACTTGGACTTGTCAGGAGAGGGGGGCGCACCCACTTCAAGGCCGATCTCCTTTCCCTGAGCTCCAGCCCTTGGTGAGGCCAGTGCTGTGGTCACCACTTCTTGCCAGGATGACCCCTCCCCCATCCCGGCCCAGCCAGGCCTGAAGATGGTTGCCATGGCAGCCAAGGCCGAACACTGAGCCCAGAGACATCTGCTACCCCTCACAGCATCCCTACGCTAGCTGGTGACTCCAAGGAAAGAGAAATGAGCCTCTAAATGGGTACACGACTCTCTTCTTACAGATGGGACGACTGAGGCCCCAGGAGGTGAAGAGAGCTGCCTGAAGTCCACAGGAGTGCTTTCTGGTTCTCCAGAACAAAGTGCTAGTTTCCTGTGGCTGCTATAACCTATCACCAGAAACCTGGTGCCCTAAAGCAACACAGATGTATTATCTTGCCATTCTGGAGATCAGAAGTCCGACGGGGTTTCCCTGGGCTACACGCAAGGTGTGGGCAGGCCCCTGCTCCCGCTGGAGGCGCCAGGGGAGAATCCATCTCCTTGCTTCTCCAGCTGCTAGAGGCGCCCACACTTCTCAGCTCGTGGCCTCTTCCTCCATCTCCAAAGCCAGCAGTGTCTGGTCACGTTGTCACGTTATTCTGGCCTTCTCCACTGCACCCCGATTCTACTTTTAAGGAGCCTCATGATGACATTGGGCCCACCTGCTAATCCAGGATAATTTCCCTATTTTAAGGACAGATGAGTAGCCACTGTAATTGCACCTGCAACCTTTGCCACGTAACTAAGATACTTACCGGTTCTGGGCAGGCATCTGGGGGCTGCCTGAAGCAATCACCAAACTGTGTCCTGCCTCGTGGCCTCGGCACCGGCCGCTCCCTTAGCCAGGAATGCTCTTCCCCTGATATTCGCCAGGGTTTCTCCTTTTCGTGCAAGGCTTTCTGCTCACATCCCCTTTTCCCAAAGGCCACTGGCTAAATGCCTGCACCTCCCTTATCTTCTCACCTGCCTCACTTTCCTCCCCCCACCCATCACAACCTGGAATCATGTATAAAGCTAACATATTTCATTGTATTTCTTTACTGCTGGCCTCCATCCAGGCTTAGGTGCCATAAAGATGAGATTTTTGTTTTGTGCACGGCTGTCTGTCAGGCGTCCCGAAAGGAGCCAGGACATTCAGTGATTCAGTGAATGGAGGCGTTGATATCGGTGAGAAGGTGTGATTCTCACACAAGAGAAGGAAATTCTCCATCTCAGAGAGACATGAACTTCTGGCCTCCCGCCAATGTCCCTACACTTCAGTATGAAGCGTGGAGGTGGAATCTGGAAGCAGACCCTGGCAGAGACAGCCCGGGGCTCAGGGGGTGTGCTTGAGATCCACATCTTGGGAAGCAGGGGCACAGCCAGAGCTGCAACGTGGGACCAAGTCCCTAGGACCCCACGGGAGCTTGAGCTGGGGGTCCTTCAAGTCGAGCAGACTCGGGCCAAGCAGGGCCGGACCAGTGCACTCCCACGTTGACTAGTTGCTGGCCGCCCTGGGGGAGGAGTGACGGGGTGAGGCAGCGTCCTTGGACCCACAGAGAAGGCAGAGAGCCGAGGGCCGTGCGGATGGGGAATAAGCCCCTCACCCCTGGGGGCCCAGGTGGTACAGCGAAGTGTCCCCAGGTGTCCAAGTCCACAGTGGACCGAGGAGCAGGAAGCACCCTGGGTGGTGGACGGGGAGCCCCGGGGAGCGTGTAGAGCAGGATGGAGGCCTTCTCCAACCGCCCCTCCTATGTGAGCCTGGCCTGGGGGTGAAGCCGAGGCAGCCCAGCTCCAGCGGCTCCCTAGATGACCCAGGACAAGTTGTCATGTGTCTCTGGGTGTTGGTTTGATTACATCTCTTGATTCCAAACATATGCTGTCCCCACCTGTTTGGGCGTCGGGGTTTTGAGGTGTCCCTTTGTCTCTCCACACTTCGATTGCATGATTCCTACACAGTGAAGCATTGGGCCTCTGCCGCATGTGCGGCCTGAGGGGAGGAGCCAGCTGGGACCGCCCCACCCCCAGCAGGAGCTCAGGTGTCCAGGGACACACAGACGGGTTAGCGGTGATGCAGCCTGCAAAGCAGGCTGGGCAGGTCCAGGGCTTGCAGCCCTCCTGGGGTGAAAGGCCCCTTTCCCTCGTGGCTCCTGGAGATGCCGGTCCCAGCTGGATCCCCTGCTTTCCAGCATCTGGATTCTGTCTTGGGCCACCAGCCAGAAGGCAGGTCCTGGCCGGGCACCTGGGGCCCGTCACCCTGCTCGGCTGCAGGATAGGGTTGGCAATGCCACTGTGGGCCCTCCGCCCTCACACACAGCCCTGTCCTCGGAAGTGGACTCCTCCAGGCAGGGCAGGATGGCTGCACCCTCCACCCACCCCCAGATCCCCCAGGACCTGCTGTGCCCGGGTGCTCTCACCAACCACCCTCCTGGCCCCCGAGGGCACTGCTGTTTCTCACCGCACGGACCCCGGGTCCCCTGGTCCCTGAAGCTCAGCTGGGAACAGGCCGGAGCAACTGAACAAAACTTCTCGAGGGCACAGAAGTAACCCCGAGGGAAGAGGGCACAGCGGGGGGAAACCTGGGTGACAGAGTGAACTTCCCGCCCCGTGGACCCCTGCCCAATGCCCCCACCCCGAGAAGTGTGTCCCCTGTCATTCTGGGCTGTGTCCTGGGACCCACCTTTCCCGAGGGCTTCCTGGGACCTTATCCCTGCTCCACCCAGCACCGTTCAGGGCAACCCTGGCCTCCGAGGGTAACACAGGGACATGAGGCAGCGCCACCAGGCCTCCCCCGTGAGGCCTTCAAAGGGCAAAGTGCGGGGACAGTAAATATGGACTGGGGAAGAGGGTCTGTGGTGTTCTTGAGCAGTCCCGGGTCAGTGCCTAGGGCTGACCTAGCTAATTACACAGACCGGGGTGGGGGGGTGGATGGGCAGGGCCGGCTTAAAGCACAAGGTGGGCAGGGCTGCATCCCTCCAGAGGCTCCGGGGGAGGGTCCTTCCCGCCTCTTCCGGCTCCAGGGGCCCCAGGTGTTCCTGGGCTGTGGCCGCATCCCCCAGTCTCCTCTGTCCTCATATGGCCTCCTTTGTTCTCTGTGTGTCTGTCTCCTCTCCTCCCCCTGTAAGGACACCAGTCACTGGACTTAGGGCCTCCGGATAAGCCAGGAGCATCTCTTCATCCCAAGATGGTTAACCTACATCTGCAGAGACCCTTTTCCCGATAAAGACACAGTCATCTGTTCTGGGGTTAGGATGCGGACATACCTTCGGGGGGGCGTCAGTCACCCCTCCGAAGCCCCTAACTCGCTTGCCTGCTTCTTTCCTGCTCCAAGTCTCTCTCTCCCTCCTCCTTCCCAGACATTCTCTGAGTATCTAAGTCTGTACTCAGTGCAGGGGACGCTCAGAGGAACCAGACCCCTCCCTCATGGAGGCATAAGGGCCTCCCGCTGCATGGAGGGGGCACAGGCGACGGGCTTGACGCATCCACACCCGGAGCTCCCTTCTGCCCCACCTGCGGAGCCGTGGGGCCTTGGGCTGTGACCCCGCTGGTGCAGCAGGTACACAGCCCGGCCCCCGCCCCACCCCCACGCGGTCCCAATTGACCAGGTCCCTCCGAGTCCTCAGTTTCCCCATCTGTGAAATGGACTTGGTCTCCAGTGACACTCTTGGAATTCTGGAGGGCAGAGTGACACGGTGGTCACTCTATCTACTATGTGACCACTTTACGCTATCCTGAAGGGAGTATGTCAGGCTGAGGAGCTGGTGAGCGCCGGGTCACCGCGTCCCTCAGAGGCCATTGCTTCTCACCGTGTCCCTCCCCCTTCCACGCTCAGGGCTGTAAGCCTGAAGCTTGACCTGTGCATGGGCTGACTCTCCATCTGACCCACAGGGTCTTGGGTGAACTGCTCCATCCACTTTAAGGCTGGGAGTGAGAACCGGAAGGCTTCTAGCCTCTAAGGGAAGCCTGCTTGGGATCGGCAGCCCCTCACTGCACGGCTCCCGGGCAGGGGCGTGGGCATTGTGATACTCTGCGGTTGTTACCCTTCCGAGGTAAGTTTTGTCACCTTAGTTTTGTAGATAGAGGAAATGAGGCCCAGAGATGCTGAGTAACCTACCCAAGGTCACACAGCCAGAATCCAAGCCCAGGTCTCTCCAAGTCATGACCAGCCCTTTCCTTCAAGAATCCCTTCCCCACCTTCCCTCTCATTCCCCCTCCTCCCTCCCCCTTCACCTTCCCTTCCCTGCCCCCTTCCATCTCCTATCTCCTCCTTTCCTATCCTCTCCTCTACCCACCCCCTCCCTGCTCCCATGCCCTCCCCTCCCCTTCCTGCCCCCCACCTACAGGTTCTTAGGTGAAAGCAGGTCCCACCTCTTTGGCAAATGGCCGGCAGATGGCAGCAAAACACTTCCTTCGTGCGCAGGGAGCCAGCGCCGACTTATTAAATGGTAATAACTGAGCAGGAAGCCGGATTGGATAGGGCAGGGGTGGCGTGAGTCTGCAGAGCTGTGGGAAGAGCCACCTGTGGGTGCCTTGCGGTGGGGGTCCGGGTGATGTGGGGATGCAACAGGTCGGCTCCGCCTGTGCCCAGGCCTAGGGGGCGGGGTCTCCTGCAGGCTTGTGGTCCTCCAACCCAGCCCTGGATGGGAGGGACCCAGCTCAGTCCCACCTGGCTCTTCCCACCACACGGCCGGAGTTTCTGGATTGGGAAAGATTCTGGGCTGCACCCCATCTTTCTAAACAGTTTGCAAAGGCCCCCTGCGTGCCCCAAATGGGGAGAGGGAGCTTCTGGGGCTCTAGTCCTCCCCACAGACTCCATCATCACAGCATCCCCTGCAGCCCAGGAGGCTGAGGTCTCAGCAGACCAGGGCCCTGGATGCCTCAGGTTCCCCATCTGTGAAATAGGACAATTGCTACCCCTGCTCTGCTAGGGCCCTGAACCAGGGGCTGGGGACCCCGAGATGGGGCTCCTGCCCGTGTATACGAGTGGCCTGAGAGCGGCCTGCCCATGCCGGGATGTGGAGGGTGGGGAACCTTCCTGACTGTCCTGGGGTCACCTTACCTGGGTGTGTCTTGGAGGAAGGTAGGAGAGAGGGAACAAAGCATGGCCTGGAGTAGCAGCGTCCCAGGTCCAGGGCACAGGGACCCAGCCTGTGGGATGGAGGGTCTGCCCGTGGATGGTGGTCTTGGCCTGCTTCTTAGCTGGATGGTTATTATCAGCAAGCGAACTCTTGGACATGGCTGACCGTGAGCTGGCAGTAAGATGCACAGCAACCGTAGAACAAGAGGGGCCTGCTGAGTGGCCCAGCTGCCCATCATGCTGCTACCCAGAGGCCGCAGACCCCCATCATGGTGCTGGCTCCTTGGTGTTTAACCTCAACTTCAAATCATAAGCCCACCCTCCAATTTCCACTGAAGCTTTTGGTGGAACTTGAGGGACGGGCCCCTGACAAGGACCCTCTGCTCCCAGACCAAACTTCAGCCAGGCCCCTCAGGGCCTCTTCCTGACCCAGCCTCAACCTGGAAGGGTCCCTGGACCCTGGACATCTCCTCTTAGTATTTCCATCTGCCCCGTCCTTGGCTACAGATCCCCCCACCGCACCCCCCATCCTTGTCGAATTTGGCACCAGTCGTATCCCCCTCCCCTACTGCCATGTCCTGAATAACACCTCCCTACCATTTTAACAAGTGTCAGAATAATCTTCCTTCAACCCCTCGGCACCACTTCCCCTCTCCTGGTCACCCCAGTCTGTGTTTTCACTGTGAGTTTCAATCACCGGTCAGTGATTAAGACAAAATACTCTACCTAAAATAAATAAGCAAAAAGGACCTGCCGTATAGCCCAGGGAACTGTATTCAATATCCTGTAATAACCTATAGTGGAACATTATCTGAGAAAGATATACATACAACTGAATCACTTTGCTGTACACCGGAAACTAACACGATATTGTAAATCAGCTATACTCCAATAAAAACCAAAAGACCCCGGAAATACCATGCATCACTGAGCCAGGCTGTGAGCTCCGAGGCCTCCCCATCTTCAGGTAACTTTCCTCTCTTTGACTCAAGCGTGACCTTGGAGTTTTATTTCCCTGGCCTATGGGCTGATTTGTGGTTATAAATGGCATAGTTTATATTCTCATAATTCAGGATACTGGGCTACTCTACCAAACATCGGTAGTTTTGTTGGTGTCGTGCCATTGTTTCAGTCCTTTAAGTTCTGAGGCCTGATTCCACTCCATAAGCCCAAGAACAGACAGAATCACCCTGTGGTATTGGAGGACCTCCCGGGGCAGCAGTCACGCTCTGTCTGTGTCTTGATCAGGGCTCTGGTTACTTGGAAGTCCTCCCTCTGTCATCTTCATTGAGCAAACGCTCAGGCGAGCAATGTGTCTCGTCATACGATCCCTCCGTCTGATACTGTCTTTCTGCCCCAAACGTTCCAGCAGATCTGAGTAACCTGCCCAAGGTCACCCAGCAATGCTTCTCCAGGTGCCCAGACACAGCTCCCAGCCCGTCGTGTGTTTGGTCTCTGTTGAATCTCTAATTGTTTTAAAATATTTCCTTTCCTATTTTTGATTGCTCTTTTTGTCTCATCTTCTAAGGGATCCCCTCACATTTTTCTTCCAACCCTTCCACTAATTTAAATTTTGCTTATCATATATATTTACATTTTTTTTTAACAGCCCACGTGTATTCTCTGGCTTTTTCGTTTTTTAGAGCAGCTGCTCTTGTTTTAAGGAAGCAACCTCTCTCTTCCTGAAGTTGTCTTTTCTCCCCGTGTTTATTTGTTCTGGTCTCTGTCCTCCACGGTGTAGTCGTCCCTCAAAAGTCCAACAGGCACCCAACGGCTGAGAGGAAGTCGGGTGAAGGAAGACACCCGAGCAGGTGCGAAGGCAGCTGGGTCAGGTGTGAGGAAGTGGGTCAACCAACAATCTGAGCACAACCTAGGAGGCGGGCTGTGCTCCTCCATTTTACAGACGTGAAGACTGAGGCTGAAAGCCCAGGAGTGACCCGCCCGATGTCCCGCCACACACGTCACAGGCTGTGCTCGTCCCATGGGTCCCCAGAGAGCCCTGGTCAGCCCTCACGTCCCTGAGTCTCTGCCTGGAATTCAGGGACATTCCAGGTCTGCACGGTTCAGAGCTGCAGCCGGCTTGAGTCTTCTTGTCTGTTGCACTTTCTAGGGATCTGTTGTTTTCTCTGTCCTCGGGAGACCCGGTGGCCAGCACGGCTTTATCTGCTGTGGTTGGGACCCGATAAGGAAGGGCATCACGGCAGCAAGTGCTCCCAGGATGCTACCACGTGTGCAGAGGTTTTCTGTTCGCGCCCTGGCTGTTCCTGCAGGCACCTTTGTCACCAGAACCTTGTTTCGTGGTTCTTTCCACTCTCCTCCCGCTCTCCATCCCGTGCACAGTCTAAGGCCGTCCTTCTACCCCTGTGCCCCATGGCCCTCTCCATCTCTCTGCGGGCTGTCTTCCCACCTCTCCTGCTTCTCCATCCTCTCCTGCCCAGCCCCGCCCCTCTACCACCCCTTCCCTCAACCGACCATCCCCAGAGGTGGTTCCCACCCTGGCCGGGCACTGGAAGAAGCCACGGTGCCTCACTGCCGAGGGTCCCCTGGCGCCAGCCCTTCTCCCTCGGGGACCCATTCACAGTCAGCGTGGGAAGCAGCCTCAGGACACACACTTACACAGGACGCCGACTGGCCTCCACTACAGAGTTTCAATCAAGTGCATTAACTGGGCAGTAGCAGGATCCGGGGTGGGAGGTGGCTAGTTCTGCCTCTGGCTGGCCTGGCTCAGAGTACAAAGGGGAGGGCAGGAAGGGAGAGCAGAGGGTCAGGGACTCCCCGCCTGGCTCTTATAAGGGGGTGGCCACCTGTCATTTACAGGAAGGGTGGGACCTAGACTGGTTGGGAGGCTGTCCCAGAGCGGATCCTTCCCCCTACCGCTCAGCAGGGCCGCTCTGAGTCCTGGGGCAGCAGCAGGACATGAACAAGGGGGCACAGTGTGCCCTCCCCGTCTGCTGCCCGGCAGGGCCCCACTTACCCTCTGATTCAGGGTTTGCGATGCCTCCTCTGCGAAGTCCTCCCTGATCGCCCTGGCTTGGGCCACTGCCGCCTTGGAACTTCTACAGTCTTTGGGGCCACTGTGCAAATTAGGGAAAGGTGCCCTTTCCTCCAAACATTTCGCTGCTCTCTGCTGGGGAGCCCTCCACTACACCCAGACCTGCCTGCGCCCTCAGGCTGAGGGGCCAGCCCACTGCCCCACAGAGAAGGAACAGCCCAGGCTCCGAAGCCCACTGCCAGGTGGGCTCTAAGCTCAGGGTCCACACTTAGAGGCCTGGGAGACTCAGACAATGTGGGCTGGGCCTCTGTTTCTTCACTGGTAAACGGGCAGCATCATTCCTCACCGGCTGCCTTTTGTCCAGCTGTGTGGGAGCAGGCTTCCCTCCTCCCCAGACCTGCTGAGAGCCCCCTGCCCCCCAGCCCAGCCCATCGGCTCTGCAGGGGGGAAGCCCACAGTGGGTGCTTACTGAGTAAGCGTGCCCTCGTGGCCATGCTTGTTCCAGGCCAGTGAGGAGGTGGGGGCCATCCCCGGGGGGCGCCCACCACTGCAGTCTGTCCCCCCGACCCTGTGCCTCTCCCCCTGCGTCCCGCACCCCACGCCCCCGCCCTCCCAGGTCCTTAGGATCCCACCCCCTGATTTTGGAGATCCTGTTAAGGGGCACATCCAAGTGCCCAGGCTTCCTCACAGGTTGGGCTCTCAGTCTCCATGGCAACCCAGGGGTCCACCCTCTCCCGGGGTGACCTGGCTCCTCTCCAGCCGTCCCCACCCCACTCCGGCCACGCCTTCCCAGCCTTCTCTGCAGAGGGTTTGGCTGGAGGTGGGCAGGGGACCCCCAGACCAGGCGCCCCCCACAGACTGCTGACAGGTACCCTGCGGAGCCCCCCACCCCCTTCAGCTACCATACAGGGCAGGTGTGGGCCCAGGTGGAGCCTGGGGGTGCTGTCCTGCCAAGGCCCCGCCCAGCAGCCCGCTCTCCCACCCCGGAGCCCCGTTCTCTAAACCGCGGGGACAGCGCCTCCCAGGGGGTGAGGCTGGTCTCTCCCACCCCAGCCCACCTCCTGGAGGCCTGGGCCGTGAGCGGGCATGGAGGGGGCAGGCTGCTCCCACCCTGACGCCTCCATGGCCAAGGGCATTTTCTGCCTCTGGCCCCCGGCTCATCTCTGTCTCGTCTGACCTGAGTCTTTCTCATCAGCTTCTCTGTGTCCTCACCGCTCTTGACTTCCTCGCTCTCTCTGTGTCTCTCTGTCTCTCTCTCGGTGTGTCTCTCTTGGCCCCTATAACTCTCGCTGTCTCCCTGTCTCTCCCTCTGCGTATCTTTTGCTCTGTCTCTGTCTGTCTCTCTGCATCTCTGGGTCTCTCTTTATTTCTGGGTCTTTCCTCTGTGTGTGTGTGTCTCTCTCTCTCTGTCTGTCTCTCGGTGTCTCTGCCTTCGTCCCCTCCGTCCCTCCCTCCCTCCCTTTGCTGATCTCGGTGTTATGTTTGGTGGGAGCCTGGGTGCATGACGTGCCAGGCCTGGGGATGCTGAGCTGGGTCACAGGAGAGACCCAGGAACCATAGGGCGGTGGGGTGTGGGGAGGGCCCGGGGCCAGGTGGCCCAGAGACCAGAGCGAGCCCCCTGCTTTGGCCATGGTTCAGGAAGGCTTCTGAGATGCAGAGCTGGTGAGCGTAGGCTCAAAGTTGGGACCATGGGGGAGAATTCCAGGAGAGGGACGGCAGGCAGGCTTAAAGGCAGGGCAGCGGGGGCATTTGGGGGCCCATAAGTGCTTTGAAGGCAGTGGCATTAGATGCAAGTGGGGAACATGGGATCGGCCAGCGTGACTCTGATGTTGATGACGACCGTCCCCTGTGCCAGTCCCCAGGCTGGGCGCCTTCGTGGACCAGCCTCACTGACTCTCACCCAGTCCTGTGAGGTTGGAACTGCCGTTGGTCCCAATCTACAGGGGAAGAAACTGAGGCTCAGGAAAGCTGAGTAAGGGGCCCGGGGTCGCACAACTCACAAGGGGCAGACCTGTGCAGGGGGCTGGGAGTTCGTCCAGAGTAAAAGGGAGTCACCGAAGGCTCTTGAGGGCAGCGCGCGCGGCGAGGTCAGCATGGAACACCGACGGTCACGCAGGGAAGGGAGGCTGGCACCTCTCGCTCCCCCGTGAGGGCAGGCGGGGTGGGTGCTGGGACGCCCCCTGTGATGGCACTCAGAAGAGTGTTGGGTGTCAGAGGGCAGTGCTGCCCCTCCCTCACCCTCTCCAGGCTCATCTGCCTCCGGACTGACGGCACCCCCGCTGTCCCCAACCTGGACCCCCTTCACCTGTTGCCGCCCCGCTTCTGGAGCTCCAGAAAGCTCCCTGGGTTAGGATTCCCATAGGCACACCCGCTATATTCAGAAGCGAAACTTGGTTCCACTGGAAAGTCTTGAGCCCTCAATTTTAATTAAAAAGTTAATGTCGTTAAAATAGGCCAAGAAACTGCTGACGAAATCTGTGATATTTTCCCTCCGTCAATATCCTTAACGTTTTATGACCTTTCAAGATCTTGACGGTTGTACCGCGATGGTCTCCTAATCTGTGCATCCCCAGGGTGCGGGGGTCAAGGCCGCTGTTCCTGCGGGACACGGGGTGGCCCCAGGGGAGCCCTGGCCTGAACCCCCTGCCCTGGGGGTTCCTCATCTCCCTCCACCTCTTGGAGGGAGGGCGAAGACCCTGAGGCCCCATCCCCAGGGGAGCGTGTGACCCGTGCCTGTCACCGCACTGAATCTTCAGCCCCCTGGTGGGGTAGGTGGGCACCAAGGACCCCACAGGGCTCAGAGTCTTCGTACTTACTGCTCCCTCTGCCTGGAAGGACGGCTCCTCCCCAGAGGTCCCCCCCCTCACATGGGGCAACATCCCTTTAGTGACTAACTTGTAATAGAACAAAGGTTCTTCCCTATTACACTTTGACCAACATCTCCCCTTCTCCCCTCCCCCACCACTGGCAACCTCCATTCTACTCTCTGCTTCTATGAGTTTGAGTATTTTTAGATTCCAAGTAGATGTGAGATCACGCAGTGTCTGTCTTTCGATGTCTGGCTTATTTCACTTAGCATAATCTCCTCAAGGTCCATCTGTGGTGTTGAAAAGGAAGGTTTCCTTCTTTTTCAAGGCTGACTAATATTCCATTCTACCTATATACCACGTTTTCTTTAGCCACTCACCTGTCGATGGACACTTTGGTTCTTTCTAGATATTGGCTATTGTGAAAATGCTGCAGTGAACATGGGAGTGCAGATAACTCTTCTAGATGCTGAGTTCATTTCCTTTGGATAAATACCCGGAAGTGGGATTGCTATGTTTACTTTTCTGAGGAACTGCCGTACTATTTTCTATAATGGCTGCACCAATTTACATTCCGACCAACAGTGCACAAGGTTTCCAATTTTTCCACATCCTCACCAATATTCCCTCCCTCTCTCCCTCTCTCTCTCTCTGTCTCTCTCTCGTGCACGCGCGTGCAATAATACCCATGCTAACAGGTGTGAGTGAAGTGGTATGTCGTCGTGGTTTTGATTTACATTTCCCTGATGATTACTGATGTTGAACATCTTTTTATATACCTGTTGACCATTTGTGTGTCTTCTTTGGGGACGTGTCTGTTCAAGTCCTTGCATTTTAGTTGGGTTATTTGCTTTGGTGCTGGTGGTGGTGTTTAGCTATTGAATTGTAGGAGTTCCTTGTATGTTTTGGATATTGACTCCTTACCAAATAGGGTGATTTGCAAATGTTTTCTCCCATTCCATAGGTTGCTTTTTTATTCTGTTGATGATTCCTTTGCTGTGCAGAAGCTTTTTAGTTTGACGTAGTCTCACTTGTCTATTTTTGCTTTTATTGCCTGTGCTTTTGGTGTCAGATCCAAGAAATCATTGCCAAGTCAATTCCTTTCTCCTGTGGGTCTCAGTTTCCCCTTTTGTACATTGAGGGTAAAAATGCCTGCTCTGTTAAAGTCGGTTTGGTTGTGGTAACAGAAAGACCCCAAAACACATAATGTCTCAACCAGGATAGATGGTTATTTCTTGCTCATAAAACCTTCCCGGCCAGGTGGTAGGTGGGCAGTATTCTCCTGCATTGATTCATGGACGCTTACTCTGTCCCCTTGTGACTCTGCCTTCCTTGGGTCCCATCGTCACCTGCATCCAGCTGGGGGAAGGAAAAAGAGAGTGCAGAGCAGGTGCACCTGCTTCTTCAAAGCCTCGGCCTGGAAATGGCACCGTTCACTTCCCCTCGCCTCCCTTTGGTCAGAACTCAGTCACGTGGCTGCCACTAACTGCAAGGGAGGCTGGGAAATGTCACAGAGCTATGTCCCAGGAGGACGAGGAAAACGTGAACTTTGACAGGCAGCTCACCATCTCTGCCACATGCTTGGGATTGCAGTGGGAGATTAAGTAAATGAATGAATGGAATAAATTACACGGACCCATTTTGTGGTGTGATGCAGAGATCAGTCCTACTACATGGATCTCAAATAAATGTTTGTTTTTAAATGAATGCTGATATATACAAAATAGATAAACAATAAGGATTTACTGTATAGCACAGGGAACTATATTCAATATCTTGTAATAACCTATAATGGAAAAGAATCTGAAAAAGAATGTATATATAACTGAATCACTTTGCTGTACACCTGAAACTAATACAATGTTGTAAACCAACTATACTTCAATTTTAAAAATGAATGCTGAACAAAATAAGCATTTTTATTGGATGGATGGATGAATGGGTGGATGGATAGTGGATGGGTGGGTGAGTGGGTGGATGGTGGGTGGATGGATGGATATACGGAAGGACGAAAGGAGGAATGGATTAAAGGATGACCCAGCATCCAGAGACGGTAGCATGGGTTGGTTCCAGAAGAAGTGGTTCAACCTGGACAGTCAGAAGACAGCAGAGTCCCTGGGAGAGGAGGGGACACTGCGAGGGTGAAATATCACCTTGGCCTGTGGGAGTCTGGATGGCCCAGTAGGTGGAAGTTTCCAATGCCCATTCTTGCTGCCCCCCGCGGGCTGGGCTGTGGCGTGCACCTCCTTCATCTGCAATCCGTGGATGGTGGGACCCAGACTCCTCAGAGGGCAGAACGCAGGGCCTCGGAGCCAACAATGTGGACAGTGGGGCAACTCCTCTCTCGCCCTGCCGCACAGCTGGGGACCTACAAGTTAAATATGAAAATGGTGATATTAAGGCCCTGACATGATCTGACAGGAGCCCAGGAAACTGGAAGCTAAAGGTGACATGTTGCTAAAGTCTTCTCTTCCTAGCTCTGGAGCAACACCAGGGCCGCCCTTTCTCCAGGGGAAACAGGCAAAGTTGGAGATTTGATGCTTTTCAAGGCAGAAAGTCCCAGAACGGATTGCAGGCTCCTTGGACACGCTCTCTTTAAACCCAGCGCGTCTGGGCGGGTAGCCGCCCACAGGGTGGAGAGCGTCCCGGTACCTGGCCCTGGGCCTCACCTGGGGAGGCACGTCCTCACTGGGTCCTGGTGTGCACGGTGCTCGCGAGGTTTTCCTGACTTCCTGGGGGGATGAGAGCACATTGCTGCCCCACACCTGCTCCTCTCAGCCCCTCACCTTGCGTCACGGGCCGGCCACCCTGTCGCCAGTCTTCGTTTCTTCCTTCACTAACGTTTGCTGAGCCTGGCCCGGCGGGCCTGGGCTGCGTGCTCCTGGCTCAGACATGCCCCCGACAGAGCCCAGGCCTCTCTCTTGGCCTCAAGCCCCCGAGGCGTCATCCCCAGGAGTAGTGTTTGCCTAGTGCCCAACCCTCAAACTCATGTCTTTCCTGGAAACTTAGAAGGTGACTTTATTTTGAACTAGGGTTTCTGCAGATGTCATAAGTTAAGATGAGGGGATGCTGGATTAGGGCAGGCCCTTAGAAGAAGAGAAAACGGAGACACACAGACAGACACACACAGAGAGGAGGCCAAGTGAAGACAGAGGCAGAGGTGGGAGGCATGGGTCTACTAGCCAAGGAACGCCAAGGATGGCCAGCCACCCACAGGAGCTGAAGGAGACAGAGGGAGGTGGCTCAGCTCCCACCTTGGTCTGGACTTCTGGCCTCCTGAACCAGAGGGAAGGAATTTCTGTTGTTTTAAGCCCTCGTGTGTGGTACCTGTAACGGTGACCCCAGGACACTGGCACAGCCCCGGTCAGTTGAAGTGGCTTTATCTGCACAGACAGCGGAGGCTCCAACACTGCTGCCTGGGCTCTTGCCCACGGCTCCCTCTGCCTGTCTCTGCCTCTCCTCCTCCCAGCCCCTCTGGACACTCGCCCGGCCACGCAGTGATGGGGGCATCTCTGCAAGTATAAGGCCTCCTCCACCCGGGCCTGCGCTCACCTGTCTCCCCCTGGCCACCAGCACGCCCTCCCGTCAGCTCAGGGGCCATCGCGAGAGGAATTCTTCCCGTGGGGTTCTCAACCAGCCCTGCAGGCTGCAGTCAACCAGCCCTGCAGGCTGCAGTTGCCTGCTGCTTCAGAGAAAGGCCCCACGCGCATCGCTGGTGGGCGCTGGGCAGTGAGGGTGGCCATGGCGGCCTGTCGGGCTAGGGGTACAGCCAGAGTCGCCCGAGGGGACAGCAGACGGGCAGGGCTGTCAGCGCCCATCGGGGCCCGGGGTCCTTTAGGAGAAGAAGTCCAGGCAGGCCACCGGCTCTGGAACACGGTGCCGGTCCAGGGCCGCCCAGACTGGGGACAGTGCCCAGGATGGACATTGTACCCCAGGGGACAGGCAGGCTCAGGGGAGACGCTCCCTTCCCTTCTCGGCTGGGCGAGGCCTGGCATGGCGGATACTGTGGGTGGCGACTTCCAGAGCTGGGACAGGCTGCCGGGGAGGGAAGGGGCCGTGTGCAAAGCTGTCCTGGCGGGCAGCGCGTTCTGGGACGTGGCGGGCGGGAGCTGAGAGCCTTGAGCATCCTCCCCGCACCCATGTGGCAATCGCAGATCAAGGGAGCTCGACAGCCAGCCGCATCCCCACCCCCCGCCTGCGTGAGATGACATGCACCCCAAACGAGGACGCAAGGAAAGGGGACCAGGACCCCTGTCACCCTGCAGCCCCTCTGCGCACTGGGCCCCCTGCCCGGCCTCTCCCACCTCAGCTGGGGGAAGAGTCCTGAGACAGTCATGCTGTAAAACCCAGGCTGCTCCCCTTCCGCGTATGAGGAAACAAAGGGCACTGTGCTGTATTCCCATTTTAGACACTCCGAGTGGTAAGGAGGTTGGGCCAGGGTCCCTGGGAGGGGGCGAGAGGGGGGACCCAGCCAGCTGACTCGGGTCAGAAACAAGGCGGTGGGGACCTCTGGGCGGATGCAGCCTGGTCACCCCTGAGGCGCGTCACCCATTCTGGGAGGCGGGGCAGGTTTTAGCTTCTTTCCAGGAGAAGCCATGGGGACACAGAGGGGCTGAGTGGCCTGCCCAGGGTCACACAGCAAGCAGGGTGGGACCTGCAGTTCTCCTTCTCAGGCTGGTCCCCCGGCCCCCGCCTCCTCGGTTGGGGGGGGCATCCCCTTTGCCCATGGACGCCGAGTGTGAACCGCTCTGCAGCCCTGCAGGGCTGGTGTGGACACGGCAGGAGGGGGCTGACCTTCTGGGGAAGCAGGAACCAGTCGTTCCAGGCTGCGGATTAATCACAGAAATGAGAAATCGATATCCGGCTGCTCCGGCCTCATTACTCATGTTGGGCCAGCGAAGGGGAGGCTTCCGGCCCCCCTGGAGTTGTGATCGCCACGGCCAGGATGGTGCCCGCCCACCTCACCCATGCCCGCGGGGGAGGGGTCTGCCACCAGGAAGGCTGAGTGTCAGGGGCTAAGGGACCCCAGGAGTCCTGGTGCACTGGATTTCAGACACCTGGGTGGCCTTGTGCAAACTGCTTCACACACCTGTAGTGGGGATATGATGACGGTCACCAGGTGGGGCAGGCCTCCCAGGACGATTAGGGCAGGTGTTGAAGGATGAATAGGAGTTCGGCAGGTATGGAGCCAGTAGACGTGGTTATGTTGGGCGGTAGTATTGCCAGACGTGTGTTCCGGAAGACTGCCGTGTCTGCAGTGACAGGGGGACAGGGAGGTGGGGGAGGCTGGAGACCAGGGATGGGCCACTGCACTGGCCACGGGAAAGCCGCGGGGGCCCAGCCAGGGTGGTGGCCACAGGGACAGCGGGAAGTAGGTGGGCTTCCAGGCTGCCAAGGAGGTGGAATCAGGAGGCCGGGAAGATGGGTTGGACGGTGGGGAGAGGGAGGAGGAGACAGGGTGGTGGGGCGAGGGTGTCCCCTGGTCTCCTTGGTGCTCCCCTCCCATAGCACAGTGGGGTCCAGAGCGCTCCCTGAAGTTTCTGTGGCTCCTGGTCACCCTCCATCAGCAGGGGTCCCCCAGGGCCATGGTCACATCAAGGGATCAGGACTTTCTCTGGAGGAGGCTGAGGTGGGGGTGATACACTCCACTTTGAACTGAGAAGGTTCCGTCTCTCTGCCACGCCAGGGATGGACCTGGGCAAGGCAGCTGGAGGCAGCGAGGCTGGGTGGAGGCTCTCTCTGACCTCCCACCCCCCCCTAGCAAAGTGAGGGCCTGGCAAGCCTCCCACTGGCCTGGACCTGCTCCACTGGGCCCCTGATTCCTGCTAATCACGTTAACTGCCACTCTCGGGGCCTGGGAGGCAGAGTCATCGGATTACTGTCCTTTTGAAAAGGTCGGCAGGCCTGGCAAGTCCTACGTCTTGTCCAATCCAGGGCCGATCGATGCAGCTTCCTCCCTGGATGTGACGGCCCTCCTCAGCCTGTGGTCAGACGGGCGTCACTGGGGGGTGGGTGGCAGGAGGGCAGGGCTGACCGACCGTGACCCTGGGGAGGTGAACTGGACACGGGCACAGCCCCGGGAAGCTGTCGGGCTCCCCCCGGCCACGGCCCTGCCCCTTCGGTCCTCTGGGTGAATGCTCCAGCTGCAAGCTTGCATCACGTGCGGAGAGAGCTGGGGGCCCGAGGGAGGAGGGGCCTGTCTGTGCAGGTAGCTCGGGGTAAAACAGGCGTGGCCCCAAGCCCCCCACGCCCCTCTCTGGCCCACTCCCTTCTTCACGTTCACTGCCAGCCGCAGCCCCACGCCTGCCCAGCTGCTGACTGCCAACACGGCCTCCGCTACCGCCAAGGCGTCTGCTTGCAGCTCATGGGACGTCTGGTGCAATGGCTAAGTGCGGACCCTCCCGGGGATATTTTCATTTGAAAAGATTAGACCCCAATGTTTTCAAGACGTCAGGAGATGGAGCTGTAATAGGGGGATGACAGGACAGGGAGATCTGTAGGGTGTGACCCCCAGAATGTGCTGCCCGGACCCCCTTCAGGGCTGAGGGTGTCTCCCCTGCCAGCCAGCCCAACTCGGATGCTCGGGGGCCTGTGTAGCTCCAGGCCCCGGGGCCCGGCCAAGGCTGGCGGCCGTGAGGTCTCCCTCTGCGTAATCCTGCTTCCTTCCTGGATTAATAGTGTCCTGGGGCTGCCGTAATAAAGCACCACAAACCAGGGCCTTCACGGGACAGGAATCCATTCTCGGAAGGTTCTGGAGGCTGGCGGTCCAAGGTCAAGGTGGGGGCAGGGCCCTGCCCCCTGAAGGCAGGATCCTTCCTGCCGCTTCCAGCCTCGGGTGGCTCCAGGCATCCCAGGGCTGTGGCCGCACTGCTGGGCTCTCTGTGTCCCCTTCACACGGCGTCTCCTCTGTGTCCCCTCTTCTCTCTTGTCAGGACACTCGTCACTGAGTTTAGGGCCCACGCGGGTAACCCAGCATGAGCGCCTCATCCCAGGATCCTTCCCTCAATCACACCTGCAAGGTCCCTATTTCCACACAAGGTCACGTTCACAGGTTCTGGGTTGAGGACCCGGATACACCTCATATGGGGTCCTCATTCAGCTACACTTTCCCCCTCAGTCTAGACCCCAAGCTCATCACCTATTACAGCGGTCCCCAACCTTTCTGGCACCAGGGACCGGTTTCATGAAAGACAATTTTTCCACGGATGGGGGGTGAGAAGGTTCAGGCGGTGATGCGAGCAATGGGGAGTGGTGGGGAGTAGCAGGTGAAGCTTCTCTCACTCGCCCGCGGCTCACCTCCTGCTGGGTGGCCCGGTTCCTAACAAGGAAGCCGGGGGTTAGGGACCCCCGCCCTAATAAACATCCTGTTCCTCAAACTCCACCCCAGAGTCTACACTCCAGGGGTCCCACCAGTGACAACATGGGATGCCAGAAAGCAAGGGGACCCACTTGTCCCAGAGCCTAGACTCCTCGCCGCCGTGGGGAGAGGCCAGCATGACTCAAATACCTCTGGCAAAGCCAAGTGAATGGCTAGGCAGGTGGGTACAGCGTGGCCCTGGGAGGTCCTCACGGGCCCCTCTCAAAGAGCTCTTCCCAGCTGGCTTTCCAGGAGAGGAGGGGATCTGGGGCCTGCTACCTGGGACACAGAGTGAGGCAGAGAGCCCAGCTAAAGACACAGAGATGTAGAAGGAGGCAAGGCGGCAAAGCAGGAAAGGAGAAGACCAAGAGGTGAGTGAGTGATGCAGAGGGATGATAGTGAGATAGATACACAGATACATAGATGATAGATACATAGATAGATGATAAATGGATGATAAATGGGTAATAGATGATAGATAGATAGATAGCAGGGATGGAGATACATAGATACATAGAAGATGGATGATAGACAGACAGACAGTTGGGTCTCCTGCCACTGCCAATTTTGGGAAGTTCTGGGTTTTATTTTATTTGAGAAGGTGGATTATTGTCCCCTTTTACAAATGAGGGTCCTGAGAACATTGGAATACTTTTGGCTGCAAATAGAAGAAAGCTTATCTCAAAATGGTATAAACGATAAGGACAAAGTCTTAACTCACTGAACAGGAAGTTCTTAGGGGGGGCTGGCTCCAGAGCTGGAGAATTCAGAGGCACAGAAAGAGCACAAAAACCCAGGTTCTTCCCACCTCTCTGCTCTGGCCTCAGATATGTCCTCCTCATGGCTACAGGGTGGCTGCTGCTGCTCCAGAAGTCACACAGATGTGGCCATGTTTAGTGGAAGAAGAAATCATCTTTTCCTGAGCTTTTCTGAGAGGAAGAAAACATTTCCCTGAAGCCCCCAGTAGCCTCCACTCCCATCTCAGTGCCCAGAACTCAGTGTCCAGAACAGTGGACACTACCAGTGTTTCCACCGTGGGGGATTAACCCCTGTAGCTGGGATAGGGTCATCCACCCTTCCCAAAGTCATTGGCAGGGGGATGGGGAACACCCAACAAAATCTGGCCCTGCCATCAAGCAAGAAGAGTGGATGTGGATGCTGGGGAGATTATGTCCTGTGCCCAGAACTTCCCAGCATCGGTGGAGAAGCCAACATTCAGACCTAGCGGGCTGACTCTACTCTGCAGTGTGGGCTGGGGTGCACTCGTGCCTGGCTTGCCGAGCAGGGTGGGGTGGTCCCGAGGCCTGGGAACGCTGGTCTCCCACCCTGCCCCTGTCACCTGGGGCTCACAGAGAGCCGTGGTCTGGGCTGCTCTCTGATGCTGGACTCATTAAAGGAAATGTTCTCATTGGCACATTTCCAGCCCAGACGGTGGCAGTTTTAATATCCAGAACCACAGCGAGGGGGAATGGGTGGCCCACCCCTGCAGGCTGGCCAAGGGCGTTTGTCCTCCTACAATGGAGAGGAAATGAAACATGAAGATGTTTTCATCCCCTGAACAATGCTGATCGGCCTTCGGATCAGGACAGAGGCACAACTGGGCCATGACGCTGGCAAGAGGCAGGGAGCAGGGAGCGGACAGCTGGACCGCAGACCGCACTCACTCCCTCGACGTGGGCAGGCTGCCCCAGCCTCAGTTTTCTATTCTGTGAAATGGGGACAAAAATAGCAAGGGGGCGGTGATGCCCATCAGTGTCTGGTTGTGAACACACACCCGTAAAGGGCACGAGGGTCGTGGGATGGCCCATTCCCCAGGCCTGGGTGGGTGAGGGGACTTCTCCTGGAACACAGTCTGGCCTCTATCCCATCCCCGCCATAGGTGAAGTAGGGGTGTAGCTGGAGTGGGTTCCTGTCCTTGACCAGCTGAGGTTTTGAGTTTAAAGCTTCACGTCCTGAGTGGGGGTGGGAGTTGGATCTATTTTTTCTGTGGTTTCTGCCCGAAAGGGCACAGATGGCAATTCAGGCAAGTGGGCCAGCTCTGGCCCGAGACCTAGGCAGGAGGGGGCAGGGCCAGCTGTCCAGCTGGTCGGTTCTGAGCCGTAGGTTCCAATCAACCTGGTCAGAAATAAGACTTCGGGTCCTGCACTTGTGTCTGATTTCTCAGCTGGTCCCTATCCTCCGAGAGGGAGGTGGGGGGGCGGTTATGGTCCCCTAAGTTCAACAGCCCAGGTCCTGCCCATGTGGCTCCGGTCGACCTGGGTGGGCGCCAGCTGGCCGCCCACGTTCATCCAGACCGAGCAGAGAGCGACCGGGCTGAGCGGGGGCCGTCCTGCTCCCATCGCCGGGACGTGGCTGCGGACAGCATATCAGACGGGACAGGCCCATCTCGGGAGGGACAGGGGTTACAGGACCTGGATAAGCAGAGCCCAAAGTGCAGCCCAGACGGATACCCCCTTGGCTGCTCCCTTCCCCGCCCTCCCGTCAAGCCCCGCAGCCAGCACCCCTCCTTCCTGCTGCCCCCAACCTTTCCATCCCAAGGGAACCTTCTATAGGGCAGCGCTGCTCCCCTGGGTCCCTCCCATCCTCACATACCTGCCACAGCCCGTCTTTAAAAGCCAATCAGCGCACCCCTCCTCCTGATTCCTCCTCTCCGCCGACCACCCTGCAGGTGTCTCCTCCTCTTTGCATCAAAACTCATCAAGGGCACGCCCTGCGTTTTCTCCTCTCTTAGCCCATGCCGGGCACAGGGGGTCCCACCTCTTCACCAAAACCCACCTGGTGACCCCCGCGCTGCACAGCCTCCCAGCCCGTCCTGCGGGCGCGTCTCTCCCGGGATCCTCCCTCCCTTTGGCTTCCAGGTCCTGGTTTGCTTTCTGCCACCCTTGTCACTACTTCCTCTCCTCTCCTTCCATTCTCTGACCTCTTACCTTTGACCTCTGGGGGCCCAGGGCTCCGTCTTGGACCTGGGCCCCTCTCTCCACAGCCTCTGCCACTCATCCCCTCTTTTTCTCGCACCCTGAAGCCAAGCCATGGTCTAATCCTGTTCGCTTTGCCCCCAGAGTTCAGCCAGCGTCTGGGCCCCTCCCCTCTGCTGTGTCCACCTGGCCCAAGCCCCCTCAGCTCTCACCTGGACCTGCAGACTGCCTCTCGGCCTCTGCCCATCTGTTCTCAGACAGCAGCCAGAGCCTTGGGAAGCAAGTCGCCCCAGGGCCCTCCGCTGCAAAAGACCCAGAGTAGCCTGGAGTGAGGAGAAGCCGAGAGGCCCCGTGTGGCTTCGCCCGGCCGGCAGTCAGCTGTCGGGCCTCCGACCTTGCCTCCTGCTTCTCGGCGCCCCCCTCCCGCCCTGGCCCTTCACTCCATCCCCCTGGCGCCTACAGACCCGGCCCTCTCCTCTGTCTGGAACCCCCTGCTTACATCCGCATCCCTTACCTCCTTCAAGTCTCTGCTCAGATGTCACCTCCCGGCCGGCCCACCTCTCCAGCTCGGCAGACGCCTCGCACCGCCGGCCTTCCGAGGAGGCCCAACACCCAACGGCCCGGGGGCCCCGCCTCAGACCCTGCAGGGGGCTCAGAGGGCAGGATTGCCGCCCTCCACCAGGACCTGGAGGAATCAGCTTCCAGCAACATAAAAAGGCAGAGGACAGGGTTAGAACCAGGGAAGAGTGTGCACCCCAGCTGCTGATTCACTTCGGGAGTGGAACTGCCCTTAGCCCCTCGGCAGCCAGGGTGCCTGGGGGCAAATCCTCGCTCACTTGACACCTGCACGCTTCCTCCCCTGTGCAATGGGCGCCGTGACTGCGCCTCTTTCAGCGCCATTGAGAGGCCTGGACCAGGTCCACACACGTGAAGCGCTCAGAGCCACGAGGGCGCAGGCCACCATCATTCCTCGCCACGAGACCGGGGGATCCGGAGGCCGGGAAGTGGGCCCAGCCCTCGCTCAGCTCTGGGGAGCTGGCTGGACCCTCCGTCTCCCCTAAGTGGTCAGCCTGGGGCCAGAACACAGGGCGAAGCCTCCCTTCTGAAGCCAGCTCTTGGTTCCCCCCACGTTCCTCCCCACCCCCCGACCGCCTGGAGCCCCCGCTCATGGAAAGCCCGCCGTGTCCCTGCTGCAGCTGCCAGCAGCCGAAGGAGGCCCCGTCTTCAAGGTCAGTCCTGCTGGACCCCCAGAGAGGCACATAGGGGCGGTGGGAGGGGAGCTCCACGGCTCTCCAGGGGGACAGCTTCCAGGCGAGCCTCTGCTGGGGCTTCCCTTGGAGGCCAGGTGGTCACCAAGCGGGTGTGGAGCCCAGAGAGGCCACTGGCCAGGCTGTGACAGCAGCATGACATCTGTCTGAGTCATTCTGTCAAGTTGGGCCAAAGTTTCCCCAAACGGAGGAGGGATCAAGGGATCCTGCCTAAGTAAGTGCCCACGGGGGCTTCCAGGGGCCACATACAAACAGACAGCAGTGGGGCTGCGGGGTCGGAGGCTCTGGGCTGCCAGCCCCCCATCGCCCCACCCCTCCACCCACGTTGTCTCTTTTTGCTGAGCTTCCCGGGGGGGCGACAGATCCTAAGCCCCTTCCGCTGCTCGGGCTGTAACGTCACCTCTCTGAACTCAGCTGTGGAAAGGGTGGCGATGGAGCCCAGCTCTCGGGGCTTCAGAATTGCCTGTGATTGTAATCAGGTACCGATTCAGTCACTGGCAGAATTAATTTGTTAAATCAGCACAACCTCAGTGTAGCCAAAAACAAATTTTTTTAAAAGATTGGGTGGTGGGCTGAGCAACGCTGCCTAGTGTTCATGGGACAGCCTGGGGGCAGCAGGACCCAGACCCTGTACAGCTCTAGTGCCTCCTCTTCTGTGTCTCTGCTCAAGTGACAGTCATGTTCTCTGTGATCTGGTGTCTGCGCCAGCCATCCCCATGGTTCTCTGGGCCCCAAGACTCCCCCTACCTCGTCCCAGTGTTCCTGCTTTCATGCCTGTGCATGTGCCGTTCCCTCTGCTATTCGAGCCCTTCACCTCCAGCCCAAAGAGTGCCACCTCCAGGAAGCCCTCTGGGTTGCTGCTTTCCTCCATCACAGCCTTTTCTGAGTGTGTCTCTTTGCTGCATGTGTGGTTACCTCTCCTTCCACATGCGGGGGCAGGACCGGCCAGGGATGCGTGTGGACTGGCCTGGATTTGGTCAGGGTTGGGGAGAGGCCCTGTGCCCCATAAGGGAGGATGGAGAGGCCCTGGCGCCCACAAACAGCCCAGTCTGCCGCCCACCTGATCCTCCTCACAGCCCTGGGGGCTGAGCTGGGCAGGGATGGGCTCCGAGGGGATCCGGGGGGTATCCCGGTGGGTGACCAACTCAACTAGTGCCTCTTCAGGTGGTGGGGAGGGAGATGGGGAAAGGGGAAGAGTCAGAGAGAAAGAGCCACAGAGGAAGAGAAAAGCTGGGCAGAGGCAGGAAAGCGCTGGCTCAGCCTGGGTCCCTCGGTGCCTCAGGGTCCCCTCCTTGAAGCCTCCAAGCCATTCCTTCCTGCCCTGCACTGGGGATCCTTGCCGGGGTCCACACTCATGTGTCCCATCCCAACCTCCAGGCAGCCCTGGGAGGCTCCTATCAAGAGACCTGTTTCACAGCGGTGGCTCTGGCTGTTGCTGGACCGATGTGCTCACCTGCAGGGGAATTTCCGCAACAGGAAGATGTAGGATCTGGTCCCCCTGCAGGCTGTGGGGTGGCACCTGCCTATCGCTTCCACAAAGCCCAGCACTCAGACCATTGGTTACTCAGGACTCAGGGCCAGTCAGGCGGGACTCAGCCAGAGGCTCAGGACCTGAGGCTCCTTGACCCGGGAAACAGGAGGAAGAAGCCGTGAGTACCCACAGGGCAGGGCTGGGGGTCATCATGACCCTTCACCACCTGGACTCGGAGAGGTTAAGTGGCTAGGTCAAGGTCACACTGCTGGGACAGGCTGATTCCCGCACTTGCTCTTCCCCAACCCGTCCAGAGAGGAGTCGTCGGCTCCCAGCCTCAGTTTCCCCATCTGTAGCAGGAGGTTGGGCCAGATGCTTGCTGACGGCTCTTCCCCTCTGACAGCAAGAGCCGGTAATCGCGTAGTTGGAGGGAAGAAAAGAATAAAAGCTGGGGATTCAGTTTCTCCTCCCACCAGTACCAGGGGTGCAGCCCGCCCGCCTATAATTACACACGATTAAGATGTGAAGCTGCAGGTACAGTTTGGAGGCCTCGGAGCCTGCAAGATCCTGCAGGGAGCATCGCGGCACCGAGGGAACCCATTCTCTCCAACCTCCCACTGGGCGCACATTTCTATTTTGGTTTTGATTTTACTTATTTCATTAACTCAGCTCCAACTCTGGGAAGCGTGGCGCTGTAGTGTCTCAGCCGTAAGCACCAGGCCGCTCTGTCCGGCCACAGCAAGGCTAACAGAAGGACTGGAGACCAGCTTCACTCCCACGGCCGGGTGCCCGCAGGTGCAGCAGGACGGTCACACTCCTAGTGGCCCTGCTTGGACACCAAGATCCCAGGGGTCGGGGCTGGATCGAGCTGCTCCTGGAGTGAGGTCCCACATCCAGCATCTCTGTGGGTCATCTCGTCCCCTGGTGGGCAAGAGGCCGGATGACCCCCTCATTTCATACCCAGGGCATCTGAGGCTGAAGACGAGCAGGCAGCTGCCCAGGTCACCTGTCTCAGCTGGATGGAGCCAGGACTGAGTCCTCCACTTTCCGGCCTCTCCACAGCTTTTTCTCTCCCTAAACTTGGGTGCTGTGGCCAGAAGCCTGACTCAAGGACAGACTGGCCTTGGTGCTGACCTCGTCTGACCACGCCCACCAGCCCCTCATCCCCTCCGCAAAACCATGGTTTTGTTTCTGATTTTACAAGCAGTATGTTCATGGTAGAGCATATTGGCAACATGCAAAACTATGAGGAAGAAAATAAAAATCCCCTGGAACTCCCTCTGAGATGCCTTCTGTTACATCTTAGCTTGTACCTTCCGATCTTTCCAGGCGCTCACCTGCCTAAGGAGAGACATCCGTGCACCTGTGAGCTCAGCAGACAGGGGGCGGGGCGTGTATGAGCCACGAGGATGCTTCACACCTGAGGGTCCTCCACTGGATGGTGCCGAGTGACCTTGGGCCTGACATCATCAACACCTGACCCCGTCAGTACCTGCCGGGCTGGGGTGGCTCGGAGGCCGAGATGAGGAGAAAAAGTGAGACTGCTGCCCTGATCCCACGGATCCCATGGTCATCATCACTGTCGTGAACATCCAAGTCGGGAGGAAGGACAACGTTCTCGCCGTGACCCTCCACTTGTTCACTGTGTCACAGGGGGGATAAGCCCTCCCGCCCAGGACCACTGGGCCGTGGAGAGGAAAGTGTCGGCACAGCACCCACATGGTACAGAGAAGGACTCAGGAAATACGGGAGGGTGGCGAGTGGGCAGCGTTGACATGGCATTCCCTACCCCCGTGGTGGGCAGGCGTGGCTCTGCTTGTGTCTGCATCCTGGGGTGGCAGAGGGGACCCTGCATCAGCTAGCAATGGGCATAATACTGCTGCGTTACAAATGGCCCCAAGCCCTCAGGGCACAATTACATGTTAGCTCGTGTCTGCAGGGTCCAGCAGACCTGGGCTGGAACAGGTTCCCAGGGGCCCTTTCTGCCTGTGTGTCCCTGAGCCAGGCCGACTCCCCAACACAGGCTGACCTCCAGTTCATGTCCCTGCAGCAGCCTCCCCTCTGAGCTGCCCCCAGGGAGAAAGTGGTCCAGGGGCTCCATCACACACAGGTCCTGGGACTGATAGGATTAACCGATTCAAAATCTGTATCTAATGTAGAGCCTTATTTCTTTTCATCCAACTTTCTATTTTTGAAAACTTGCAAACCTACAAAATACTGGAAAGAATAGTGTGAAAAACACCCACCGTATAACCTTTCCCCCAATTCACTAACATTAACAATCTGTCACATTCGCACTCCCTCTCTCTCGCTATGTATGTATATATATATATATAAATACATTCTGAAAGGAAGTTACTGGTGAACACAGCATTGAGCGTCCCCTAAAACCCAGCACATTCTCCTACCCTGAAAAATTCCACATCTGAAAATTTAACGTTGATGCTCTGCATTTATTATGGACTGAGTGTTTGTGTCCCCAGAATTCATACATCAAAGCCTTAATCCCCAAATGATGGTGTCAGGAGGTGGGGCTTTTGGAAGGTGATAAGATCACCTTATCATGGGGGTCATGGGGCCCCCATGATGGGATTAGTGCCCCAAGAAGAAGAGGAAGAAGCAACCGGAGAGAGCGCTCTCTCTCTCCACGTGAGCACACAGCAGAGGGTCAGCGCCTGTGAGCCAGGAAGGTCCCTCACCAGAACACCTGATCTCGGACTTCCAGCCTCCAGACTGTAAGGAAGCAAATTCCTGTTGCTTAAGCCCCCGGGCTGTGGGATTTTGTTATGGCAGCCTGAGCTAAGACAGCAAGGATCAATATTAGCCCAAATTCTAATTTCCCTAATTGTCCCAAATTATATATTTTTACCTGTTTTTTTAAAATTGAAGATTTAATTGAGAATCATGCCTTACATTTACTTGTCATTTCTCTTTCGTCCCCCTTATTCTAGAACATTCCCCGCCACTTTCTAGTCTTCCACGACCTGTCCACTTTTGAAGCGTCCAGGCCAGTGGGGTGCACTCCTGCTCCTAAACACAAAGCAGAAGGAGCCAGAGGGTGGGCTCCCCTCCGCAACCCTTCCCGCCCAGCGAGGAGGGGGCCCAGACCCTGGAAGGACCATCTGCAGGAAAGTGGCAGCCCAGAGGGCTGCCCGCCGGCTCCTGAGAAAGGAAAGGCAAAAACAGCAGTCAATTAGGGGGAAATGCAGGCAAATTTCATCTCCTTTCTCTAAAATGTGCTCAGGGCGATATTACAGCCAGTTCCTCTCCTGCTCCCGGCAAACCCAGACACACAAACAACCAGGGGATGAGACCAGGGAGCAGGATGGCAGGCTTCTGGCACCAGCCTCTCTGCAGCCGCCAGAACCTGGGATGGATTTTAATTGCCTGTGAGGCTCGTTATGCAAATGAGCCATTGCTGCTGTCACCTCTCACAGATGTCCAGTGACAGCCTGGGGTCACTGATGTGCTTTAGTCCTCACCCCTTTGTGAATCGGGGGGAGTTTGCACCCCCATTTTGTAGATGAGGAGACTGAGCCTCAGAGAGGGGATGTGACCTGCACAAGGTCACCGGCTTGTAGGCACTCAGTGTGTCCAGCGGCTGAGCTGCTGTACCTCAGGATTAAGTCCTCAGAAGGGAGGGACAACCTTGGCCCAGGGCTGGGTGATGCCCAAGGGGAGCAGAGACCTTGAGGGGGGTCTCTCTGGAGGAGGGGGGTCTCTCCCAGAGAGAGGGGAGTGGTCAGGCCTTCAGAGGGGGCACCTTGGGAGAGGAGGGGAGGTCTGGACACCACAGGACTGGGGTGCAGAGGGGTGGACTGAGTCAGACTGAGCTGTATTGGGTTAAAAGAAACGAGGCTAAATCTACCTTCCGTGTGGCAGTGGCTCTCCCGGGATCACGGCCGATGGTGACATTTCCCACCTGGCCACAAAGGTCCCCTTCCTTGTCTCTGGGGACCAAGGGCCTTCAGGCACAAACACGGTTTCCCCATATTTTGGGAGCCCTGTTGAGACGGACTTTACAGCAGTAACCACTGTCCTGGGCCCTCCTGCTTAGCTGGCATGGGGGGTGGGCTGCCCCTCACAGTGAGATGGTGGGTGAAGTGTCAGAGAAAAACAGTGCTTAAAGCAGTAAAGACAGATTTTATTCAGGGCTATTGCAATAGAGGAAAAGAGACGTCCATACAGAAGCAGGCTTAACTCGGATACAGGGTGGAGAGGCGGGGCTTATGGCCCAGGAGCAGGTGGGGTCAGTGGATGGAAAATCACTAAGAGGGAACATCGGGGGTGAGGGGCGTTCTGGCTAACCCCCCCTGACGGGACCCTCGCTGGAGGCAGGCCAGGCGCCAGGCATCTGCTGGGGGACGGCGGGATGAGAATTTTGATCTGATTTCTAGGTGGGAGATTCTGGCCAAGCTGACCTGGCCGGGTCCTTGCCGAAAGGGGATGTTAGCAGGCACCTCCTCTCGGGGCTTCTGTCTTCCGTCTGTAGCACTGAGGTGGGCAGGATACCCTCGAGGCCCCCCGGGGCTGAGGGACATCTAGGCCACAAAGGCTGCAGGATCCCAGGCTCAGTGTGCAGCCTGGCCCCGCTGCCGCTTCGGGACGAATCCGGGGTTTCTTGTGGATTTCCCAATGTGGTTCCTCCCACGAAGGTCAATACAAAACGTACTTGGCATGTTTTCTTATCAGCATGGGGATCTGCCCCCGAAGAGGGGGAAGCGACCCCCCAGAGCTGCTGGGAGTGGATGGGACGCGGTCCACAGGCCCCACAGGTGGCTGTGCCCCATCTGCGTGTCTGTAGGACCAGCCTCGGCTCTGGGCCGGTGCCGGGAAGGCCAGTTTGGCAAGAACCTGCTGGCGAGTCAGTCCAGGCTCTCCTGAGGGGCCGTAATCCCAGCTTTGCTCAGAGGGAGCTCAGACAGGAAACCAGGACCCACAGAGCTTGGGGGAGGGCACACCCATCTTTAGCCGCCTTCCTGGTTTGGACGCGGAGACAGCTTGGGGTTCCCAAGGGCACCCCGGGTCATAAGGCTAGATAGCCCTCCTTGTGGAGGAAGGCTGGGACGTGCAGGGGACAAGGTGACACGTGAGCCTGTCACACAGGGCTTTCGATGAGAATTTGAAAGGAATGACTGGGTGGCACTGGGGAGGGTTGCTGCTGTCACATGTAGGTGCCTGTTGCCCCCCCAGTCGTTAGTAAGGCTTTTGGGGGGTCTCCCCGCTCCCACGCCCAGCCTGGGCTCTCCTGGCTGTCGGAAGGGTCAGCAGGACATCGTGTCCTCTCTAGGTCCCAGCACCAAGAGGGGCCTGGTGTGACAGCAGGTGTGATCCGGATGCCCAAGCAGGCGCCCCAGAGGGGGCGGGGATGTGGGGCTTCTCCTCTCCCTGCACCCCACCCGCGAGGGAGGCTGCTGGGGTGGAGGGTGGAACCCCGGAGATGCTCCACGTACCACGCTGTGCCCTTCATTCATTCTTGCATTCACTCACTCATTTATTCATCCATCGGCTCCAGAAGGTACCACCTCCACATACCACTCTCCTGGGGGTTAGGGCTTCCACGTGTGACTCTGGGGACATGAACATCCAGTCCACAGCAGCCGGCTGGGACAGCAATGCCACCGTCCCTCCTCCAGGCCATAGCACCTTGATCTCGGGGCCACGTCATATCTCCGGTGACAATCACAGGGCTCGGCCTACTGGAGACGCTTGTCACTGTTGGCGGGTTGATGAGAGGCTGACCCTTCCTGCCACCCCACCACGCATCGGGGCCCCTCCCCTCCGGAAAGCCTCACTCACCAGGGAGTACGGAACTCCCGCCGGGCTGCAGGGCTGCAGGCGTTGATGTCCTGAACCCACGCGGAGGTTCATAAAGCATCCAGTGTTTCTGCCCTTATCCTGCAGCCGGGGCCCTCCCATCTGCTTGAAATCTTCTTCCTTTGAATTCAAAGAATATACCTTTTGCAGTACCCCAAAGAGAGACCCGGGGGTGCCCGCTGCTTTGGGAATTCTCCAGTCAATTTTAGGAAAATCTGATCTGTGTTTAGGACCAATAAAGCCTCTACTCCTCCCTCTTAAGTTATGCAAACCTTATCCCAGCTGCCTGTGTGCCTGGTTCTTCCCCAAAGTGTTGAAAGCACTTTCCTGCACCACATTTTCTTTCCAAGATAACCCATTTGAGGAGGGCTGTGTGCATCCTATTAGGGCCAAGGGGGCTCTGAAGGATATTTTCTTCTTTAGTCAACTAAGTTACAGGTATCCCATCGGATTCGCTCTGCAGACTTCAAGCTGATTTAGGAGTTTCATGGCGTTGGCTGAGCACGAGTCCTGCTAATCGGGCCAATTTCTGACCATCATTGGAGTAACTAGCTCCCTGAGAAAGAAAGTCAGAGCAGAGAAGCCAGAAGCCTGCTTCCACGTGGGCACGTGGGACCCAGCGCTTCCCGGGGGCTCTTCTGACAGCAGTCTCCTCACCTCCGAGTCTGCTTGTCATTGGGAGGTGAGAGCAGGTCCCTCTCAGGGTCTCTTCCTCCTCCTGTGACCACCCCGATGGTCAGCAGATCTGAGCAGCAGGCAGCCACGAACAGGCAGAGAGATGAACAGATTCTGGCACGTTCCAGCCACGGAGGGATTGCAGAGAGCGCGTGAGCCACCATTTACAACATCCCCAGCTCACTGCCAGGCACGTATGAGGACCCCTGGATGCTAGTCCCCTGGTCCCCCGCTGGGGGGACTGACGGAGGGAAGAAAGTACGCTCCTGGGGGTGAGGGGAGATGGCCCGATTCGCTTTTGCAGCATCGGTGCCAGCGCAGCACACAGCAAGTTCTCAGTCAATACTGATTCCTGTGTGACCTCAGACGGGGAGCTTAGCCTCTCTGAGCCTCAGTTTCTTTTTTTGTAGAATGAGGTTGATGGTCCACCTGCCATCGTGCTCCATCTTACACGGGAGGCAGTTGACAACGGCTCCTGTCATGCGGTGCCCACCAGGTGCCCAGCGCTGCCCTGACTGCTTCCGCTATAAGACCCCACTTCACGCTCACAGAGAATGAGGTGGTATCAACCCCTCCCCAACCCGGGAGGCGCGGGGAAGGGGAGCGACTTGGCCAACGCGGTCCGTGGTGCAGATGTGAGTGGAACCCAGGCACCCACCCCCCTCCACGAAACCACACACTGTCCTTGGGGCGAGAATCCCCAGGTCAGTGCTCGTGACTTTTGCTCGGTGACTAGTCGCTGGACACCTGCCCCGTGCCAGGTACTGCTGGGGAAACAGCCCTGAGCCGTCGGAGCCCGGCCCCCACGGCTGAGGCATGCTCCCTGAGGCTCCTCCTCCCCGGGTTCTAGTTTTGCCGGCTTCTCCCCATCCAAGCATCCGTGCAGCCAGTCCTTCTCTGAGCATTCGCTGAGCACCTCTTGTGTGCCGGGGCCTAGGTCCAGTCAGGGTTTTCTCTGCTCTCCTCTCCCTGTTCAGAGGCTAGGAGAGGGATGACGCAGGTACAGCGGAAGCAAAACAGGCAGACGTGCTGTGATGGAGCAGCCCAGGTAGTGGAGCCCTTCCCTAGCCAGGCTGCCTGCCCTAGGGCACTCCTGTCTGCCTGTCACTCTTCTGAACCCACACGGCTCCCACAGCTAAATGTGGAGCCCCAGCTGGGCCAGAGGGCTGTCCAGGGTGTAGGACTGTCCCCTGCCTCACGCCCGGCAGCATGTGTCTCTCAGCCTCCAGGATAAAAGGTGGTGGGGGGCTGCTGCTAGCCCTGGTGGGCCCTGCCTGTCGTGTAGGGCCTGAGGACGGGGAGGAGGGAGGTGGCGTTGTGGGGAAGGGCACAGGGCCCAAGGTCAGACAAAGACATAAACCTACAGATTCAAGATGAGTGAACCCCAAACAAGATCAACCCAAATAAATCCATGCCGAGACACATCATAATCAAACTTTAAAATGAAAGACAAAGAAAAAGATCCTGAAAGCAGCCAGAGAAAAATGATACCTGCCGGGGGAAACAATTTGAATGGAAAGCAGATTTCTCATCACGAACCGTGCTGGGAAAAAAGAATCATCAACCCAGAATTCGAAACTCAGAGAAAATGTTCTTCAGGAATTAAGGGGTAATCAAGGCATTCTGAGATGAAGAAAAACTATGGATGTTTGTCATCAACAGACCTATCCTTACAGACTGGTTAAAGGAAATTCTCTAAACAGAAAGAAAATGATAAAATAAGGGGCCTTGGAATATCAGGAAGGAAGAGAGAACATGACAAGCAAAAATATGTGTAAATGAAACAGGCCTCCCTTCTCCTGGATTTTCTAAATCACATTTGACAGTTGATGCAAAAATTATAACACTGTCTGATGTGATTCTCAATGTATGTGCAGGAGATATTTAAGGCATTTATATTATCAATGTGGGGCAGCAAAAGGACCTAAAGGGAGGAAATTTTTTTTACGTTATTAAAACTGGAAAATAATGACTGCACTGGCCTGTGATAAGTTATGTATATAATGTCATAGCTGGAGCAACCATTTAAAAACCTGTACCAAGAAACACAATCAACAACAATAGATAAATCAAAATGGAATTCTAAAAAACGCTCAAGTAACCCAAAGGAAAGTAGGGGGGAAAAGCAGAGGAGGAGAAAACTGAGAAAACAAAGAACAAAAAATAATATGACAACTTAAGCCTTAACTTAATTACAACTGTAGTAAATGCAAATGGCCTAAATACACCAATTAAATGACAGATTGGCAGAGTGGACAATAAAAACATGACCCCAATATATGCTGTGTACAAGAAGCTCACTCCATATATAATAAAAAGTATGTTGAAAACAAACGGATGGAGAAAGATAAATCATGGAAACATTAATCAGAAGAAAGCATGAGTGGTCATGATAATATCACACGATACTGTGTAGACAATATTAATATCAGATAAGGTAGACTTCAGAACAAAGAAAAGCACCAGGGACAGGGACAGACATACAAAATGATGTAATGATGAAAAGATCACTCTGTCAAGAAGACATAGCCATCTTAAATGTGCACGCACCAAACAACAGACCTGCGAAATACGTGAGGCAACAACGGATAGACCGAAAGAACTGGGTGCTGGTTCGGGTGATTGCTTTCTCACGTATGTCTCCAAGGATGCTTTTGACAAGGCCCCATCACAGAGGTAGTTTTTTTGTTTGTTTGTTTGTTTGTTTGTTTTTGGCTGTGTTGGGTCTTCATTTCTGTGCGAGGGCTTTCTCTAGTTGCGGCAAGTGGGGGCCACTCTTCATCGCGGTGCGCGGGCCCCTCACTATCGCGGCCTCTCTTGTTGCGGAGCACAGGCTCCAGACGCGCAGGCTCAGTAGTTGTGGCTCACGGGCCCAGTTGCTCCACGGCATGTGGGATCTTCCCAGACCAGGGCTCGAACCCGTGTCCCCTGCATTGGCAGGCGGATTCTCAACCACTGCACCACCAGGGAAGCCCCGGTAGTTTTGTACGTACCCTTTCCTTACAGACTAAGATAATCTGTTTTTACAAGACAAATACTGTTTGAGGAAAAATAGCAAAGCGTGGCTACAATTCATTTCAGGATGATTCATTATCCCTGAATTTTTTCCATTAGCTTCTATTGTCAGCTGTTCCCAAATGATTTTATTAGATGACATAATAAATATGTGATAGAAAAAAGAAGAAAATGATACGAGGACTCTTGCGGAAAACAACGTTTGTCTCAAAGAGCTGGGTTGGTCACCACGGGCTGGCAGAGGGCCTCCTATGGGCACTGCTCAGTTTGCAGAAGGGGCTAGCGGGGCTGGCACACGGACTACCCATAGCTGCTTGGGAAGACTGTAGTGGGAGAGAGTCAGAGCGCATTTAATCTGGCTGGAAAGATCGGTGGAGCCATTGGAGAGAGGAAATCCAGCCAGGGAACTTCATTATCAAGGGCTGCGAGGTCTCCAGGCCCAGGTGAGTCTCAGTGGTGGAACTTCCTGGGAGAAGATGTGTTGCTGCTTTTGCTTCAGTGTTAACCTATTCGTCAGGCATTCTCACTCCACGAAGCAAGCAGGGCGTCAGGGAGGGATGTTGCCAGCTCAGGACAGTCCTAATTAAACTGTCCTCAGCCTGGTTTCTGCCCTGGGTAGATATATCTTCAGCTGTTACATCACACGCGAGTGTGTTTGGAGGGTCAGTCCTGTGGGACTTCCCTACTTCACCGCTTACCATGTTTTCTCTCTGCGAGTCTCCATTTTCTCTTTTGTAAACAGGGATGCTGTGCCTCCTATTTGCAGGGATTTACAAGGCTGGGCGCCTACCACCTGCCACCATCCTTGGCACACAGTAGATACTCAGTAAATGGTACTTGGTTGGATGTTATAATTATTGATTTTTTTAAATTTTCATACATTTTCTTCCATATTAGATTGTGATCCTAAAATGAAATTAATGGTTTAACCTATCACACAAATAAATTTGAAAGAGCGACATAATGCCCTAACTATAATGCACAGAAGAGAGAAAAGGAAAGAGAGTTATCATGTTTAACCATCTGTGTGCCAGTGTGTGGGTGCTGGTGGGGCCGCAGTGCGACTGGGACTTGGGTGCCAATAGCAGCGTAGACGTTGGTGACATATTTCCATCTTTGGTGAAATCAGGCTCAACTCCTTATAAAGTGTCAAAATAAGCAAGTTCTATCTGTCCCCCATTTACATAATAGGTGCTTTCCTGGAAAATTCAGCTTGTATTAAAACTATTTTTAAAACCACCTCAGTGTTTGTTTGTAAAATCGCTAGTTTCTAGGTTCAGACATCCATCAACAGGATTTTCACCCACAAGAAGTGCCCCGTGGTATTTGAGGAGTTTTGGGGAATGAAGCCCACTGCTTCGGTATGGGGCTTGTCCCACATGTTACGGAACCCCCAGCTTCCCTGGACCTTGACCTCCACTTGCCAGTTGAAATCCCATCTTTGGGACCCCCAAGAACACCCCGAAATTCCCCCTGGGGGCAACTGGTCTGCTGACTCAGGGGACAACCCCTGTGGCCCAGAGCCCAGGGGCACTCACTGATGGTCTGCTGTTGTAAACTGGCCGCACAGCCCCTGAACCACTCCTCTGGATGCTGGCAGCCTGAGGGATGCGTTTGGGAAACGGTCCTCCGTCACCGGGAAGAGACCCGCACCTGCACAGAGGCTAAACTACGTTCTTTCTTTTTTCCCACGCTACAATCTGGTAGTCTGTGCCGCAGCTGTGCTTGCTTCACAGAAAGTAAGGCAGAGGCCACCACATCAGCAAAACCTGGGAACCAGCCCGAGCCAGAAAGGCCCAAGGTGGCAACAGTCACCTGCCCTGAACCGGGCGCAGCCCGATCACGAGGGTGGCACCTGCGCACAGGAGACCCAAATGTCCAGAAGTTGCCTTTGCCTCCTTCCCACCCCGGGATCCCCGCCCCAAGCGGGTTCTTGCACTTTGCTTTGGCACAGCGAGGCCCAAAGGACTGCGCCGGCTCCGGCTGTTTCTGGAAATCGCCACTCCTTTCCCCAAGCTCAGGTAGCACAACTACCTCTGACCCCGTAAACGTTTCCTCCCCTGGGGAGAAGGGGGTCTTCAGAATGCGAGCTCTCCGCTCCCCAGTCGTGGATCAACGGGCAAAGTTTCTGCTCTCCTTTGCTGAACCTGGGCTCCTTCAACTGGCTCGAGTGGCACCGGGCCAGGGAAGGACCTGGCTGGGGTCCACCCGATCCGAGTGGGGTGGTAACACCTCTGCTCCCGGAGCCCTGCGAACTCGGCGAGGGTGAAACCCACTGGACTCCCCGGATGCTGGAAACAGCTGTTCCAGGAGCGGAACCCCCCTCACAGGTTTTCAGCCAGAGTGTCTCCAGCAGCAAAGGATGGAAAACCACAGGTGGACAGCCTGTAAAAATACTGAGTCACATCTACACACGTCTATGTATAACATAGATAACGAATGAGAATCTACTGTACAGCACAGGGAACTCTACTCAATGCTCTGTGGTACCTAAGCAGGAAGGAAATCCAAAAAAGAGGGAAGGTATGTATACGTAGAGCTGATTCACTTTGCTGTACAGAAGAAACGAACACAACACTGTAAAGCCACTATACTCCAATAAAAATGTTTTTAAAAAAGAAAAGGAAGCAAATATACTCATCCCCTCACTATAATGTCTACAATAAACTGTTATTTTAATATAAAAAAATACTGAGTCACTGTGCTGTATGCATGAAATGAATGTGATATTACAAATCAACTATACCTCCATAAAAATATAAATAAGTCATTCATGAAGTCACGTAACACAAGTCCCGGGTGGGAGGCTCCAGGGAGGCCGTCAAGAACAGGGTCCTTCCCCTCTCCGCTCCACTCCGTCCCCGGAGGCCCTCGTGGGCACAAGGGGCTCTCCCAGGCCGGCGGCCGGTGCACAGATGGCTACATATCGGGGAGGAAGATCGTGGCTCCAGTGAGCCTCTTTGCAAAGCCCGAAGAGCTCTCCTCACGCGCTCTGGGCCGGAGGGAAGGCTTCCCGGGGACTGTCGCTCCCAGGGCCACCCCTGGGCTGGCATCATGGACAATGCCCAGGCGAGGGGCTGCACGTCTTACCCGCTGCAGGCCCGGTGGCAGGACCAGGAACGGGGAAGGTGATGGCCTCAGGTACAAAATTTCAGGGGACACCAAAACCCTCCGTGATGGAGGTGAACACTATTTTAATGCAGTATTGTGAAAGACCAGCATGAACGCGAGAAAATCTGCCATGAAGAAAATATCAATATTTTAAAGACAAGATCTGACCTGCACTCATGAGATTCACCCCACTCGCATCACCCTAATCCCTGCCTGGTCCACTCCTATGTTTGCTTAAAATCTTGATGTTTCGTTCCTTGTAGATTTTTTTTTTTTTTTGCATTCATTTTGGTCTTTAAAATATTGCATTAACATATGATTTGTCTTGAGGACTGAGTTTTTTGAGGTGCCCTTAAATTTTGCCCGTGATGGGGGTGCCTCACCCGCCCCACCCTGGTCTCGCTCCTTCCAGCCCCTGACTTGCAGGAAGGGGGAAGCATCTCAGGTCGTCACTCATCAAGCTCAGGGTTCCTTTGCCAGCCCAGTTTCTGGACCATCTTCGCAGGCTGCTAGTCTGTATGTGCAGTCAGTGTCACGGGATCATGGCCTCAGTCAAAGCTCTTGGCTGGACCTCACCTTGGATCCCAAGCCCTGAAGCCTCCTCGGCACGGCCCGCTCACCCCTCTCACCTCCGCACTCTGATTTGCCAACTGGATTGTCCCTGTGTTCACAGAGGACGCCCCGAAGAGACTCCTGGTGGGGGCTTGGGAAACCAGGCCTAGTTTCTCCCCCAGTCTTACCCGCGGTTGCTCTGAGCCTCTGTTGTCCCCTTAGCGCCCAGTGGGCTGTTCCCAGCTCCTTTCTCAGGAGCCCTTGGGGAGCCCTCAGAAGTAGCCAATCCACACCACCCTGAAATTCCCTACACTTTCCCCCAGAGCCGTAACCTCAGGGCGCATGCAGTGCGCACCCCACATTTAAACAGGCAACAAACGGTTTCATCGAATGGAAGATCCCTTTCCCCATCTTCTGCCACGTCTATGTTTTAGGGTTCACTCCTTTTCCTCCTGGCGCCCCACTTCTGGTACCAAATTCTGTAAGTATTCACAGTTTTCGCCTGAAAGCAATAGAAATCAACTAGGGCCATCTGAGCTGAAGAGGAATTCTTGACGGGGATGTTGAGAGTTCAGAAATTCTCCAGAAGGGCTGGCACCCCTGGTTCAGAGCTGAGCATCCAGGAGTGGCACTCACCTCCCACCCCAGAAAGTTCCAGTGGGCGCCGGGCGATGCCTTCCTGCGGCCACGGCTCAGGCCCCTTCCTGCCGTGCCTCCCGGCTCACCAGGGACCCAGCGCGTTTAGTCACTGCTCCCGCTGCCAGAACTCTCCTCTGGGCTTCCTTCTTCCCCTTTATTTCTTGCTCCTGATTTAAAGTCTGAGGGTGGAGGCTACCTGGTGCACCTACGATGACGAAGACGGGCTCGTGCCCCCACCAGCGCCGCCTGGGGCGGAGGGACTCCGGTACGGAAGCAGGTTGGAGGCCGGTGCCCCGCCCAGAGGAAGGTCAAGTGTCCAGGCCTGTCCCAAGCTTGTCCCAAGATGGACCCAGCCCCTTCCCAGCCTCCCCGGAGCCGTGGCACCACCACCCCCAGGGCTCTCTTCCTCCGGCTGCAGGTCCACTGCCCCTCCTGGGGCCCGTCCTCCTCCCTGCAGGCTCCCGCAGGGCTCCCATCCTTTCTCGCTGCACACACGCCTCCTGGGGGCTCGCGCCGCCCGGACCTCCATGTCCCGCCTTGGCCCTCACTCAAGCCCGAGATGCCCACTGCCAGATCCTGCTGGGCCTTCTGCTTGCTGACCCTTGGCTGCCCCCTAAACTTGAACCCGAGCGCGGTTCGTCCTGCAGCAAGGCCTCCCCACACCCATTCACAAGGCCACAACCTGGGGCGCCCCTCCCACTTCTTTCCTGCTCACGTGACCCGCACCTGGTCAGTTTCTAAGGGCCGTACTCTCGTCCGCACTAATCTCTTCCTGCCAGACCAGGCAAGTCCCCTGTCATCCTGGGAGCACCCAGACCCAGGCGGGAGGGCCTCGGCTCAGTGCCTGGCACGCGGCTTGCCTCTGCCACGTTTGGGATTGCTGTTGTTACGGACCAAGCCACTCCTGGCCTGAAACACCCCGTTCTCCTTCCTTCCTGTAAAGTCCCGACACTCTTGTAGCCCCATCTTAAGCCCCGTGTCCTTGGCCTTTGGAGGACTCCAGCTGGAAGCTTCATCCACAAACTGAACCAGAACTCGACTCCCAGCGCTCTGCCCCGGGCGCTGGGGGCCAAGCTCATCCTTGCCTCAAAGATCTGAGGAGGAAGCTGTAGGTGAGAGCCGGCGCCTGCCAGCCCTGGCGCTTTGAGAATTTTAGGTGAGAGTTAAATGCTACGGTGCCTCAACGCCTGTAAAGCGATTAACCCCAAGGAGAGCGGATGCCGGGAGGGGCCCCCTGCCACCCCTCCCCCTCCCCCCACCCACCATCCCTCTGTCTCATTCCCAGGTCTAAACACCCCACCGCGCAAACCACTGGGCGTGCGGTGAACGCCCTTCTACTCCCCCCAACCCAAATAGCTTTATTGCTTCTGCAATTATATAAATAACGCTTGCTCGTTGCGGTTTTTTAATAAGAAAAAAATATAAGGAGAAAATTGAAAGTCACCTGAAATTCCACCATCCTGTGATGAGCACCTTTATCATTGGTGACCATGCTTCCATGTCTCTCTTAGGCAAGTGGAATAAAAGCGACCCAAGCCAACGCTTAGTGAGGCCAGGCCAAGCCCCAGGCGCCGTTCTAGGTACCAGGCACATATCAAGCTGAGAAGCACCCGGGGGAAAGGGCCTCCCCCGCCTGCTGCCCGGGGCCTGGGGATGGATGGGGGTCCAGGCGGAGGGTCAGCTGCAGCCCAAGCTCGGTCAGTGGGATCAAGAGAGTCAGAATCAGCTCGTCAGGCTGGGAGGGGGGCGTTAAAGACATCAATATGCTCTTAAAATAAGAAAGCTCAGAGGAGTGGTAAACGAGCTGCCTCGTTATTTTAAGGCCATCAGAGCAGAGGCTGCTAGCCGTGGGGAAGGCAGGCATCACTCTGTAGCAGGAGGTTTGGGGACGGCGGGGCGTGGGTGCTGCCCTCGGCCCCCTGGCTGCTGGGAGGGCCAGGGAGGCCCCGAGCCAGGGGTCTGAGACCTCGTTTCCAGGCCAGCTCCATCCACGTGGGGAGGCCCGGGAAAGGCGCCTGGCCCTGCGCACCCTGAATCCTCCTCCTGGAAGCACCTCAGCCCCGCGCCCGAGTCAACTCGGATCTTCATGAGAACGGCAGCGGCCTCTGTGTAGCCCCAGGAGCCAGGCTCTGCGAGGTTCTGCAGACGTTCTCTCTCTTCTTTCACAGGGCAGAACTGGAGCTGCTCTGGATCTCGGTGCCCTCCTCTCTGAAAGGGGGGTAATGACTGCACCTTCCTCAGAGGGTCCTGGTGGGGCTTAAACGGGCAACACGCTTATGGTGCTCAGAGCCCCAGTGGGTTCGGAGTCAAGGCTGGGCAGATACAAGCTGTTGTTCTTAGTGATTATCCCCCACATTTGTGCATCAAGAAACGAGGCTCAGAGAGGTTGAGCTACCTGCCCAAAGTCACACAGCCAGGAAGCAGGGAGCCAGGTTTGGACTGGAGGCTGCTCCAGGGCTGGCACCCCCATAACCATTGCACTGATGGCAGGCTGAGAAGTGACACACAGAGACAAGCGTCAGTGACGAGCAAAGCAGTGGTGGGACCTCCAGTTTTCTTCCTTCTGGAGGCCCGAAGCCCCATGAGTGTTTGCAGGAGAGCATCTGCTCTCCAGGATCATTAGGGGGGACCTAGTCGGGAATCAGCCAGAGCCTTGCTCTGCTGTCTGCTGGGCGTGAGACCCTGGGGAGACCCCTGCTCCTGCCCCAAATGAAGGTCTCCAAAGTCAGCGATGAGACTCAGTGACAGTGACAGGCGGGTGCCCAGAAGGGCCGGGTCCCTCCTGGCGGGGCTCCAGCAGCCAGGCTCTAGATGGTCTCACCGTCCTCGAGGATCTTGTTTGGCCCTTGGAGCTCCGCTTCTCTATTTCTCTGTGATTTTTAAGCCCCTCCTCCTCTCCTCCGGGTGTTGCTGTAAAGCACCATCGGTTGTGCTTATTCTAGGCGAGTCTTTGTTCCCAGGGTGTGTTTTAAACTCTATTTCCGATCCTTTGCCTAGGATTGTGACCTTGTGCCTCTGGTCAGCTGTGTGTCCACGAGGCGAGCTCTGTCTCTTCCGAGTGCGTTTTAGCGCGTTTGACGTCGAGGGCGTGGGTTCGAGCTGTCCTGTGGGTGTGTCCCTCGGCCGTGCTGTGTTTGGGGGGATGTGATCCGAGGCCTCCGTTTGCAGGCTTTGGTCCTGATTCCTTTCTGCTGCCCGTGCTGCTGTGAATCCAGTTTCCTGAGCTCCGCGGGCCACTGGAAACCCAGCTCCGGCCTCCACCCCACTCGGGGCTGCAGCCTGTCTCCCCAGCTCTGGCGCCCGCTGGCTCGGTTGTGAGGCCTTCCAGCATCTTCTGGTCTGCCTGGATCTGTCCCGGAAGGGAGCCTGGGAGACAGTCCCTTTTGTCCCCACGTGAACCCTGACCCTCACCCGTGCTTGGCCGTGTCCTGCCAGAGCCCCAGCCGTTCATCCAAGGCCTCTCTCCACCCGCCCGCTGCACCTGCGGACGCCTATGCAGGCCTTGGGCTGTGGGTGTCGGTCCTAACCCACTGTGTGTGGCGCTTCGTGGGGGTCCCTTGTCACTAGTTCAGGGACAACTGTCCCTGGCTTCTGAGTTTCCCTAACTATGTGCCCTGTTTTCATGTAGGGATTCGGAAGGACTGAAATGCCGTGTGACCCCCGCCATCTGCCTCGTGTGTCATCATCCAGGTAACGAGGAACCCAGGGACGTGGTTCCCGGGGACACAGAAGCAACACAGATGCTGTTAGCAGGTTGATGCTCTGGACACAGCTGTCACCAGCGCTTGATCTCTCTCCCTCTCTCCCTCCCTCCCCTCCTGTCCCCTCCCACTCTCTCTCCCCCTCCCCTGCTCTGCCCCTCTCTCCCTCCCTCCCCTCTCCCTCTCCCCTTTCCTTGGTGGAGGGATAGCATGAGGTGCCTGAGCTTCCATGAGCCTACATGGGAGGGGGTGAGGCTGGGTTTGGACAGGACGGAGCCAGGAGCCGCTGACTGACAGACCACTTCCTGGCTTTGGCTCAGCAAAAAGTACGCTGAGAAGTTTCTGGGCTCTGGAGCCAGAGGTCCAGCCTCCGTCAGCCCCGTTCCGGGAGCTGGGGTGCCACATGGGGTGTCCAGGAGACAGCCGAGCAGGGCAGCTTCCTGGTAGGAGCATTTTGGAAGGAGCTCCCTGGCTGGAGAAGGCACGTGAGGAAGGGCGGCGAGAGCAGCTGTGGCTGGGGAGTGGGCAGAGCCGAGGACCCCGCCTGGGGCTCAGCAGGACTCAGGCTGCTGAGACCGTGGGCAGCGAGGGTGGGGAGCACCGTGGAGCTGGCTGAGGAAGGAACTTTGTTAATAGGTCTGTGAGGGAAGAGCGCATTGGAGTGAGTAACTCAGAGGGGCGGGGGGTGGGCGGGAGAGGCCCACACGTGGAGCATCCCCAGATGCTAATGTGGCCAGCGAAGGATCCAGAAGCAGCATGGAAGGCCGTTCCTCTGCAGGGTGCTTAACTCCACTGGTTCCTGGAGCTCCGTCAGTCCGCCAGGAGGACACACCCAGGCCACCGGGGCTCCTCTGGCACTCACCAACTGGCTCTCTCGTTCGGGATGTGTGCCATCACCTGCCAGCAGGCCAGGTCACCTACAGGAGCCCTTCCTTCATCTGTAGACTGTGCACCTTCCCCACTTCACAGAGTCTCCAGTATCATGCCAGGTTCCCTGAGCACCTACCCCTGCAGATCTAGGCTGCCCTGGGGACACTCAGGGTCCACCTTCAGTACCACATGGTATTGGGTAATGCAGATGACAGAGTTGGAGGGGGTCTGGGAAGGCTTCCTGGAGGAAGTGGCATTTGCGTGGAGCTGAAGAGGAGCAAAAACCTGCCTGCTTCAGTGCAGTCATTGCATGTGGGCGAGCACACACACGCACAAGCACACACAGGCACACAAGTGATGCAGCTGCCCCTTCTCTGCAGAAGCTGTGCCCTGCCCCCACCCTGGACAGTCCAGCTCCTTCACTGTCCCCACCGAGCACTAAACAACCCAGGCAGCTGAGAGGACATGCCCTGGGGGATGGGCACATTATCCTCTCTTGTCCTTGGGTCCCGAATGCAGCAGAGGGGACAAGCTCTCTGTCACCATCAATTATCCAGTTCTTAAAATCCTCCTGCCTCCCTACTGTGTCTGCCCCCCGACCCTCTCCCAGCTCTCAGAGAATTAGCAGGAACCCAGGCCCCAGACAGCTGAATGCGAATCCTGGCTCCCTGCTCGCCAGCTGTGTGCCCTTGGGCATGTTTCCTGACCTCTCTGTGCCCCAGATTCCTCCTTCTTGAAAATGAGGGGACGAGCTCTCCCTCCCTGAGCTCTTCTTGTACAAGTAGATACACTGCCACCTGGGGACGTCCTTGGCATAGATCTTGCCCAGCAGGTGCACAGCAAATATTGGCTTTCATTCTCCCTAACTTCTTACGGGTAGATAACCTTTCTGTCATGCACTCTTTGTGCCAGGCCCTGTGCTAGCTTTTCCTACACTGGGGACACCTTAGTTCTTACAGGCAAGGAAACTGAGGCACAGCAAGCCTGTCAGCCAGAGGGGGTCAGTGTTAGGCTTCAAGCCTGCCCAGCACTGGCCATGCTCCGGCCCTCGGCCGCCTCTGCGGATCCAGAGGCGGGCGGACAGGTCGCTGCCCATGAGCCTGGGGTCAGGGGTGGAGTGGACACATGTGAGACCCACTCGTGCTTACACACATCCACAGGCAAGTGTGATTTCAACACACCAAGGGTAGGAGAGGGTTTCTTGGCCAAGAGGGTGCTTAGCCAGATTTTGAAGCTGGAACAAACGTTCTGAAGCCAGGAGGTAGGAAAGGGTGTCCAGACAGAGGACACAGGCTGTGCAGAGGCCCAGAGGTGGGGACCCTCCCGAGCCTTGGGCACAGCTGAAGCGGGGGCTGGGGGCAGCAACGTCTGTCTGGAAAGGCAGCCTGGTGGGAGAGGGCTTGCCCATCAGAGTCAGGACCTTGGAGCACACGAGATCCGTCCAAGGCTCTGTGACCTGGATGGGGTCCTCCCCCATCTGCTTCCGCCAGGACTGTGGCCTATGGGCTTAGGGCTTCGGGGCAGAAGGTGCCACTGGCTGACCTTTCTGCGATGCTGGGTGGTGCTGGGACCTGCTTCCTGCCACCACTCCATCTTTGTGTCAGGTACCCCTGCACCCTGCCCGTCCCTCCCTGCCCACCTTGCTGCCCTCCTGTCCTGCAAGTGCCTGGGGCCCTCCCCCAGGTCCACCCCCAGGACCCCTCTCATGTGAGGAGGGATGGAGGGGCCCAGCAGCCCCTGAGGGTGGGAATTGGAGGAAAGCTCCCAGCATCCCCAAGGCACACGCTCCGGGCTGGGGCGCCCCAGCGGGACAGAGCCCCCATCTCAGGCAGCGGTCGCCCGCGCACAGCACACACCTAGAGTGGCCGGCCGCCTCCTCGCCTCACTCCCCCCTCCCTCCTGGGATCTCCCCCCAGACAAGCTGTTTGCACGGGAATCCTTGTCTCAGGATCTGCTTCTGGGGATCCCAGCCTAAGAGCCCCTCCTGGCAGGTGATGGGTGCGCCAGGTGCTGGGGGCAAGCGTACCGGCACAGAGACTGGGAGGCCTGGACAGCTAGGGAGCCCTCAGGACTCAAAGGGGTTCTGTCCTCAGGGCCTGACCTGGCTCCCAAAGGGTCTCTGGTCTCACTGCCAGGTGCCTCTTCAGGCTGCACCTCCTAGCGCACCAGAGCTCAGATGCCACTGCCTCCTAGAAGCCCACCCAGATTGCACCATCTCCGCCTTGAGCTCCCCCAGTGAGTTGCCTGTGTTTCCGTCTTTCCTTCCAAGGGCTGAGGTTTATGTATTCATGTCTGAGCTTCCCCAGCAGTCTCCCCACCTCATCCCTCCCCTGGACTGTCCTTTGTTTCTCTTCCCTCCTCTACTTCATTTGTCAAACTCAGCGGAGCATCACCTGCTCCTGGGGAATCCCACAGAAGCAACTGTCCTCCTAGGGGCTCCCACAGGCACTGGTGCCTCTGGCTGGTGCAGGGACACGTCCCTGCCGACCCGCTGGCCTGTCTCTTGGTCTCCCAAGGGCAGGGCCATCTCGGACTCCTCCTGAGAGCCATGGGGCCAGGCACAATCAGGAGGGACACGGGGTGCTTGGGAACAGATAACTGCTTGTCCTCTACCTACGGGGAGGAGGCAGGTGGGGCAGGTGGGCCGTGGCTCTGCTGACCCGTGGCCACAAGCTGCCCTTTCCTCCCCGGCTGGCAGGCCGCTGTGCTGATGGGGCAGTCTGCCAGATGGCCTGTCCTTTCTCTGAGAGGATTAGGACAGGATGGGCCATCCCTGTCTGGGAGGAGAGAAGGGTGAGCTGGGAGCAGGGCCCGAGGGGAGAAGGGAGCAGGAGGGTGAGACGCCGTTGACCCGGGACTGAGCAGAGCGCCTTATTAGCCACACTCTCTTCTGAGGCTCCACCTGAGGGATTGAAAGGGCAAAGGACACAAAGGCAGGCAGAGGCTGTGCCTGCTGGCCTCCGGGCAGTTCCTCCACGGTGCCCTGTGCAAGGCCTGGCGTGGAGCTGGCAGGCAGCGCCCACCTGCCGAATCAGCTGAGATGAGGGATTTGCCTTGTCTTTGCAGACCCTGCCCAGGTACTAGGAGAAAACATGATGGAGGGTCCCATATCAGCACAAAGCAGGCTGATGGTTGATAGGACCCGTTGCGTGTGTGTGTGCGTGTCCCACGCAGGAGTGCAAGTGCCCTTGGGGGTGTGCTGTGCATGCCTGTGCCAGTGCCCTGGGTGCGCGGGTATGCTGCGATGTGCGTGCGGGCCACATGTGTGTACATGTGCACGTCCCTGTGGGCTGCAGGCACACTGCACATGCCTACGTGGGCATGCAGGTTTCACAGTGGCACAAACAGTCACAGCTCTGCCCACATTCCCTCACTGGGCAGAGGGCCCGGTGGCATAAGGGCCCACTGAAGCTAATACTCTACCCCTGGAAGGTTCTGGGAGTCCCAGTTTTCTCAGAGTGTGGTCCTCCCAGTTCCCGCTTCCAAATTCCCTGGACCCTGATTAAAATGCAGCTTGTGGGAGCAGGGCCCTAGGATCTGCATTTTAGCAAGTGGCCCTGGGTGACTCTGAACTTCGCAGAGTCTGAAATTTTCCCGCCTCTTCTGCCCTCCAATGCCGGTCATTCCCGCTGCGTCCCCGTTGACCGCATCAGATGGGAGTGACACATCGTCTCAGGGATGCCAGAGACCCGCCCCGGCTGAGTGCTTTGACTGGTGGGTCCCGCGATGTCCCCAAAGCCCGAGTGTCCTCACAAAGGGGTGGAGGGGGGAACTCTGTCGTCTCCTGGCACTGGTGAGGAAACTGAGTCCGGTAGAGGCGGAGCGCAGGCTGGGAAGGAGCAGGTCCAAACGGCAAGTGCAGCCCATGCAGGCGCCACGCAGGAAACAACTCCAGCTGTTGGCATGCTGACCCGCCCCGGGGACGCCCGTGCAGCAGGTCCACGGGACACACGGGGGCTGCGGTGGGGCAGCAGAGCCCTGGGAGGTCTTCTCTGGGGCCTTCCAAGTGCATTCTGCCACTTTCCCCTTTAGCATCCCCTCACCTCAGGTAGAATGCGGATCCGCAGGCCAGGGGTGCAGGGGCTCCGCGCCGCGGGGAGTGCCTACGGGGCGGGGCCAAGTGACCCTGAGCCCCTCCCCCTCCCTCGTCTTCCCTGAGCTGCCCTTGGGGGTTCTGCGGCGCCTGGCCCCCGGGAAAGTGCTCGGTCTTCCTGCAAAAAACCCCGGTGCGGTTTGCCGCAAGACTAGCACGTCTGATCTCTGAAAGGGAGGTGCCAGAGCCTGGCGCCCGGCCTGACCACCTTCCAGAACAGCCTCTCGGGGTCAGCGGGGCAGCATCCCCGTGGAGCAAGGGCTGGGCCTGCAGCCAGTTCCCTGAGCCGTCCTGCACTCGGTGTCCCTTCCTGGTGGCACGTTGCCACCCAGGGCACTGCCTTCTCGACCTCGGCCCTGCGGCTGAGCCAGGTTCCAGGCAGCCTGGGCCGGCCCCTCTCTGGGTCCCTGGCTGGCTGGGGACCGGCCCAGTCGGTCCTGGACGCGCACCCTGAGCCTGTGCCAGGGCTCCCGTGTCACAGTGGAACGTTTCCTTGAGCGCTGCCAGGCCAGGGAGCAGGGGTGGGGTGAGGTAGAGGCCAGCAGCTTGGCACACCCGTGACCAGACCACGCAGGGTGGAGCTCAACCGACCAGAATTTCCTGGTTCCCTCTGGGAGTTAGTTTATCGCACGCAGGCGGGTTGTGTAACAGTGTGGAAAGATGCCCACCACCCCGGCCCCCGACATGCACCTGCCGGCTCCCACGGTCTGGGGTGGATGGGACGCAGACGGGCAGGATGAGGCTGGGAGGAGATTGCAGGCCATCCCTTTGGACCCTCCCCCGACCAAGAACATGTAGACCAGGAAAGGGGGCCACACTAGCCTCCCTGGACAGGTGAGGGATTGGGGGCCCCAGAAGGGTGTACTAGGGTGAACCTCCACTTTCCATCCTGAAATTCACATCCACTTGGAACCTCAGAATGTGGCCTCATCTGGAAATAGGGTCTTTGCAGATGTAATCAGTTAAGATGAAGTCAGCCTGGATTTAAGGTGGGCCGTAATCCCATCTGACTGATGTACCTATAAGAAGAGAAGAGACACACAAGGAGAAGCCCATATGAAGACAGAGGCAGAGACTGGAGTGATGCGGCCACAAGCCAAGGAACGCCAAGGATTTCTGCAGCCACCAGAAGCTGAGAAAGACAAGGAGGGATTCTTCTTTAGAGCCTCCAGATGCAGCCCAGCCCGGGGGACACCTGAATTTCAGACTCCTGGCCTCCAGAGCCGTGAGAGAATCTATTTCTGCTGTTTTAAGCCCCCAGTTTGTGGTACTTTATCACAACAGTCAAGGAAACTATACAGAGGGGATGTGATTGATCCAAGACACCCGGTCAGGAGTCCCGTGGCTTTTATGTTACATCAAACCAAACCCTTTGCAATTTGGTTAGGTTTTCCCAAGACCCGTTGGTCAGACAGGGAGGAGGGAGAAATGTGGTCTCCACCTTCAGACGTCAGTGTGGCTGCAAATAGCTCCCAAGGGGCCAGGGCAGAGGGGCCGGAACAGGGCAGGAGGGAGGTGAACTCACCACTTCAGCCAAGTCCACACCTCCGAGACAGGTAGGGCCCACCTGTGCAGGTCTTGCAGGGCCGTGGCCTGAAGCTGGTGCTGCAGCATCAGCCCGTGAGCCGCACCCCAGTTCCCTGTTGCTGAGATCTGGTTGTGCAGGACAAGAGTCATTTAATTCTAGCTCACGGCTCCGTGGGTCAGGGATGCAGACGGGGCCCTGCCGGTGGCCTTACTGAGGTCACTCAGTGCCACTCCGCTGGTGGGTGGTCTGGGCTGGAAGGTCCAAGAGGGTGGCACTCATGTCTGGCTCCTTGGCCGAGATGACTGCCAGGCTGGGCTCCACTGCGGGGCTGGTGGCCAGAGCACCTAGGCATGGCCCGGCCGGCATGACAGACTCAGGAAGTCGGACTTGTGCTGGGAGGGTGAGGACACATTCATTAATTCATTTGCTCATTCAATCATTCAATAGGTTTTGATTGTGCACCTACCCTTTGCCAGGCCCTGTACGGGGGGCTGGGATACATCCGTGACTGATGTAAAATCCTGTCTGCACGGTGCTTTCATTCCATGAGTGAAACAGATCCAAACGAGATTGATGACATAGATGGTTAATTAGATAGTGGTAAGCACTGGAGAAAAAGCAAGGAAGAGAAACTGACATGTAATGGGGAGTGGCTGTCAAACTTTTTAGATTCCACGTCTTGAAAGTGGCGTTTGGGTGAAAAGCCGGAGTAAGTGAGGGGGCCAGGCACGACCTCTGGGGGAGGAGCATCGCAGGCAGAGGGCACAGCAGGAGCAAAGGCCCCGAGGCAGGCGTGGGCCTGGCAGGTGGACAGAGTTGCCGAGGGCTGGTGTGGCAGGAGCAGCGTGATGGGAGAGGCCCCAGGGAGCTGAGGAGCTCGGAGCTGGTGGGGGCAGATCTGGTCCAGCCCTGGAGGCCACAGGAAAGAGTGGGTGGGAGTGTTGGAGGGCCTGGGTGGAGATGTGACGGGACCAACCTAGAATTGGCCAGGATCCTTCCAGAGGCTCTGTTGGATGGGACTTCAGGGCCAAGGTGGTGGTAGAGAGAGCAGCAAGGGGGCCGATCCAGCCATCCAGGCAGGACGATGGCAGCTGCCGCAGGTGGGACCACTGCGGAGGGAGGGGCAGCCAGCAGGTTTGCTCTGTCCAGACAGGGGAGGGGGGGAGAGGACAGAGCCGACCCCCACCCAGGGTTGGCAGGATGGAGCCCCTACATGTGACAGAAAGAAGGCGGAGAAGCAGGTGGGGAGGGAAGATGGGGCCCCAGAGGGCATGTCAGGTTCGGAAGCCTGCGTGTCGGAGCCCCCGATGGAGATGCTGCTGAGGTGGCTGGTTATAGGCCTTGGGGGTCCAGGAGGGGAACACAGGATGGAGACACGGTTCAAGACAGACTGCATAGCCCTGAGCCTGAGTGAGGCACCGTGGGAGAGAGGGCACCAAGGTGAGAGCCCTGGGCACCCCGGCGCTGAGAGGACAGGAGGGGACGGGCAAGGCACCCAGAGGCAACCCAGTGAGGTTGTTTCACTCCCACCCACTCTTTCCTGTGGCCTCCAGGGCTGGACCAGATCTGCCCCCACCAGCTCCAAGCTCCTCAGCTCCCTGTGGCCTCTCCCATTACGCTGCTCCTGCCACACCAGCCCTCGGCAACTCTGTCCACCTGCCAGGCCCACGCCTGCCTCGGGGCCCTTGCTCCTGCTGTGCCCTCTGCCTGCAATGCTGGGTCGTGCCTGGCCCCCTCACTTACTCCGGGGAGAGGGGGAGGCAGGGCATCCCCGGAAGCCAGGTGGGAAAGTACATCAAGGAGGAGGGCGAAATCAGCCCTGAGAAGAGCTGATGGGGGCTTCCCTGGCGGTCCGGTGGTAAAGAATCCGCCTGCCAATGCAGGGGATGTGCATTCGATCCCTGGTCAGGGAGCTAAGATCCCACAGGCCGCGGGGCAACTAAGCCCACATGCCACAACTACTGAGCATGCACACCGCAACTACAGAGCCCACACGCTCTGGAGCCCGCGCCACAACTCGAGAGAAGCCCGTGTGCCGCAACAAAGATCCCACATGCCGCAATGCGTGCTCCCGGGCCACAAGTGGACCCCGCAGAAGGGGCCAGACGGGGGTCCTCTTAAAAGGGTCCCCTCTGAGGAGGCACCTGGAAGGGCAAGGCAACCCGCACCGAGGGTGGACGGCCAGAAACGGGTGCTGAAGGGAGTGAGGGACCCCCCATGTGCTGGTGAGGGGCCTGCTCTGGGTGTCACCCCCAGGACCTCACTGCCCAGGCCGGGCCCGGGCCCTCACCCTCCCACCGCCTGCACCCAGCTCCCCAGGCAGGTGTGGGCCTAAGGAGTCGTCTCAGATGCATGTGGGGGGAACAAAGGAGAGAACTGCTGACTTACCCCTCCCCGGTGCGTCTGGGGGACACTTCAGGCCCAGGCTGGGGACAGGGAGGTGTTTCAGACAGGGCCAAGGTCTGCAGTTACCGTCTTAGACCCGCCTGGACTCCTTACCTGAGCATTGTGGGAGGAGCCAGCATCACCTGAGATGTGCCAGAGAGTTCATCAGCTTGGGAAGAACGGGTTCCTGGGGGTGAATGTGTGCTTGTGTGCAAGTGTGTGCCTGCAAGTGTGTGCTCGTGTATGTATGTGTATATGTGTGTGCGTGTGTGTATACGTGTGTGCGTGTGTACAGTGTCGGGGGTGATGAGAGAATAAAGGTGTTTCTCACCTGCCTCTGACTTATTCAGCTTTTCCATAAGCCGTGACAGCCTCAGAGGAGGATGTTGGATGCTGACCAAAGGAGTGGGATGGGGGGGCCCCGTGGGGAGGGAGCTTCTTGGCAAATGGGCGTTAGAGGTGAGCCTCGGTCAACAGCTGGGATTTGCAGAGATGGGGAGGGCAAGCCGGCAGCCCGCGGGGCAGGAGCACAGGGCACAGGGCACAGGGCGCGGGCTGGGGGTAGAGGCCCGGGCAGCGCTCTTAGCCTCGGCCCGTGAGGCTGAGGAGGTGGGTGGAGTCAGATCCTGGGTGCTGGCCGGGAGGGGGCAGCTCTCGGAGGGTCTCCTGGGGTGATGGGGGGCGAGAAGGGCACGGGCCCCCTTCCCCGGCTCTCAGGCTTCAGAGGGCATTGCTCTCCCCCAGGCACGAGGGTCTGCCCCTTTGCCTGCAGAGCTGCCGGGGGTGCCGGGGCTCGGCACCTGCCCGAACCCCGCGGGCCTGCTCCGTGTGAGGGCGGTAATTACGGTTGCTGTCAGGCGGCTTCCTCACCAGCCTTCAAGTCACTTAAAAATAACTTGCACAGAATAAGTCACCTGATCTGCCGCACCGAGAAGCAGGCTGGTCTGACGGGTCCCTGCACCCCGAGGCTGGTGGGGTCTCCACGAACGGAGCGCACCACGGCCTGATGCAGGCGCTCCGGAGCCAGCGCCAGGACCCTGATTCTGTCCACACCCTGCCCTTCTCCCAGGACTGGAGGGGGATGTGAGTGGCCCCTGCTGCCCACATAGGACACCTCCCAAGGTCAGCCGATCAGCAGCATCCCCGGGTTTCATCCTGCAGCCGGGTGTGATCACTGTCTCCGTTTTGCAGACGAGGTTAACTTGTGATTCAGAGCCAGAGGCGGGAGATTAAAGTCTGATTCCAGAGCAGCACACTTGGTGACAAAGTCAGCAGGGTCAGCTGGGCAGAGTAATCCACATGACGGACACAAAGTACCCCTTTCCAAAGTGACACAACACAACAAAGTGACACATCAAAGTGACACAACACAACACTCCATGCTAGGGTCTGACTGTGTCTCCCCAGAATTCATTTGTTGAAATCCTACCCCCCAGTGATGGTGTTAGGAGGGGGCCTTTGGGTCATGAGGGTGGTGTCCCTGTAAATGGGATTCATGCTCTTATAAAAGAGGCCCCAGGCATGTAAATCAATGAAGTTAGAACACTACCTCTCATCATACACAAAAATAAACCCAAAATGGCTTGGAGACTTAAATATAAGACATGACACTGTAAAACTCCTGGAAGAGAACATAGCCAAAGCATTCTCTGACAAAAGTTCTACCAATGTTTTCTTAGGTCAGTCTCTCAAGGCAAAAGAAATAAAAGCAAAATATAAACAAATGGGACCTAATCAAGCTTATAAGGTTTTGCACAGCAAAGGAAACCGTAAACAAAACGAAAAGACGACCTGTGGACTGGGAGAAAATATTTGCAGATGATGTAACCAACAAGGGCTTAATTTCCAATATATATAAATAGCTCATACAGTTCAATATCAAAAAACAAACAGCCTGATCAAAAAATGGACAGAAGACCTAAATAGACAATTCTTCAAAGAAGACATACAGACGGCCAACAGACACATGAAAAGATGCTCAACATTGCTAATTATTAGAGAAATACAAATCAAAGCTACGATGAGGTACCACCTCACACAGATCAGAATGGCCATCATTAAAAAGTCTACAGGGACTTCCCTGGCGGTCCAGTGGTTAGGACTTCACCTTCCAATGCAGTGGGTGTGAGTTCGATCCCTGGTTGGGGAGCTAAGATCCCACATGCCTCGTGGCCAAAAAACCAAAACATAAAACAGAAGCAATATTGTAACAAATTCAATAAAGACTTTAAAAACGGTCCACATCAAAAAAATCTTTTAAAAAAAAGTCTACAAGTAATAAATGCCGGAGAGGGTGTGGAGAAAAGGGTACCCTCCTACACTGCTGGTGGGATCGTAAAGTGGTGCAGCCACTGTGGAAAACAGTATGGAGGTTCCTTCAAAAACTAAAAATAGTGTTATCATATGATACAGCAATCCCACTCCTGGGTATAAATCTGGAAAAGATGAAAACTCTAATTTGAAAAGATAAATGCACCCCAATGTTCACTGCAGCGCTACTTACAATAGCCAAGACATGGAAGCAACCTAAATGTCCATCAACAGATGAATGGATAAAGATGTGGTATATATACACAGTGGAATATTACCCGGTCACAAAAAAGAATGAAATATGCCATTTGCAGCAGCATGGATGGACCTAGAGATGATCATACTAAGTGAAGTAAATCAGACAAAGACAAATATTATATATCACTTATGTACAGAATCTAAAAAAAAACGATACAAATGAACTTACTTACAAAACAGAAATAGACTCACAGATTTAGAGACCAAATTTATGGTTACCGGGGGGGAAGGGTGATGGGGAGGGATAGATTGGGAGTTTGGGATTAACATATACACACTACAATATATAAACTAGATAAACAACAAGGACCTACTGTATAGCACAGGGAACTGTACTCAGTATCTTGTAATAACCTATAATGGAAAAGAATCTGAAAGACTATGTATATATATATATATATATATATATATATATATATATATATATCTGAATCACTTTGCTGTACACCTGAAACTAACACAACATTGTAAATCAACTATACCTCAATTAAAATAAAATAAAATAGAAGAGGCCCTAGGGAGCTCCCAGGCCCCTTCCACCAGGACCCAGGGAGCCACAGCCACAAGCAATCTGCCACCAGGAGGTGGCCCTCACCAGAACCGGACCACGCTGGCACCCTCGTCTTGGACGTCCAGCCTACAGAACCGTAAGCAATAAACATCTCTTGCTGCTAAGGCCCCCCGTCGGTGGTGTTTTGTTACAGCAGCCTGGATGGACTTAGACACCGGTTGATCCCAAGTGCAGTAATAGCAAAGGAAGTGCCAGCTCTTCAGCCTTTGAGGAAAGAAATTGGCAAAACGTATTTTCAAACCTTAGAATTTTCTATTCCTTTTAACTCAGAACTTCCACATGTTAGGGTTTCACTGAGGAAGCGACCCTGGGCGGACGTCAAATTAGCCACAGGCTAGTTTTCTCGCTAAAGCCTTCTTGGCGAGAGTGAGAGGTTGGAAACCACCTGACTGTCCAACAACACAGATTAGCTAAATGACATGCAGCGCTTGTGGTAGGATGAATACGGTCCCCAAAAATGCCCACGTCCCAGTCCTCAGATTCTGTGTACATGTTACCTTACACGGTTAAGAAAGACTTCGCAGATGTGATGGAGGTGAGGACCTGGAGATGGGGAGATAGTTCTGGATTATCCAGGTGTGTCCAGTGTCATCGCTAGGACCCAGGGTCCTTGCAAGAGGGAGGGAGGAGGCTGAGAGAGAGAAGATACAATTTGACAATGTGGTACTGCTGGCTTTGAAGACAGAGTAGGGGCCGCAAGCCAGGGAAGGCGGGAGCCCTCTAGAAGCGGGAAGAGGCAGGAAACGGATTCTCCCCTAGAGGGGAGAGAGAGAAGGAACCGGAAGACACCAACCCTGCTGATCCTTGATTTCAGGACTCCCGGCCTCCAGGCTGTAAGAGATTACACTTGTGTTGCTTTAAGCCTCTAGGTGTGCAGTGATTTATTACCACGGCCATGGGAAGCTCAGACGATGCTCATGTGTGGCGGGTACGGGCCATACAAGCGGGTCCAGGGCATGGTCACTGGAAGCGGAAAAGGAGGGGTGCAGTCCAGGGCACACGGTGACTTCGTTTCTGGTTGTTCGTTCGGTATCAGCCGAGCGTTACTCCAAGAGGGACCGAGGGGGAGGGAGGGGAGGCCGGGGATGGGCACTGAGCCAGGCCCTGATGTCTGGGGGACAGGGTGTTGGCGGGGACACCTGAGGGCAGCCCCTGCCAGGCGCGGAGCCTGGAGGGATGAGAGTACAGGCTGGAGAATGGGGAGTGGGCAGCATGGGAGAGGCTGCAGCAGCTTCCCCAGGGACCAAGGACCAAGGGGACACGGGATAGCCAGGCCCCAAGAGGTCACGTCCAGGCTGAGGGCAGCAGGCTTCAGGGCAAATCAAGTTTGCCTTTTTACTTAATTGTTTCACTCTGCTTAGTTCTGTAGCCCCTGAAAGACCAGGGGGCTCTGCACAGCTGCCGGGGGCCTGATTTGCTATGTCTCCCTTGCCCGACACAGAGCCAAGGCTCGCAGGAGTCAGAGAAAGAAGAGTGGCTTTGTGGCGTGGATTTGGGGGAGAGATGATGAGATGGGGCAAAAGGCCCCTTATATTCCAGCACCCCAAAGCCCAGCCCGTTGGCTGTGTCCTACCTTCATCCTCCCCAGAGAGCCTGGGCCACCAGGCCCGACTCCACCGGGTCCCCACCGCAGCCTGCCAGCCGGCCCTGCTGAGGTTGGGCCCGGAGACCTCGGCCGTGCCCGCCTGCCCCAGTGATGGGATCAGTGCCTTTGTAAGAAGAGATGCCAGAGTTTCCCCCCTCACTCACTCTCTCCCTTCCTGAGGGCGCACAAAACGTGTCACGTGAGCACACGGCGAAACGGCAGCTGCCTACAAGCCAGGAAGAGGCCAGAACCCAACCATTCTGGCCTCTCTGGGCTTCTGTTTCCCTGCCTGTGATGGGACTGGGCTGGATTGGGTACACCTTGATTGTGAACTTCCAGCATCTAGGACTGTGGGAGATAAACACATGTTGTTTATACGCCTTCTCTCCTCTGGAGATGCACGTAGCTGAGGTCGGCCCTTCGTCTCTCAGCGGGTCAGGGTGTTCTGTCCCACCACCCAAGAACCTTCGAATCTTATATAACAGACCTCACGTGGCCTAAGCAAGTCCAAGGACGGCCATCAACTGGGTGGGACAACCAGGGCTTACGGGCTGGAGTCTGAGATGCCCCTGGGGCATCCGTGGGCGCGGGTCTGGAGCTGGGGCAGCGGCCCACATGGACATGCGCGCTGGGGAGTCCTTGACCACAGGCATTAAAACTCTGAGGCCGGGAGTGCAGACAGCTCGAAGGAGGGGTGTGATCCGAGGTGAGTACTGAGGAGGAAGCAGCAGGGAGACACTGGAGAAGCAGCTGGAGGGAGAGGGGAGAGCCAGGGAGCTGGGGGAGGGACCGCAGCTGGGGGTCCTGGGAACCAAGAGACAAGGGTTTCGGGGGTGATCAGCTGCATCCCTGGATGCTGAGAAGGCAGGTGCTCAGTGGACAGAGAGCTGACCTGGCTCCTTGCCCAGGGCGGTTTAGGAGCGAGGAGACGGGAGGACACGCGGGCGACCCCGGCCCCTGCACGTCTCGGCGTGTTGAACTGGGTGTTTTCCCAACAAGCGTGTGCTTTCGGCCTCGGCATCGTGTCACATTCTAATTATAATTATTATCAGAACATTAATGAACACTCTCTAGGCACCCTCCGCGGGGCTCCGCCATCTCCGTGGGTTGAATATCTTTTTGATGAGCGTTGAGCATCTCCCCGAGCTGGTGTGAGCGCGCGGCAATGGCCAGGAATCCCACGTGGGGCTTTGGGCTCCGGCCTGGCCGCATGCGGTGTGTTGAGCAGCCAAGGGAGTGGTGAAGCTCAGGGGACCTGCCAGTGTGAGACCGCACCCCACACCTCGCCACGGGGATCCCTGGCGGTCAGGGCAGGTCCCACTCCTCACACCCCACAGAGGCCGAGCCCAGGGCAGGCAGAACCATCACGGTGGATTATGTGGTCCGGAGGCAGAGCTAGATGGAACAGGGCACTGGGTTTCTATTTCTGATACCTCCGGTGGCTTTGAGAAAATTTTCTCATTTGCATTAAAAACGCAGGTGCCCAGGACACATCGTTACCCCGTCCCGCGCTCGCCAGCCTGACTTCCCACTTCCTCTGTGTGTGAGTTTCCTATGGCTCTTCTAACAAATCGCCTCCTAGGTAGCGGATTGAAACAACACAGATTTAATCTCTAACAGTTCTGGCCGTCAGAAGTCTGAAATCCAGGTGTCTGCGGCTCTGGGCAAGCATCCATTTCCTGGCCTCTTCCAGCTTCTGGAGGCCGCCTGCGTTCCCGGGCTGCCGGCCAGTGGCTCCCCAGCCTCTTGCTTCTGTGGTCACTTCCCCGCCTCTGGCACGCGTCCACTCTCCCACCTCCCTCTCACCCACCTGGATAGTCCCCATCTCAAGGTCCTTAATCACATCTGCAGAGTCTTGCCCTGTAAGGTGACATGTTCACAGGTTTTAGGGACTAGGACCTGGGCTTCTGTGGGACCGTTATTCAGCCCACCCCACTCCTCGGCCAGGACCCATGTGTCTGAAGGGCCGCTGTCCTGCCAGCTGCCCACATGCAAGTTTTGGATCCATGAAAACACGAGAGCTGGCTGCCTGGCCTCAGCTTTCCCAGCCTTCAAATGGGACTGACCAAAACAGTGTGTCTTGGGGTTACCACGGGAATCAGAGGCGGTGGAGACTTGAAAATGGGGAATACAGGTCTCACCCCCAGACGCCAGCTGCTGGGGGCGATGACACCAGGTCTGTGCAGGTGTCCCTGGGGTATGGGGCTCAGGCATGGGCAGAGGGCGACCGCTGAACCCCAGCAGAGCCTCAGGAAGGCGCGTGCCTTGCGGGGAGCCGCGGTGTGGCTCGTCTGATGCCGCGTGCCGTGGGAGACCCTTTCTCTGAAATTCTGGATCTAAGGAGGCCCCTAAATGTCAGGCCCTTGATCAGAGAGCCCATCATAGCATCAAATCAGCTGGGCACCTGAGGGCACTGAGCAGCCCTTCCAGCCTGACCCTCTGCTCGTCCCAGGGCTCCTGCCCTGACGGGGAAGCCATCCAGGGGAGGCCGGTTCCTCATGGGATCCAGGCTCAGCCATGGACGAGGTGACCTCGGAGCATATCCGCGTGGCCAGTCCGGCCAACCTGGTGTTTTCACCAGAGACGGATTGGGCTCAAACTCAAAGCAAATTAATCAGACCTTTACTCCAGAACAAATCGGGGGTGGGGCACTTCTCCCCTTAAACTTCCAAATGCTCCTTGTCACTCTCAGAAAAAAATTCCCAAACCCCTTGACGGGAACCCAGTGTTCCCCTACCGCATGTCCCACCTCTGCCCTGAACTCGTGCCCGGGTGACCATCACTGCTGGGCCACCAGCTTCCGGAAATGCTCTCCCTTTGGCCTGGACTGACCAGCTCTGGCCCCCTGGCCGCCCCTCATACATCCTCCGGAGGCCATGTCTGACGTGAGAAGCCCTGTGAGAAGACCCCTGCTGGGCTCCTCCAGCCCTGGGTGCACCTCAAGAGAGGCTGTGCTGTGAGAGCTTGAGGTCACCCACCTGCATCTTCCCGAACACGCCATGAGCCCCTGCGACGTCCACCCAGGGCTGGCACAGGGCCGGTGTCCCTGGAATGCTCCTTAAACACCACCCGCACTGCAGAATCGAGACCCCGTGCTCCCAGCCCTGGGCTCCGCATGTTAGGGGCACCAATTGCTCTATCCTCTCAACGGCCTCATAGGGTACTGACATCACCCCATTCCACGGACGGGGAAGCAGAGGCTCAGGGGAGCCTTGCCTGGGCCACAGCCAGGAAACCGCAAGCTAGGGTGTGACCTGTGTCTCGGGAATTGGCCCATGCCCTGTGCCAGCCCTGTGTCGGGTCGATGCGCCTCACCAGGTACCGATGGTGCTGAGCACAGTCTGTAGATGGGGGCAGAGAAGGGAGCAAGCTCGGAGGCTGCTCCATCCACAGGGAGGCAGGGAGGACCACACGGGCTGGGGTCGTACCCTTGACTTGGTGACATCCCTGCGCCAGCCCTGTTCACTCATCAGTCATCCCTGGAGTGAGCAACTCCTGGGCTCCTGCCCCCTTTGGGGTACGGTGGACACAGAGGGGGCAGGTGAGCATCCCTTCCAGTAGGGCCCGGAAAAAGTGAGACAGGCTGGGGCCGATGGGGGCAATCAGGGAGGCCTGCTGGAGGAGGTGCTGGAGGAGGGTGGGAGGGAGAGGAAGGCAGGTGGGAGGGAGGGGAAGTCAAGGAGGAGGGGACAGCGCACCAGGTGGAGCAAGCAGTGAGCACAGGCTTGGGTTGCACACCCGAGGGCCCGGGACCCTTGTCGTCACTACAGAACCGGGGCACACAGGCCCTTGGGGCACGGTCCTCACGCTCACGTGTGTTCATTTGATCCTCACAGTAACCCTGTGGGGTACACACCCATCTTCCAATAGAAACAACCAGACTCAGGGTTTCTCCAGGTCCCACAGCTGGGAGGGTGGAGCCAAGACTTAGGCAATGAAGACATGGGCAAGGCGGGCGGGTCAGCACAGGGCAGGAGAACCCTGCCGGCCCGGCCCAGGCACTATGGTAGGATTGGCCGCCCTCCACAGGTACCTGGAAGGATGCGCACTGCCCCCAACCCCGCATACCGGCGAGGAGGGCAGACTTGCCCAGGACCACCTCGCTGGCATGAGCCGTCGGCTCTCGGTCAGGCGTTCCCACCAGGACCCACGCTGCCTCCCAGGGGTCCTGCAGTCTGGGACGGATTGGGTGGGCTTCCCAGATGCAGCAGGAGCCTTGTAGGTCCCAGGGGCCCTGGGTTCCAGGGCACCTGGACAGGCCCCACCCCCAGACTCTGTTTCCTTGCCTATGATTGGGAGTCAGCGTGCCCACAGGCAGAATGACGTATGAAGTCATCTGTCTGTGACTCCCACCAGGCTGGCACACAGTAGGTGCTTAATGGCCGGGGACTTTCCAGGGTGGGCTCCTCACAGGCCCTGGGTTCCATCCTGGGAGATGCTGACCTGCGTTCATATATTGTTGCTATATTTGTTCACTGTGTGACCTTGGGAAAGTTACTTAACCTCTCTGAGCCTCTATTCCAAGATCTGTTCAGATCTGTTCAATATCCCATCTCTGCTTCACAACCCTCAATGTGAGGGTCACATGAGATGATAATGCCCCCAAATCCCACGTGAATGGTCACAAGAGAACCACGTGAGAGATGATGGCTAAGACTGGGACGGGGTGGGCAGGATCAAGGCTCAAGGGCCATCAGAGCGATGAACCCATTACCCTGACTCAGCCATCAAGTTGGCAGCAGGCACTGGGCACTCAGCACATGCCAGGTTTGAAGAGTGAGATCCAGCTGGCCTTGTCACTCCCACACTGGACACCTAAGCCCCAGAGGCATGGTCTGGCAGTCAACTTGGCCCCTACCCAGTCCTGCTGGCCCCCATCACACCCCGGGCCTCTGCCCTCAGACCCTCTGCTTTGCCTCGCTGGCCCCGGACGTGCTCTGACTCCAGGGTGCCTTGTGCCTTCCCTTCCTTCCAAGCTGCTTGTGAGACCCCTGCCCACTTCCACGAAGTGTCCAGACCCTCCCAGCAGGGAGAACTGGAATGTGCCAGCCAGGGATGACAAACAGCGCTCCCTGCGTGCAGGTCGCTACGCCCCCTCGCCCTCATGCACAGTGAGGCACGTGCTACCCCGTTGTACCCCATTTCAAGCTGGGGAAGCAGAGGCCGAGAGAGGCTGAGTCCCAGGCCTCTATTATTCCTTAGCTGCACCAGCTTCTGCCCCAGGGCCTTTGCACTTCCCAGGTAGGAGGCGGCAAAACTCAGGCAAACCCAGGCTCACTGATTCCAGCGTCTGACCTCTTAACCCCTTCACTCCATCCTGGCTTGTCTACATGGGCTCGTCTCCCACGCACCCAGCTGCCCTTGGCCAGGCTCCTGGGTGTATGCATTCCATCCACCCTGAATTGCCCCTCCAGCCTGGACCTCGCCCAGAAACACCAGGCCTGCATATCTGGCTATCTCCCCTTGGTGGTCTAAGAAGCATCCCTTAAAATAGTCAAACCTTTTAATTCCCAACTCAAACCTGACCCAGTCTACCTCGTCTGAGCCTGTGTCATCTCTGTTCTTCTACGTCCTGAAGCCATCCTTGATTCCTCTCTCTCTCACCCCACTTTCAAGCTGCCGGTAAATCCAACTGGCTCTGCCTTCAATACATATCTAGGGTCGACCGTCTCTGCTTCCCCCAGCCAGGTCCAAGCCACCTCCATCATGCCCCCCTGGTCTCCTCACCTGTGCCCTGATCAGCTCTTTTCCATGCTGCACCACAGGGAAACAGAAAGCAGAAATGTGCCACTCCTCTGCTCAGAACCTCCCGGCGAGCTCCCATCCCACTCAGAGCCAGGTCCAAAGTCCCTACCGCGGGCCCGAGGTCCTGCAGGACATGACCCTGCTCCTTCCTCTCCTCCCCTGTTCACATCTGCTATTTCTTGACTGCACAGCTTCTGCCCCAGGGCCTTTGCACCTGCTCTTCCCTCTGTCTGGCCCTCTCCTGTGATGTCACCATAGCTCACCATCACGTCCTTTAATTCTCTGCTCGAGTGACCCTCCACAGGGAAGGGACTGCCCCTGACCCCACTTTGCCCGGCGCTGGTTACTCCCTTAGCATGCAGCTCCTCCTGGCACACGCTTTGTGGGCTGATGATCAGCCTCTCTTCCATTCCTCTCTCCAGCTGGAATGGAAGCTCCAGGGTGCAGGTATATGGCCCTTTGTTTCCTGCTGCACAGGACGTACAGACATAGTACCTGCTCAAAACACATCTGTGGCACGAATCCTCCTGTCCATCCTTCTCTTGAATGCTTCCCGAGGGTCTTGCTAGGGACTGATGAACTTAGTGACAATTCATTTCACGTTTGAAATTTGCATCAAGGATAAATCTCCAGGGTTACAAAAAGAACAGTAAAATTCATTCTCAAGGACCCAGATTAAATTTAAATAGAAAAGCACTATTTATCCAACCCAGGAAAACATTTATATAAACGTGTTTATATAATGCATTAAAACGTCCAGAAAAGCCGCCTGTGGGGTCACATTCACATTTCTCACACGGATAGCGGCATATGCTAAAACCACTTAAATCCGCGCTGAACCTCCCCTCTTGAATCTCTGAGATTAAACCGACATGCTTTTGCCCTTAAAAACATGTCCTTTCTTTGTCTTACTAAGTGGCTGGAGGTTTTGCAATTCCAAAATGAAGCCGTCACAGGAGGTGGTGAGCCTAGATCTTTACGATAAACATCCTTCTTTCATTTCTCTCAAACTTGTGAAGACTTGGGCTCCACAGGGCTGGGGACACGGGGTCCCCAGAGGTCAATCCAATTAGTCGGGTAGTCTCTGTGCCAGGAGCCGTGCGCAGGGGGACTCCCGCAAGCCCGCGGCTGTGCTGCTTCCACAGGGCGAGGTTCTGTCCCTGGCGACAGCGCTCAAAGCTCCCTCAGCATCTTCCATAGGAGCTTCTGTTCTCGAAATAGCATGTGACTGACAATTTCTTCCTCCAGGATGAAAAATAGTTAAATGAATGAGACATCCTCAGAAAACCCACATTTGAGTTGGGGAGTGGTGATTCAAACCCTGGAAGAGAAAGTAGTTTGATTTTTAAATGATGAAATCTGTATATTCTTTCTTTTTCTCTGGTATTTTTAAGATGGGTGACAGAAAATCAGTGAATTTTTTTAAAAACTGAAATTGTTTTAAAAATGTACATCACTCGGGGGCTTCCCTGGTGGCGTGGGGGTTAAGAATCCGCCTGCCAATGCAGGGGACACGGGTTCGAGCCCTGTGATGGGAAGATCCCACATGCCGCGGAGCAACTAAGCCCGTGCGCCACAACTACTGAGCCTGCGCTCTAGAGCCCACGAGCCACAACTACTGAGCCCGCGTGCCACAGCTACTGAAGCCTGCGTGCCTAGAGCCCGTGCTCCACAACAAGAGAAGCCACCGCAGTGAGAAGCCCGCACACAGCAACGAAGAGTAACCCCCGCTCGCCGCAACTAGAGAAAGCCCGCGCGCAGCAAAACGAAGACCCAACGCAGCCAAAAATAAATTAATTAATTAATTTTTTAAAATGTGCATCACTCTGTGTGACAAATTGCTTTGTCTCTGGTTGCGTCAGGTTTTATTTGGGGGGGATTTTCGGAAGCATAAATCCCGTGTCTTCTTACTCACTCTTTGGTGCCTCCCTGCTGGCAGAGGGAACTCTTCTGCCCTGGATCATCCAGGGACCCGCTTACCTTGGGCTCCTGGAACTCTCTGTTTGTGACTTCTGTGTGAGGGGTCAGCTGTTCTCCTGGTGCTCCCGGGGAAAAGTGTGGAAACTGCCTTGGAGTCTGCTTGGTGAAAAAGGATCCAGAGGGTATAAATGACACAAGGTTCATTTAAGCAGGTGATAAGGTGGGGTTGATTAGAAAGAAATTTTAATCTTCGGTTATAATAATAGGACAGAGTGTCTGGAATAAAGGAGGGGATCGTTGTGTTGCATCCCGGGTTGTTCATACATTCCTGGCAGTGTTGTAGTGGGTTGTGGGTCCCTTTGGGTAGTCTGGGCCTTGGCATGTTGAGCAGGTTGGAAAGGGGACCTGAGGCTGGGTCCTTGGAGGAAGGCATCCAGGAACCAGGGCTGTTTCACCAGGGCTCTGGGGACCTGGCCACTGTCTGTGATTTCTGAAGGGCTGTCGGGGACACCGGGATTGGTTTTGTGTGGCCCCAAAGGCAGAGCCAGGACCACTGGGGGGTACTTTGGTTATCTACTGCTGCGTACCAACCACCCCCAAAATCATTGGCTTAAAACACCAATTTAGGGACTTCCCTGGTGGTGCAGTGGTTGAGAATCAGCCTGCCAATGCTGGGGACACGGGTTCGAGCCCTGGTCCGGGAAGATCCCACGTGCTGCGGAGCAACTAAGTTCTTGAGCCACAACTACTGAGCCTGCGTGCCACAACTACTGAAGCCCGCGCACCTAGAGCCCGTGCTCCTCAACGAGAAGCCACCAAAGTGAGAAGCCTGCACACTGCAACGAAGAGTAGCCCCCGATCGCCGCAACTAGAGAAAGCCCGCGCGCAGCAACGGAGACCCAACGGAGCCAAAAATAAATAAATAAATTTATTTTTAAAAACCCCAGAACACCCATTTATCCCTATCTCCCAGTGTTCTGTAGGCTGAGTGGGGTCGGCTACGAGGCTCTCCCTCGTGGTACTGTGGGAGGTTGGCTGGGCGGCGGTGTCTGAAGCCTCGGCTGCTCTGGATGCCCAGGTTAGTCCCTTGCATGGCTGGCAGCTGGCGCCGGGGCTGCTGACCACAGAGCCTCCACGTGGCCTCTCCGCGTGGCTTGGGCTTCCCTCGGATGGCGCCTGGGTTCTGAGAGCAAGTGCTCCAAGACATCGGGTAGAAGGTGCACGGCTTCTTATGACCCGGCTTGGGGGTCCCAGGAAGTCACCACCACCTCATTCCACCGGGCAGGCTTGGATGGAAGGGAGGGGGACGCTGCGATGGGACAGTGGCGTGCACGTGCCAACGCCAGCTTTCACAACGACGTTCCCCAAGGGGAACCCCGGAGGAGTCCTCCCCCAGGCCCCAGGCCCAGCTGCCAACTGTGCCAGCCTGTGGGCCACACAACAAAACACCAGACCAGCGGCTTCAACAGCAAAAACTGTTGGGCCCAGCGTAAGTGAAAATATAGGTCCTTCTCTCAAAAGGCAGGAAGATGGGGGGCCTTGAGGGCATCACGCTAAGTGGAATGTAGTAAGTCAGATGGAGAAAGACGAACGCTGTAGGATTTCACTCACATGTGGAAGCTAAAATAATAAACAATCAAATCAACGAAAACAGAATAAATGAACAAACCAAACAAAGACACAAACACATAGATCGAGAACAGAGTAGTGGTTGCCAGAGGGGAGGGCTCAGGGGAGGATGAAATGGGTTCGGGGGTCAGCTATACACATGGTGATGGATGGAAACTATTTTTGGTGGTGAACACTCTGTCGTGTATACAGAAGTAGAAATATAATATTGTAACGTGAACATATAACGTTATAAATCAGTGTTACTTCAATTAAAAAAGAAATAGGCAGGAAGAAACCTGTCTCCTTTGCCTGACTCTCTCTTGACCTGTCGAGATGTTTCCTATGCCCTGCTTAACATGATCCCTGGGGCAGGGGCCTCTGAGGGGTGTGTGCGGACCCCAGAGCCCCACCCCAATACTGGGGACAACCAGGCCCTGCCCAGGGGGGATGGGGGATGCGGGATGGGGAGGGGGTCACTGGGCGGGGCAGAGGGAGGGCCTCCAGAACCCATCCCTGTGAGTCCCATTCCAGGGGTGATGGGAGACAGGACCCCTGTGAACTGTCCCCACGCATGCTCCAGGTGCCAGGGGACTTCATTCACAAAACCACAATACTCTGTAATGGCATGTATGGGAAAAGAATCTTAAGAAGAGTGGATATATGTATACGTATAACGGATTCACTTTGCTATACACAACATTGTAAGTCAACTATACCCCAATAAAAATTATACATTAGAAAAAGATAAAACCGTTAGGACCGCAGAGCGTGGAGCCCCAAGCGTGAGCCCTACGAGCTCGGGGACTGCACCGTCCCCCGGAGCTTCCCCCCAGGGCGTCCAAAGCCGAGAAGCTGGAGGACCTACTCTGCACCCACGAGTCCTGGATGTCGGCCGCCTGGTGGGTGGGCTGGGGGAGCTGGCGGGCCCTCCCAGGCACTGCACAGACCAAGAAGGCCTCAGCAGCCTGAGGGCCACCCTCCAACCAGGACACAGAGCCGCTGGCTCTAGAGAGGGACAGCGGGCCTGAAACCAAGTGCACCAAGTGGCCCAGGATCCCGGGGTGTGGGTGGAGCTGAGGCGTGTCGGTCGAGGGGGAGGCTCAGTAGAGTTGGCAGAAGGGCTAGGCTGCAGCTCGGCAGGAGGGACCCTGCCTTCCTCCCCTGCTCCGGAGAACCCCGAGTCCGTGCACGAGGAGGGCTGCGGCGGAGGGGAGCCGCTATTCTTCCATTACTGCCCGTGGGCGTCTGTTTTGTAGAATTAAGCGCTGGAAAGCCTCCCTTGCTGCTCTGTCTGCCCGCCTCTCTCTCTGGCTGTGGAGTCGGCAACCTTCCCCCCGTCAGAGCCGGGTTTCACTGTGGAACACAGAGCAGCCCCGGGGGTGCGTCCCAGGAGCTCCCCAACTCCACCACCGCCCCCCGCCCAGTCAGCAGGCGGGGAGCGGAGTTTCCCCAGGACTCGGGGACCCCAGAAGACGATGGCTCCGCAAATGTGCCGCCAACCTAGCCCCCCAACCCTCCCCGGCCAAGGTGCCCATCCCCAAGGCCTGGGCTCGGGGGGCACAGCTGGGTGCCCCCTCCCTGCTGGGGGGTGTTGGGTGAGCCACGTCCCCCACCTCTGAGCTCCAGCGTCCTGTCTGTACAAAAGGAGGATAAGAATAACAGTGACAATAAAAACTGTCCTCCCTGGGTCATCCTGGGCTAAAAGAGGTGATGTGGAAACAAGGACATTCCGGCAGATACGTGGCAGGCACTCCAGGAGGGAGGGGCTCTTCATCCCATCCCCATCCTGTAGACGGGGTGGGTCCAGCAGCATGGAGGCGGACACAGCGCCGCGGGGACAAAGCCTGCCTTACATGCAGCCCTCCAGCTGCCCGGAGAATTTCGTGCTACCCTGAAAGCAGTCCCTTCACAGATGTTCACTCCGGCCTCTCTCCTAACAGGGCCGCCAGATAAAAAGGGACTCCCAGTTAAATTTTAATTTCAGATAAACAAGGAAGGCATTTTTAGTGTATTTCCTAATATTGCATGGAAGATACTTAAGATTTAGTCATTGTTCATTTGAAATTGGAATTTGACCGGGTGTCCTATATCTTCATCTGGTAAATCTGGCTTATTCCATTGTCCTGCTGGAAACTCAGGGTATCGGCAGGCTCAGTCTCTGGTTCCCAGGGCGCCAGTGCTGAGCAGGGTCTCCTTCTGGTGGGCAGCGGGGAGGTAGTGTTATCCTGGGCCCCCTTCTCTTGTTTGGACTAAATTCAAAGGCTGAGCGCAGGTTTGGGAGTGACACAATCTTAGGATTGAATTCTGGGTTGGCCATTTTTGCTGTGGGTCTTTGGGCAGGTGACTCAACCTCTCTGGGCCCCAGTTTCCTCATCTCTAAAAAGGAGCACTGTTGGCATGAGCAGTGATGCCAGGACTGTTGGTGGGACCCAGTACTTGGCACTTGACACATCTGAGGGCCCCTCAGGTGGCCCTTCCCATCCTGGTCTCAACTTCTCCTTGTCTCTCTGAAAATCCGGCATGATGATGTGAGCTATCTGTGGGACCCTTCTAAGGATGAAATAAAGACATGTGGGTAATTACTAAGTCACAGTTTTGAATTGTCACCTCCAGAAAAAGAATGACATTTATTATGCATCATTCATGCCCAGTTCCAGGTGGCAAGCATCTTCCACTCCTAATCATTTTTTTTTAATTGGCTCCTCTTCTGGAGACTCATTCCTGGTTTTTCCCTGTGAGAGTAACTCCCTGCCTCTCCTGTCTCTGCCGTTCCCACTTGCATCCTCGCAGCCCCCAATGGGGTGGGTCTTCCCAGCCCAGGGGCGGTTCTCCCCCAGGAGGAACCCCCTCAGCTCCTGAGCCTGCAGCTCAGATCAGACAGCTCTGCAATGATGCTTCCCGTCCCTTCTATGGAAACACACAAGGCCCACCCCGCTGCTGTGTCCCTCGTTGGCGGGAGAAGATGGTGGGTCTGCGGAGGAGGTGAGAAAGAAGGTGGCTGTGGTCTCACCACCCCAGCTCGGCTTTTAGAAACATCACTTTCTAGTCTTTGCTGTGTGCCATGTGCATTTCTATGAGTTTCTCCTCTTATCGACTCAAATTCCATTTTTCTGATTGGTCGTCTCAGGTGCTTCTCTGTGGTTGTGGTTACTGACACCCCGATTCCTCTGCGTGGCAGCCCTGTCACTTCCTAAACTGCCCCGCTGGAGCCGAGGGGACCAGGAGCTCCTGCGGGTGAGGACCAGACTCTGCGCTCAGCAGAGGCAGCGTGGCCGGGACGAAGGAATGAATGAGCGAGTGATCTAAAGCCATTCTCTCATTCCTGGGATAAGCCCCACTTGATCATGGTGTATGATCCTTTTAATGTGCTGTTGGATTCTGTTTGCTAGTATTTTGTTGAGGATTTTCACATCTATGTTCATCAGTGATATTGGCCTGCAGTTTTCTTTCTTTGTGACATCTTTGTCTGGTTTTGGTATCAGGGTGATGGTGGCCTCGTACAATGAGTTTGGGAGTGTCCCTGCCTCTGCTATATTTTGGAAGAGTTTGAGAAGGATGGGTGTTAGCTCTTCTCTAAATGTTTGATAGAATTCGCCTGTGAAGCCATCTGGTCCTGGGCTTTTGTTTGTTGGAAGATTTTTAACCACAGTCTCAATTTCAGTGCTTGTGATTGGTCTGTTTATATTTTCTATTTCTTCCTGGTTCAGTTTTGGAAGGTTGTGCTTTTCTAAGAATTTGTCCATTTCTTCCAGGTTGTCCATTTTATTGGCATATAGTTGCTTGTAGTAATCTCTCATGATCCTTTGTATTTCTGCAGTGTCAGTTGTTACTTCTCCTTTTTCATTTCTAGTTCTATTGATTTGAGTCTTCTCCCTTTTTTTCTTGATGAGTCTGGCTAATGGTTTATCAATTTTGTTTATCTCCTCAAAGAACCAGCTTTTAGTTTTATTGATCTTTACTCTTGTTTCTTTCATTTCTTTTTCATTTTTTTCTGATCTGATCTTTATGATTTCTTTCCTTCTGCTAACTTTGGGGTTTTTTTGTTCTTCTTTCTCTAATTGCTTTAGGTGTAAGGTTAGGTTGTTTATTTGAGATGTTTCTTGTTTCTTGAGGTAGGATTGTATTGCTATAAACTTCCCTCTTAGAACTGCTTTTGCTGCATCCCATAGGTTTTGGGTTGTCATGTTTTCATTTTCATTTGTTTCTAGGTATTTTTTGATTTCCTCTTTGATTTCTTCAATGATCTCTTGGTTATTAAGTAGTGTATTGTTTAGGCTCCATGTGTTTGTATTTTTTACAGATTTTTTCCTGTAATTGATATCTAGTCTCATAGCGTTGTGGTCGGAAAAGACACTTTATACGATTTCAATTTTCTTAAATTTGCCAAGGCTTGATTTGTGACCCAAGATATGATCTATCCTGGAGAATGTTCCATGAGCACTTGAGAAGAAAGTGTATTCTGTTGTTTTTGGATGGAATGTCCTATAAATATCAATTAAGTCCATCTTGTTTAATGTATCATTTAAAGCTTGTGTTTCCTTATTTATTTTCATTCTGGATGATCTGTCCATTGGTGAAAGGATTCTTCAATATACACAAATCAATCAGTGTGATACACCATAATAACAAATTGAAGGAGAAAAACCATGTAATCATCTCAATAGATGCAGAAAAAGCTTTCAACAAAATTCAACACCCATTTACGATAAAAACCCTCCAGAAAGTAGGCATAGAGGGAACTTACCTCAACATAATAAAGGCTATATATGATAAACCCACAGTCAACATCGTTCTCAATGGTGAAAAACTGAAACCATTTCCACTAAGATCAGGAACAAGACAAGGTTGTCCACTCTCATGACTATTATTCAACAGAGTTTTGGAAGTTTTAGCCACAGTAATCAGAGAAGAAAAAGAAATAAAAGGAATGCAAATCGGAAAAGAAGAAGTAAAGCTGTCACTGTTTGCAGATGACATGATACTATACATAGAAAATCCTAAAGAGGTTACCAGAAAACTACTAGAGCTAATCAATGAATTTGGTAAAGTAGCAGGATACAAAGTTAATGCACAGAAATCTCTTGCATTCCTATACACTAATGATGAAAAATCTGAAAGGGAAATTAAGAAAACTCTCCCACTTACCATGGCAACAAAAATAATAAAATACCTAGGAATAAACCTACCTACCTAAGGAGATGGAAGAACTGTATGCAGTAAACTATAAGACACTGATGAAAGAAATTAAAGATGATACCAATAGATGGAGAGATATACCATGTTCTTGGATTGGAAGAATCAACATTGTGAAAATGACTATACTACCCAAAGCAATCTACAGATTCAATGCAATCCCTATCAAACTACCACTGGCATTTTTCACAGAACTAGAACAAAAAATTTCACAATTTGTATGGAAACACAAAAGACCCCTAATAGCCAAAGCAATCTTGATAAAGAAAAACGGAGCTGGAGGAATCAGGCTTCCGGACTTCAGACTATACCACAAAGCTACAGTAATCAAGACAGTATGGTACTGGCACAAAAAACAGAAATATAGATCAATGGAACAGGATAGAAAACCCAGAGATAAACCCACGCACATATGGTCACCTTATCTTTGATAAAGGAGGCAAGAATATACAATGGAGAAAGACAGCCTCTTCAATAAGTGGTGCTGGGAAAACTGGACAGCTACATGTAAAAGAATGAAATTAGAACACTCCCTAACACCATATGCAAAAATAAACTTAAAATGGATTAAAGACCTAAATGTAAGGCCAGACACTATAAAACTCTTAGAGGAAAACATAGACAGAAGACTCTTTGACATAAATCACAGCAAGATCCTTTTTGACCCCCCTCCTAGAGAAATGGAAATAAAAACAAAAATAAACAAATGGAACCTAATGAAACTTAAAAGTTTTTGCACAGCAAAGGAAACCATAAACAAGATGAAAAGACAACCCTCAGAATGGGAGAAAATGTTTGCAAATGAAGCAACTGACAAAGGATTAATCTCCAAAATTTACAAGCAGCTCATGCAGCTCAATATCAAAAAAACAAACAACCCAATCCAAAAATGGGCAGAAGACCTAAATAGACATTTCTCCAAGGAAGATATACAGATTGCCAACACACACATGAAAGGATGCTCAACATCACTAATTATTAGAGAAATGCAAATCAAAACTACAATGAGGTATCACCTCACACCAGCCAGAATGGCCATCATCAAAAAATCTACAAACAATAAATGCTGGAGAGGGTGTGGAGAAAAGGGAACCCTCTTGCACTGTTGGTGGGAATGTAAATTGATACAGCCACTATGGAGAACAGCACGGAGGTTCCTTAAAAAACTAAAAATAGAAGTACCATACGACCCAGCAATCCCACTACTGGGCATATACCCTGAGAAAACTATAATTCAAAAACAGTCATGTACCACAATGTTCATTGCAGCTCTATTTACAATAGCCAGGTCATGGGAGCAACCTAAGTGTCCATCGACAGATGAATGGATAAAGAAGATGTGGCACATATATACAATGGAATGTTACTCAGCCATAAAAAGAAACGAAATTGAGTTATTTGTAGTGAGGTAGATGGACCTAGAGTCTGTCATACAGAATGAAGTAAGTCAGAAAGAGAAAAACAAATACCGTATGCTAACACATATACATGGAATCAAAAAAAAAAGAAAATGGTTCTGAAGAACCTAAGGGCGGAACAGGAATAAAGACGCAGACATAGAGAATGGACTTGAGGACACGGGGAGGGGGAAGGGTAAGCTGGGACGAAGTGAGAGAGTGGCATGAACGTATATACACTACCAAATGTAAAATAGATAGCTAGTGGGAAGCAGCCGCATAGCACAGGGAGATCAGCTCGGTGCTTTGTGACCACTTAGAGGGGTGGGATAGGGAGGGTGGGAGGGAGACACAAGAGGGAGGAGATATGGGGATATATGTATACGTATAGCTGATTCACTTTGTTATAAAGCAGAAACCAACACACCATTGTAAAGCATTTATACTCCAAAAAAGGTGTTAAAAATAAATAAATAAATAAAAATAAAGCCATTCTCTCCATAGAGTCCGTCTTGCCGACACAACAGGTAGGGGAGAAACTGCGGGCACATTGAAAAGTGGCCATTCCCACCGATCCTGCACCTCATCTGCATTCCTCTCTCCTCGCAACTGAACCTGAGCCTGGCAGTTAAGCAGGCACATTCTCCGGTGCCCCAAACTTCATCCCCTGTAACAACAGGAGACCCTTGAGGGCTGCCAGGGACGCCCTCTGCTCCTGGCTTCCGGCCGAGCCCTGGGCAAACAGTAGGTGCTTAGCAGATGGCAACCTTGATGGGGATACGCAAAGGCCCGCCCTTCACGTTCCTGGCCTGTCTGGTTTCCAGCGTCTTTTCTCAGATGCTCATTGCTGTCGCCAGCCCTGTGGCAAACGCTCTGAAGCTTGGTCTGCGGAGAAGTCAGGGAGGTAAAGCGACTTGTCCCCAGATTCGATGATTTGAGGCTCTGCCCACAAAGTAAAGCTAATCATATTAATAGAGTCATTGCACATTTGCATAATTCCGGCTGGCACGCAATGCCCTTGCACTGCGTATGTGTGTGTAAGTGGCTGCATCTGAGCACGTCCCGGGGATGAGCCCTGGCAGGCCTTGGGGTCTGGTCCCCGCCATGACCCTGTCCCCTGGGCCACGTCACTGTCCACTCAGTGTTTGCACCTGGGAGGTAGGGCTGCAGGGCCCTCTTCACAAAGGTGCCTTGTGGACGGAGCAGGGGCGGGCCCAGTGGGAGCAGAGCCGGCTGGGGGCGGGGTAGCTGGGAGGCCCCTGGGGCAGGGAGCTTGCCCTGCTGCTGCTGATCGATGGCCTTGGCCAAACCTTCTCCTTCCTGGGCCTCAGTTTCCTCCCTTTCCAAACGGAGTCATAGAACGTACCTTGCTGGAACTTTCTCACGGAAGCTGGGACAGTGTGGCCAGGCCTGGCCCTCCAGGCAGGCAGTGGAGTCCCGCTCTTCCCCTTCTCTTTCTTTTCCCCATCCATTCAAGCCCCTATTCTCCCTGGAGAACCCCTCTCTGCCTCTCTTGGCTCAAGGAGGGTTTCCAGAGAGATAGAGGGGTCTCCACGCGGGAAGAGGGTCCCAATGACCCTCGGGACACTCTCATACTTGAGATGAGAAAGGCATCCCTGGGCAGCCTGTGTTTGAGTCAGTGAGTGGTCCCAATGGGAACAGGTCAGAGAAGAGAGAAAACTCATGGAGGGCTTCCTGAAGGAGGCGGCCTCTGAGCTTGAAATGGGAAAGAACAGGGCAGGCACACGATCACAGTCCAAGAGTCTCACATGGAGTTCAAATGGTCTCCAAAACTTCAGCTGGCACATTTAAAGCGTCTTTGCCAAGACTAACTTCCCAGGGACCTTTATGTGTTTCTGTGAAGAAACCATCCTTCCTCCAAGGGTCCCATCTGTCAGCTCAGTCCACAGAGGTCTGCCCCATGGGGTTTCCCAGACCCACACGTACAACCCAAGTCTAGTGTTCATATTGGGGAAAATTCATATGGGGGATAATTGTCTGATGACCGCCAGATTTGGACCAGCCTGGAGCCCAGTGGCTCATGTAAACAAAATGGATTTGTTTAGAGATGAGAGATGCTGGACAGCCCGAGCCCCTGGCACCGACCTGGCCTGAACTGGGTATTAAATGGATGCATAATTTATCATCTGCCCTGGACGGAGGCCGCTGCCCGAGCCCCCCGCACGCAGGCAGGATGGGAGTCCGGAATCAGGGAGCATCTTTAAGCCAGGAGCCTGAAATCCAATTTCCACCCTGTCCTGGGGACTAAAAGCTTTCTGTAAACAGCCGCACCAAATTCACAGATCCAATTATCTACTGCCTGAGCCACTTGCCAAGAGCAAGGGAACAAGCCAGACTTTGCGCATCCACGGCCTCAGGCTCTGGGAAGCAGGAGCTGGACCACCACCCAGAGGCGGGAACCAGCCCTGCACCGCCCCCTGCAGCCGCCTGGCCTGGCGAGCATCTGGCAGGTCCAAACCCCGAGCCCCCGTGCCATCCTGTCTTCCAGACACACGCCCACCCGGTGCCCAAGGTGTCCCCCAAGCCGTACCTTGGCACTCCTGGTTGCCCTCAATCGTCCCCTCCTTCTTTAAAGACAAAGGCTCAGGTCTCCCAGCCCTGGAACATTCTCTGCTCGGCTACTCCCTGCCACTCCCTCAAGCACCCCCTTCCTCCCTCCTCCCCCCACCTCTGTCTCCTCCTCCCTCTTTCCTCCCTTGGGTCAGAAATTGAGGCTCCCTCCCACCCCCGAGGGCTCACCCACTCCCCCAGCCCCTGAGTCCGGTGTTCTCAGACACCGCTCCCTCCCTGCCTGGCTTCCAGGACCCCTCTCTCCCTCCCTCCAAGGTTGCCGCAGCCCCTGCCTGGCCCTGAACTTGGGGAGGGTTCAGCGGGGCTCTCACCCGGCTCCTCTTCCTGTGGCATTTCTCTCCCTTCAAAGTCCATGTAACTTAGAGCTGCAACCACTGTTCTGTACAGACCCTTCTGAGCTTCTTTAACGCTGGCCCCTCCCCCAGTGTCCTGGCATCCTTGGACAGCCCCCTGAGCTGACTAAAGGACCCCCCACGAGGCAGTGCCAGAAAGCCCACCTTTCCCAAACTCGCTCCACGGAACACAGTCCTGGGCGAAGTTAATCAATGTGATGCACGTATGTGCGTGCACACGTGCACACACACGCATGCACACACGTGCACACAAGCACACACACGCCCACACGTATATTCACACATTCATGATCACATAATGAGGAATAGTCTCTTGGAAATTCAAAGGTGCATTAGCATATTAAAGGCTCCAAGAAGCCTGGCAATTAAAATCAACAATTTAATTTGGCTTAACTCAAAATTTTCCAAATTATTGAACGCAGATACATTTTTCATGGCACATCTATTAACATCCTAAAGAAGAGTATTCTATGGTACTCCACAGTTTGGAAAGTTATTGTGTGGATGGGTCTCTGGACTGAGGTGACCCAAATTGAGGCTGAGCTCTTGACAGAAAAGAGAAATTTTCTTGCTCTTATTTCTTGCTAAGAGCGTTTACTTCACGCGGGGCACCACACTAAGTGCTTTACATATAAGAAGTCGTTCATCCTCACGCTCACCCCCGGAGGTGGGTCTGTCATTACCCCATTTTACAGTTGGGAAAGCTGAGGCCAGACTGCTTATGTAACTGTGAAGCCTGGTGTCTCAGGCAGCAAAGGCTGAGTCAAGCTGCAATGACAAACAGTCCCCCACTCCCGGTGGCCCGGAGCAATAAAAGTCTATCTCTTGCTCTCGCTGCACCTCTGTCCCCTCTGTTCCAGCTCCCAGGCTGCTGGGCAGACACATGGGGGGGTGTTGCTGAGGGAAAGAGAGAAATTCAAGCTTCTGCTCCAAGTGGGATGCATCAAATTCACCCACCTTTCATAGGCCACAGGAAGCTATGCCGCACTCCTGAGTGGGAGGGACGACCGGAGAGTGAGCATTTGAACAATAATAGCCACGTGGGGATGTGAGCATGGCCGCCTGGCTCCACCATGCTACGTGGCTCTTGGGTGAAGGATGCTGCTCTCCCCCACAGTTGGACGACCCTGGTGAGTAACCCTTGCCCCTTTGTCTCCGGGAGGGCGCCAGCCTTGGCCATGTCGTTCCCTCTGTGGGGCTTGGCCACGTGTTCCATTTACACACCTCCTCCTCTTAGAATGCACCCCTGCAACCTGCTGAATCACAAGCCCCCTCTCCAGTCAGTGTCAATGTTGCCCCTTCAGTGCAGCGCTGCTCAGTCCCCCTGTGGAAGACACTTCCTACCTGAACTCTGCCCAGACTCTCCACTGCACTCAGGCCACTGGTGGTCCCTGATTGTCCCCTGGCCCCATCCCCACTTTCGCCGTCCCTGCCCAGCAGGCCTTCCACACTGCAGTCAGGAATCCTCCTGCATCTCAAAGTCCAGGGGTGTGACCATGGCCTCGCAAGGCCAGAGGAGTTTGCCCACGGGCTCAATGCGCCCCTGTGAATTGCGAAATCAGTCATGACTGGGCACCTGCCTGCCCAGAGCTTTCTTTTAAAAACTTACAACCTAGCTGAAGTGATTCTCAAATATCCGGAAATGATTGATCAATTTAATAGAGATCCCAGAGTGAGATGCGGTTCATCTGAGGCAAGTCGGGGGCTCTGGGGAGCCAAGGAAGGCTGCCTGCCTGGAGCGAGAGCTGGAAGTCAGGGCCAGCTGCAGAAGGTGGGCACCCCTGGTTGGTGCTGGTGCCAGACTCCTTGGAGGGCACTGGGCACCAAGACGTACCAATAGGGCCCCTGTCCAGCAGGGATGTAGGGCAGACACAGTGGAGACAGAACAGTAAGGGTCCAGGGGCCTGGTGTCTTCCGGGGACGGGATGGTTGAGGTGGTGGCAGGTGGAAGGACCCACTTGAGCTGCACAGTGAAGGATGATTGAGGTCACAGGGTGAGGGCCAGCGCTCCAGGTGGAGGGAGCAGCCAGTGCAAAGGCACTGAGGCACAGCAGTGCTCTAGTAATACTCTAGAGAACTGGGATGTCACCAGGAACCAGGGCTGCCCTCACTCCTCATAGCCACACCCATAATGCCCAGCTCAGTCTTGCTCAGCACATAGCGCCTCTGCCCCCACTTCCTACCCCTGCCCTCGGCAGACATCACTAGTCGATTACGATCACGTTCCCCCACAGACCCCAGATGCAGCCTCAGATTCCTTGGCGTGGAATTGGAAACCTACTGAACAACCCGGCCTAACTCCTCTTCCAACACAGCGGCCCGTGACATTACTGTTATTATTTTTAATCTTTTGGCCACGCCGTGCGGCATGTGGGATCTTAGTTCCCCGACCAGGGATCAAACGTGCACCCCCTGCATTGGAAGCGTGGACTCAACCACTGGACCGCCAGGGAAGTCCCCGTGACATTATTTTTAAACTGATTGTAGGGCCATGAAAAGTCAGGGACAAAGGGAACGGTTTTCTCTGGATCTTCTCACCGCGCAGAGGTGGCGCTGGCCCAGCTGGTCTCAGGAGAGGGGTTGATCTGACACTGCTTCTCTGTAAACCAAAGAAACAAAAAATTCATCCATATACAGGGAAAGGAGAGGGACGAGGAGGGCAGGAGGCGAGAATGGAGAGCACCACGGGGTGCCTGTGGACGCAGATGCCAGACACTCGGGAAAAATCAGGAAAATTGGGAGAGCGCCGGCAGAGGGCAGTTGGCTCTACTGCGCTGGGAAGTTAGTGAGATCCCCGCCGTGGTCGGTCGGGCTCCGTTTTGCCTATGCAAGCACTCTGCAGTTGGTTGGCAGAGGACAGAAGTGTTTGTTTTGGTCTTTTTGAAAAAAGAGAAACTTAAAATGCTGCCTGCATCTTACCTCTGGATACATAATGTAAGGAAACGCTTCATTTATATGAACGTATCAAAAGGCTTGTCTGCACCCACATGCACGCCCACCGGGACACCATGCGCACGCACGTGAGAGGCCCGCATGCCTGCACAGGTTCTCCAGCACACGCGCGCACATGCATTCAGGCCTCATCTGAGCTGAAACCCACAGCTACCATCCTGTATGTCCTGTAACAGTCTCATTTCCTGTTGAAATTGGAGAGGCGGGATGTCAGAGAAAGAGCCGCCCCCCAAACCACCATCAAGGCCTGACCCGGGCTGGATGAAGGCAGGATCAGGTGCTCTTCAGAAAGGCTTGTTCTGAGACCCTGAGGTCAAGAGGGCCCGGCGGCTCGGCTGAGGTGGACAGCCCAGCCGTCCTGCTGCCCCCTCACACCTATTTTTGGGGGGCTTCTCCTTTCATCCTAGTTAATTGGTCCACATGTTTGGGGTCTCCTCTGTGCACAGGCAGCTCCGGTAAAGGGCGATGGGAAGTCCCGGGGTCTGGGACCCCTCCTTCGGTGACAATGAGCAGGCACGTCCCATCTCCCTGCCTCAGTGTCCACACTGGTCAACAGTGCTGGCCTCACAGGCTCGTGTGGTCACGGACGTACGGACCCTCCAGGTCACCGTCTGGCTGAGCCCCGAGGTGCGGCGCCTGTGCTGCCCTGTCTGCCGCAGGGACCGGGCTGCCAGGACCCCCGCTGCCCGCCGTGCCTGCGGTTCCTACAGGTGCGCGTGCAGCCCACCCCTTCCTCGCATTAACCTTGCACGCCTGGCGGCCACCTCCTGCTGGCATGCCAAACGAGTCTGCCCACGTCCCACTGGCCAGCCTGCCCTCCACGAGACCCCTCCACACTGCTCTCAGACCCACGTCCGACCCGTCGGCAAAGCCCAGCGCTGTCCCCCCACATCGCTGTTAGAACCGGGAACTGGACACGAGGGCCGTGAGAGGAAGGGGACACGCCGCGTGCTGGGGCCGCAGCTGCTGGGGGTGGGGGGAACCAAGAGCTCCGTCTAGGGCCTGTCCCGTCGGGGGGGCCAGCTTGACACCCAGGAGGGGTGCCCAGAAGGCGGGGGCGGGGAGGGTGCAGGGCGCCCGGTGTAGGGAGGCTCTCGGAGGCGCAGGACCCACCATGGGAGAGCCAGCACTGGGGGCAGGGGGCTGCGTCAAACACCACTGGGGAGGGCAGGAGCCCAGCCTGCGAGGGGCGAGGGGGGAGGGGTCGGTGCTGCGCTGTTTCCGCCTCCTCCCTGCTCCCAGGACGGACCCAGCCTGTCCGGCGCAGCACACCCACCACGGGCGTGTCCACCACGGGCGTGTCCGCCACGGAGGCTGCAGGGTGCTGACCGGCCTGCCCTCTGGGACTCCCCAGACGTCCTTCCCGGGAGACCCAGCAGCCTGCAGACTAGTGCTTCCCAGAGACGTTCGCACATTTTGCAAAGATCAGGCCAAACACCACTGTTTCTAGGAAGGCTCAGCAGACCCCCTGACCAATCTCCTGCCCCCCGGGCCTCCACGGTGGCTGTGCGGTCCAGGGGTAGGCCCCGCAGGCCTAGAGATGGGTCGTTTCGCCCCCAGCGGGGCTGCCCGCCACCGGCTCCGGCACCTGTTGGTGTGTCTGCTTCCCGCGGCCTCCGAGAGCTCCCTGGAGCGGAAGGACCACGGTGTCTCCCAGTCCCCAGCGTGGCCGGGAGCACGTAGGAGGCACTCAGTCACCAAGCCGGCCCCGGATGCGTCCACGGCCCACGGTGACCCGAGTGCCAGCAGGGGAGCCGAGCAAGAAGCAGAGTGGAGCGGTGGGCATCAGGCCCCGGCCCCTCCCAGCGCCGCCCGCTGACCTTCAGGGCAGGGAAGGGGCTGAGGATTCGCCAAAGCCTCGAGGCCATAGCACAGCCCCCAGGGAGCGGCTCGTCTACACGGCCTGCTCGGATCCGCCCTCAGCGGGCCTGGCCCTCGGAAGCCCACGCGGGTCTCGTCTCAACCCCTTGCCTCTGCCGAAGCCCGGAGTGGGGCCCTGTGCACGGGGGGGCTTCCCAGTACTTCCAGACTTGGCCCCCAGCCCTGAGCCGGAGCCCAGACCAAACTGTGAAGTTGTGCTAGAAATCTCAGAGGTCAGCTGTTCTCATGTTTCCAGAATTTACTGATTCTGTCTGGGCTGGAAAGGCAACAAAAAGGCTTTTATTGTTCACTTCTGAGCTGCATCAGGGGAGCTGGGAGCGCGGTGCTGGGCACCCAGGGGCCGCGGACCAACATCGGGCCAGCGCTGCCCCGAGGGGCCGCCTGCCCCAGACTCTCCCTCCTCCTCCCAACACGCTGTCCCGTGAGGCCTGGGTCCCCACGTGCCTGCTCCCCGCTGTGTCCGTGAGCTGAAGACAGGCCCCCCCCAGGCTTTACCCAGCGGGGGTGTGCACGCTCTCTGCCCCTCTCCTGCCTGGGCGAGTGCACAGCAAATCCAGACAGAACCGGGCTTGCCTCTCCACGCTCCCGTGGGCCACATCTCCCTGGAGTGAGGGAGGCTCAGGACACCCCGGGCCCCTGGGAAGAGGTAGAAATGAGGGAAGAGGGCAGGCAGGGAGCTCAGCCGGAGGCCGGCACGTCTCTAACCACAGGCCCTGAAGTGTCCCTCAGTCACTCATTCATTCGCTCACTCACTCATTCTTTCACATGTTTACCTTTTATTCCTTGGTCTATCCCCGGCCACACGGAACTCCCATCCGCCTGCAGCCCTGGGCTGGCCCTGTGCACCCTGAGAACCATCTGACCAGGGCAGCCCTCTTCGAGCCTCTGGTCCATCAGGTCGGTTCCTCGGGCCCCGTCCTTCCGGGAGCCGGGCCGGGAGGTGCTGAGTTGCTGCACCAGAGCCATATATGTTCCTCGTGTTTGTTTAATGGGGCTTTTCTCATTAAACCCAGAGCTGGGTGGTCCTGACAGGGCACAGTATGGGCACGCTCAGTGGGCCCAGCGCTCTGTGCTGCCGTGGACGTGCGTGGTGTTGAAGGAGGTTCCCACCCCCGTGTCTGTGTCCCAGCCGGAGCAGGACCTGCCTCCTGATTCCCACTCTTCTGTAAAGTGGGGACTTTGGTCCCGCTCTCGTGCAGGGTTCCCCCGGGTCCCTGAGATCCTGATTCCTTTGAGCCACCTCATCTGAAGCACTGATCCCGATCTGGGTGTCGTGCTGGTGGTTCCAGAGCCAGCCCTGCCCGGTGCGTGTCCCCTGTCCGCAGTCTTCGCTCTAGCCACCCATCACCTGCTCCCTCCCCTCCATCAGCGATTCCCTCAATCCCACACATGGAATGCCCCCTCCCATGTGCTTCTTGGAAGACCAGAAGTGACCCAGCACTCCTGAGAAATGACCAGAATCGACAAGTGGGCTGTGGAATGGTGCCCACAGTGGGCAAGTCAGAGCCCAGCAGCCCGGGCCCCTGAGTGGGTGCTGCTTGCTCCCTGCCACGGGCCAGACCCCTCCCCGAAAGCAGTTGCCTTGAGCTCATGTGTCCCAGCCCTGGCGCAGGGCCTGGCATGTCATAGGAGCTCAGCAAACACTTGTTGGATCCGTGAAGAGAAGGAGGGGAGCCCGTCGTCTTGACCCTCGCTGTTTCCTCTCCTTCAGTCTCAGCGATGGGCTGCGCCAGGACGGAGTGAGCACCCTGTCATTGGAGGTAAGCAAGAGCACCTGGAAACCTTCCGGCGGGGACATTGCAAGAACAGCTGTGACATATGGATCGGCACAAATTTTGGCTTCTTGGAACTCTCCTCCTTGGATCAAAACAACAACAACAAAATCTTAGGCTTGCTTAGAATAGTCAGAATCATAAAGACAGAAGTTATCAGGTGGTTGCCAGGGATGGCGGGCGGGGGAGTCAGAGTTGGAGGGGGGCAGAGTTTCAGTTTTACAAGATGAAAAGAGTTCTGGGGACGGATGGTGGTGATGGCCACACAACGATGTGAATGCACTTAATGCCACTGAACTATCACTTAAAAATGATGAGGACAGGACTTCCCTGATGGTCCAGTGGTTAAGACTTCGCCTTCCAATGCAGGGGGTGTGGGTTCGATCTCTGGTCGGAGAGCTAAGATCCCACACTCCTCGCGGCCAAAAAACCAAAACATAAAAAAAAAACAAAAACAAACCGGAAGCAATATTGTAACACATTCAATAAAGACTTTAAAAATGGTCCATGTCAAAAAAAATCTTTAAAAAAAATGTTGAAGACAGTAAATTTTATGTTATGTGTATTTTACCACAATTAACAAAAATAGTTGAAAAAGTGCTCTGCTGGGCGCGCAGGGTTCCAGGGAACATGGATGCTCGGCACGGGGGGGTGGCAGGGCATCGACTCTGGCGCCTTCTCAGAGTTTAAACGAAAGCTGTTCATTAGGGACGAACACGAACCGTTGGGCAGTGGTTACGGCCCCACCAGGATGCCGCTGCTCAGAGCCGTGCATCGTCCGGGGACCTGGGGTTAGCAGCCCAGCGGGGGCTCATTCAGGGTGGTCTGGATTTTCCCAGACTGGGGACTGGGGACCGGGGACAGCGTGGGCCTCCGACAGGCTTTGTGGCTGGGAGCCCAGCCTCCAGCAGCTTCAGTCCCGTCCCAGGGCCAAGCAAAGCCTCGGCCCCTGTGCGGAGAGATATCAGAGTGGGGAGCTGGGGCGCGGGCCCAGCCCTGGGGAGGGGTCACTCCAGGAGGGGCCTCAGGGGGGGTCTTGGGTGGAGGACAGCCCTGCCACCAGGGACCCACCAGTGTGGTCTAAGGAAGGACGTTCTCCAGGTGAAGACGCAAAGAGGACCAGAGGCTGGCTTACCTTTCATCACCCCAGAAACAGCTCAATACTCCCAGGGGCACAGATGCCTGCCCTTGAGGGGTGCCTCAGCTGGGGGAGCAAGAAGAGAGCTCTCTGCAGGTCAAGGACATCTAAGGCCCAGCCAGTGACCAGCCTGCTGCCGCCCAGAGGCCAGAGGGGCTTCAGGGAGAAAGTGGCAAAGCAGGGGCCCTCGTGGGGCTGCCTTCCATCCCCACACTGCCCGTTGCCCTCCCGGCCAGAACACCTGACTTTTTTGGGCAGGATTATCTCCATTCCCACCTTGGGTCCAGGTGGTCAAGTGGAGCTGATCCCCTTCCAGGCTTCTGGGCTAGGCATATGGGACCTGATCCAGAACCCACCGTCCTGGGGCTGCTGAGCTGGGAGGGCATCCCATCACCCAGGGGGGACTCTCAGGAGAAGGCAGGCAAGCAGCGAGGGGGATGGGAAGAGACAGACCTGGTGACATCCACACCTGATGCGGGTACACCCCTCACTCGAGCTTTCTCCTCTTAAGCTGATGTGAAAGGGTTTCACTCTGGTTGCTGGCGGGTGCTGTTTTGTCTGGTAGTGTCCTCAGCTACCCCACAACCACTCACCCTCCAATGCTCTCCCCTCCCCCAGCCTGATGCACAGCAGAGGCCTGAGGAAACATCTGCCGAATCGTGGCTCACACCGAAATGTGTTTCCCAGCTGGCGGTCAGCCACGTGTTCAGCGGGCCCCAGTACAGGCCCAGAGCACCGGGAGTGTGTACCCCTGGAAGGAACTGTGTCACCAGCTCCTCATCCCTGTGCCCTTCCTGTGCCTGAGACACCCCAGTGCTGAGGCCCCAACTCTGAGCCGCAGGTGGCGTGAGACTCAGGGATGCGGATCTGTGGGACAGAAATCCCCGCGGCATCCGCCCAGGGCCCCCCAAAGCCAGTAGCTCCGCTGGGAGCTGGGAGACTGAGGGAGCCAGGGGGAGGGGCGTCTCCTGCTTCTCGAGCAGATCATCCCGAGCGGCAGGGATCCAGGTGCACCTTACACAGGAGCACGGGCCCTGGGATCGGGGTTCAAACCCCAGCTTCAGAGTCGAGCAGCCCTGGGTGGGCCCCTCGTTTGCTCAGGTCTCAGCCTCCCTGGCACCTGGGGGAGTTGTTGGTCTCTGTGCCACTGGCAGGTGGTAGGTGCTGAAGAAACACCCTAGCTGGAGAGCTTCGTTCGGAGAGGTGAAGGACGGTACCAATGTCACACAGCGGGGAGGTGACAGCCAGGACTTGAGCCCCATCCCTGAGGACAGGCCATCCCATGCTCCAGGCTCCTGGCATCTGCCTGCAGCCCAGCTGGGTGGGGACCTGGCAAGAGTCTAGCCCTTACGGATGGTGGCAGCCGCCAGGGGTCATGTGCAGCAACGCTGCCCTGGTTCTCCAGGAGCGGAAAGGGCCCCATCTTCTAGCCAAGCTCTCCTGGCCTCGCCGGTTGCTGATGGGAGATAAGAGCCTGGCTCCTGCTGGAGCCTTGAGGACAAGCTGGTAGTTTTCCATCATTATAACAAATGATAAACTTCGCAGGAGGCCAAGTAGGGCTGAAGGATCCCTCCTCCTCGGCTCTGAGCAACCTGGCTTGGGGCACCTTTCCAGAACCCTCGGGAGCCTGCCTCTTCCACCATCTATAAGCCCTGGGGACCGGCCAGCCAGCCACCTCCACTAAGTGTTTATTGAGCCTCTGAGAACTACCCTGGCGCTGGGCGTGGCACTTGTAAGTTTCCAAAGACTACCTGGTGGGATTCCCACTCTCCCTGCTGGATCCACGTCTGTCTCTCCTTTTACACATGGAGAACCTACCTTGGAGAAGTTAGCCGGTGCTCAAGGGGCGTCTGGGAACTCGCTGTGCTTTCTGTTCAGTCGTGTCATGAACCTAAAACTGCTCTAGAATATAAAGTCTATTTAAAAAAAATCGTGTGAATGGAACCCTAGAGTCTGGCCTTTTGAGCCTGCCTTCCTTCTCTTCCGTAAGGCGTTAGAGAGCCGCCTTGTTTTGCACACGTCCGGAGCTTGTCCCTTTGTACGGCTGAATAGTTTTCCACTGCTTGGATGCATCACAGTTTATTTATCCACTTACCAGCGGATGGATTTTGGAATAGTTCCCGGTTTGGGGCTATTATGAATAAAGCTGTTATAAACATTTTTTCAACTGCCTGGGGGTCACAGAGGTGGTGGGCTGCAGAGCCCAGCTCCACACACAATGAGCCTCTTTGGCTTGGTGACCATTTCCAAGGCCCGCCGGTTTCCTACCAACCCAGGAATGTGAACATGGGATTTCCCGGCCCTGCCTCGATCCAGCTGCGAGTCCTTGGGGGGTTGCCTGAAGTGCTCCAAGGACCCCACCCATTCAGGGTTGGTGTGCAGACTGAGAGCAGCCGCCCTGGGAGCCTGACCTCCCCTGAGGGCAGACCAAGCCCCCGGCACTCTTCCAGTGCTTTCTGGGACCCCCATGGGATGGGGGTAAACAGTCCTTGGGCTACAAGAGGGGAAACCAAGGCAGGAGAGCAAGGGAACTTGCCCACGTCACATGCCACGTGTGAAGTCCGGAAATGGACTCAGGAGCTGTGTCCCCTCGAATTCATTTGTTGAAGCCCGAGCCCCCAGCACCTCAGAATGTGACTGTATTTGGAGAGAAGGCCTTTACAGAGCTAATGAAGGTAAAATGAGGGCTTTAGGGTGAGCCCTGATGCAATTTGACTGGTGCCCTTATAAGAAGAGGAGATTAGGACACAAAGGGATGACCACGTGAGGACACAGGGAGAAGACGGCCGTATACACGCCAAGGAGAGAGGCCTCAGGAGGAGTCCATCATGCGGACACCTTGATCCCAGACTCCCAGCCTCCAGGACTGTGAGGAAATGCATTTCTGTTGTTTAAGCCCCCGCCTGGGGTACCGAGTTCTGGCAGCCCCAGGACACTGATACAGGCCCAACCCCAGAGCCCACGCTCCAGCTGCTACATCTACAGGTAAGACTGTGTCCCAAACAGACATGCCAGGAGGATGCTGCTCACCCTCAGCTGGTCCCCCAGCCCCACCGCTTTCTCCAGTGTCGGGTCACCGGCACACCGCACAGCACAGTTTGTAACGTTATATTTGCTTGAGTGGTTCTGTGGCCACTGACTGTCCTCGCAAAGACTGCAAACTCCATGGCGGGAGGGGGGTATCTTTATTTTGCTAACCTGGTTCCAGGTGGGCTGTGGGCTCTCAGTAGATGTTTTTTAAAGGAATGATGATCAGTGTGCGTTGTTTTCGCCATAATGACAATCATCGTTACAGGAGGGCATTGAGTTCTTACAGGATCTCATTGGCGTTTCCCCCACATGCCCACGTGCAGCTGGGGTCGCATAAATGCTTCTTGAATGAGTGAAGTGGGCGACTGGATGGACCAACAAATGAATGAATGAATGCATGCGCCTCCACCCCCAGTGACCTCAGCCAGAGCACCAGCGGCAGAGTGACTGCGGGCGCCTCACAGATCTGGGTCACTTGAGACAAAGTCCTGCTGGAATTAGCGTCAGATCTGGATTTTCTGCCGCCTTCCGAGAAAAGCCCCGTTATGCTCCTGTCATGTGACCAGCATGTCCCACTGGGCCTGAGCCTGGAGGGCCCCAAAGGGCCCAGCTGGGGACTCAATGCTCTGTGGTCGCCGTCTTGAACTTCTCAACCTTCTCCACAACTGTCTTTGACGTTGCATCTGTGTGAGGTCCACTGGGATGATGGGGGCTCCGTGCCCGCGTGTGCCCCCCTCCCTCCGTCTCCCCAGGATGGGTTCCTGATGCCCACTCCCCTCTCCCACCCTGTCGCCCTCCACCCCTGGAGGGGCTCTGGGTGAGGGCACTGGGAGGGTGGTGGCTGCTGGGTGTCCTGCAGCATCTCAGGACAGGCGAGGAGAGGTCACCCTGTCCTGGCTGGCAAAGGGTGCCTTGGTGAGGGCCCCTGCCCGCCCCCGTACGGGTACTGAGCATACCAAGCTTTGAGGTCACAATTCCTTAAGGGGTGGCCTCCCCATCCCCCAGTTGGGACCCCACATTGGCTTCTTACTCCGAGCCCACAAATTATGTAATCGGCCCTGCCTCCAGTAAATCCATCTCTGACACCCAGGGGATCCCATCTCGTATGCCCAGGGGAACCCACCTGTGACATCCAGATGACCCCAGCTCAGGGCTTCCTCAGGCCTCCCGGCCGCCTGTCAACCCCGGCTGCTCAGCGGCCTGGCGTTGAGTCCACTGACAAGCAGGCCAGCTCCTCCCCGGAGTCCCGACCCCTGGTCTCCCACAGGCTGTGCTCCCTGGTGGCTCAGTGGGGGATAGCCCAGTGAGCTGTCTTCCTACCTCCCAGGCCTGCTCTGGCCGCAGCATGGGCACAAAAACAGGTTTAAAGAAAACAAGGGAGAGGGGGAAAGACATACATGCAAGGTTGGCTGGAGTTCTTCTGGCCCCCAAATTTCCTTGGAGTTTTATCCTAAGGTCTAGGGTTGAAAGTTCAGGGTGGCAGTTTCCCCCTCCATGAAATGGAAAACTCGAAAAAGTCAGGGCAGCGCTTGTAAGGACTGGATTGTCTCGGGAAGGTAGTGAGCTCTCCATCAGTGGAGGTATGTAGGAGGGAGGGGATGAGCAACCCCAGGGTGAGGAGACCGTCTGGGGACAGGGAGGTGGGACTTATGGGTTTCCTCCATCCCGAAGCCTGTGCTGTTTCACCCACGTCTTCCTGCTGTGGCCTCATGGCCCCAAACACAGAGGGGACAGGGTGAGGTCAGGCAGGTTGTCCCTCCAAGCCCCCGCTGTCCTCCCCTCTGTGGCTTTGTGATTATTTAGGGAGCCAACAGGGGGAGCTGGGAGGAGGACGACCCCATGGCCTGGACTCTGCCCCTGAGTGGATGAGTGGCCTTAGACCAGTGCTTGATCCTCTCCGAGCCTCAGTTTCCCCATCAGTAAAATGAGTCCAGGTGGTCTCTGAGTGCTTTGAGCTCCAATTGCCCACAAGCCCTGGAGGAGGCCAGTGGCCCGGCCTGAACACCCACTTCTGTCCTGCGACAGGGCCAGAGCCCCTGCCATCCAAGGACCCCTCCCCGCCGCTGAGGGGCTAGTCCCACCACTGGAGAGGAGGGCCCGTGAACCTGCCACCCCCCGCCCCGTGCCCAGGGCTTCGGAAGCCACTCACCTCCTCCGATGGCCAGCCCCCAGAACCCAGTGGGAAACGCCTGTGGGGCTAAAGCCGGGCTAGGTCTGCCCAAGGGAAATGCCCGGCCGAGCAGGCTCTCCACTCCTGCGCGGTGCAGTTGTCACTGGGGTCTCCAGGTCCTCACCGGCTCTCCACAGAAGGGGGGACACTGTGGCTTGTGCCCACTTTCCAGAGGAGGAAACTGAGGCTCAGGGATCACACAGCTCAGTCGGGTCCCAAGCCCAGCTGGGGCCTCAGGAAGCCTGACATCACACTGCACGTCCAGCCCTAGCCACCCGGGGACACCTACCCCGCGCCAGGCACGGGACCAGACTCCAGGCATGTTTGCAGTTACCCAGGGCCGTGATGGGCAAATCCCACCCCAGCTGCGAGGGCCCAGGCTCGGGGCTGCTGGGTCCTGTCGATTACAGAGCAATGCCCAAAGTGAGAGAATCACTCCATTGTTTTGCTTCTACTTGAATCCTTGCGGAAAGGAACAACAACAATCCAATTTTGAATAACAGTTTCATTTGAACCAATTAAAAGAGGACTGATTTTGCTTTCAATTCGATTTGCGATAGCAGCACACTCTAGGAAACGGGTAACTGAATTATTTTTCACCACAAACATTTTGGCATTTTATATCCTGGGTGGGGTGATCTTGAAAAACGGGTTCATTATTCAGAATCATTTCTAAGCCGACAGAATAAAAACAAAGCCAGCCCCTTATTCACATCGTGAAGAGATAGGGATGTGGTGGGTTTTATGTAGCAGCTGAGGTTTCACAGGGCGGATTACATCAAAAATAAGGAAGCGACGCCAGAGATGTGTAATTCCTGGGCCCTGTCAGATCTTATTGGTGTAACATTTAACCTAAGGGTTGTTCCCAGTGGAAAAGGATGGAAAAATCGCTCAAAGGCCGATTCTGTGCACAGAACACCCAAGACTTGGTTTTCTCTTCTGTGAAATGAGGCTAATTAACATCTACTTGGAGGGCTTGGAGGGGCTTCAACAAGGTGGGGGGAGTAATGCGAACAGCCCAGCGTCTGGCTTCGAGGCAGCGTCTCATCACGGCATACCCTCTCCGGAGCTCAGTTTTCTTGTCTGTAAAATGGGACCATCCACGCCCACCTGGCAGAATCCTGAGAAGCAAACACTCAGAGCCCCGGCCCAAAGTTGGCAAGCAGAAGGCACATAGCAAACACTGGCTGCCGGGCTCACAATCATTCTCTGTAACGACTCCCCTCTCTGGGCCCCTCTGTAAAATGGGGAGGGGGCTACTGAACCGGACCACCCATTGGGTAACTTCTACCCAGAGCTCTCTGAGGAGCCCAGCCCCACCCCCAAAGGCTGCATGAAGATTCTTCTGTTTTCAAAGCTGCTGCACAGTCAGTTGAGAGCTAATTAAATGGGGGGGAAAACCCGCCCGCCAATATTTGAACAGACGGCTGCAGCAGCCGGGCCTGAACATGCAGCGGAAGGTCCCTCGCAGCCCCAGAGCCCAGCGCGCGAGCCGGGGCCCGAGCAGCGGCCAGTTCTCCTGCCTTTGCTGCTCGAAATTTCTCCCCAACGGCCTGAGAACGGATGTAGGGTGTCCACGTCAGCGCCCCCTGCACGGCCTGCGAGACAGTGTCCTGGCATGGTGGACATGTCCTGGGCGGCTCTCCAGTTTGGCGTCCAGGCATGATCCTCGGGGGCTTCATCATGGGAGAGGAAGGACAGCCCTGCATCCCCGAGGGAGGCCTGCTTGGCCGTTCCCCTGGCCAGAATGACACGCTGTCCCCGCGTTCAGAGTCTCTCTGCCCCCATCCCACCCCCAACCCATGCTGGGCTCCCTGCACTAAGGGGAGGGGCCATGCCCAGCCAGGCTTCAGGACCTGCAGCTGGGGAGGGTGGGGGGTTGGAGGGGGCTCCCAAAGGTTTTCTGGGGATGAAGCCTGATCTGAGTCTCGCAGGGCCTATGAGGGGAGCTCAGGAAAAGATGGGAAAGGCACTCCTGGTAGAAGCAGAGAATAAACAAAGCGGGGGCCTGGGATGGGTGAGTGCCAGCCTGAGAGCCGGTAGAGCATGGGCTTGACTGGACGGGGCACTTGTACCAGGTCGGCTTTGCAGCCCCGAAGACTCACCCTGACACTGGGGTGAGGAGGCCACAGTCTCGGACCCCAGGCAGGCCCCTCCCCCGTGACTGCCCTGCTCCTCAGCCCTCGCAGCCCTGAGCCAGCGCCGGGCCCAGGGAGGTGCAGGCTGGGGGTTGGCGGGATGAATAGGAAGTGGCCTTGTCTGGTGCAGCTGGTGATGGAGGCTGGATCCAGGGGGCTGGGAACTGGCCATTCCCCCACCCCAATAGGGACTATGGTGTGAATGCCCCCCTAGGGTTCTGCGTGGTCCCCAAAGTCCCCAGCCTTACAGGCAGACACCCCCAAGCACAGTGGCCTGCAGGATGGCACCCGGCACAGGCAGTCTTACAGGTGGTCTTCCGGAGGCCGACGCACTGGTCCCCGCTTCTCCTATCAACCTGGCAGCAGACAGCAGGTGTGCATCCTGTTTCCTTCCTCTCTGTCACTGCCAGGCAGCTCAGGGCACATTTTGTGCTCAGTCAGGAGAAGAGATGCCCTTAAACGGGGCTTTCTGGGCCAGCGCTCCCTCTCCACCCTACATGGCAATCCCTTATCTTGACATAACGATCCCATTGTGCCCGAGGCTTTTACTGGCTGCAGCCATAAGTCCTTCTGGCAGGAAGAAATGCATTTGGTCCCCAGGGCTTTCCTTTGGCTCACGGTTGGCAGTTGACTCTGCTCCCTGGGCAGATTTCAGAGGCACTGTGCCCCGCCTGGAGGTCACGGACCCTCTCACATGCGTGCCTCCACCCAGCCAGGTGGTGGGAGATGGGGTGGGGGTCATGCAGAGGGCAGACCTAGGGTGCCTGCCGGGTCCCTCTCAGGCAAACTGGATGTTTCTACCATCCAAACCCCTCACCCTCACCCCCAACCCAGCTGCATTTGATGATCTCAACAGTCCAGCTGGTCAAATGGGAGGCTGACCTTCTGTTTGGCACGCGGGGCGGGGCGCATGCTGAGGTCCCCTGGCCGTGCTCATGGCAGACCCAGAGCAGGGGCTCGGGGTCCCCGGTGAGGGTCTCGCAATTCTCCTCTACTCCTCAGCTCCAATGAGCTGGGCTTCTACTAACGCAGAACTCGTACCCTCCTAGCCTGGCAGGGTGCAGGGCATCTTCAGCCCGGCTGCCTTCTGCCTCCCCCCTTGCGTGAGGAGGGCTGCGGGGGGGCTGCAGGGGACGGGAGGCCGGGGTTCGGCTCAGCAAAGCACCGCAGCTGCCCAACCAGACTCAAGATGGGCCTGCAGGCGCCGAGTGTTTTGATCCGAGGCTGCGCTGGAATATCTGAGCCCTGCCGACGGATGCGATATAAAAATATAGCCGGCTGCCAGCACAGCCGGGAAGGACCGCTTCCTCGCCAGCAAGTGCCTCGGCAACGGGTTTTCTCCCATCCCTCAGCCCCCACCCCCAGAGCTGGGGGCAGGATTCAAAGACTGGAGCTGCTCGTCTAAAGTGTTAACAATTCTGCCTGCTCCGAGTGTTTTTCTTTTTTTTTTTTTTGAATTCCATACTGAGCTGTAACAGAATGTTTGGATTATTCTTTTCCCCCTTTTCTACAAACTCAGCAACTGAATTAAAAAAATACAAGAATTAATTTATAAGAATGTATATCTACGCATGTCTGTGAAAACTACATCAGCGGTGGGCTCCGGCCAGCCGGGGGCAGCGCTGATCCCCTGCTTGGGGGCCTGCCCGCCTTAATCTCGTCGTGGGTGTTTTTTTATTTTGCCGGAAATCTCCTGAGAGCCAAGGGGAAGCCTGAGGCAGGAAGGCGGCTGTGTACAATGCTTCTCCATCAGCGAGGCCCAGAGATCGCCGGTGCTCATAGGACTGGAGCCGGGGTACTCGGGGCAGAGCTCTCCCGACCTGGGCGATTCTGGGCTCGTGGCTGGCTCTGCCCCTTCACGCCTGTGGGTCCTTCAGCTCTGGGACTCCATTTCCTCAGCCACAGACGGGGTTGCGAGTGATGGCACTGTGGAGTAGACACGAAGACGCGCCTAAGAGAGGAGAGCCCTGCGCGAGTGATGGTGCGCAGTGGACGGACCCACTGGACGAGGGTGGGCAGAGGTCCGGGCCACTCCTCTGTACCCGAGAAATCCCCCTGCACGACGGCTCCCGGACCGCGCTGGGAGCAGTCAGCGCCCACGGGCACCCTCGGGGGTGTCAGCGCCCCCGCTTCTTCGATGGAGCCAGAGACTCAGAGCAAGGCGACTGGCCCGTTTCCCTGTGGCAGGCGGGGTGAGAAGCCAGGTTCTGTCTCTGTTTATCCAGCTGAAAAGAAAGTCTCTCCAGGGAGCAGTTACGATGAAGTGGTGAACATCTGTTGGCTGAATGGGGTATGAAGCACCGGGCGTCTGCAGTCCCAGCCACAGCCCTGGAAGGTGCAATTCTCGGGATTAGACAAGGGAAAGGAGGTTTGCTGACGTTCTTCCGTGAGCCGTGTTCCAGGCTACGTGATCCTGCTGGAATCCCGGGGTTCATCCCCCAAGAGCCGGGGGAGGGTATGGCATTACCCCATTGCCCCAGGGAGGCAATACCAGTGTTGGCCAGGCTCTCCCTGAAGGAAAGTTCCCCCTCTTTGCTCCCCCCCAATTCAGCTGGCAAGTTGGACCACAGACTACAGGCCAGGCAGGGCCTGAGGTTTCAGCCCCTGTCCCACTTCACCGGAAGGGTGATGAGGCCCAGGGATGGCAGGGGTTTATCTGAGCTAGCTCAGTAATCCTGCAACAGAGCCGGGCCTACGACACGGACACCGTGTCCAGGCCCCTGCCCATTGGTGGGAGGTCAGGGATGCTCCCATCGGCCTTGGCCGGCCGTTTCCTCCACCGCTTTCCCCACCATTGCCCGAGTCTGGGAGAGCTCTTCCCAGTCGGGGTGTCCTGAGGACCCATAACTTGGGGTGATAAGGCCAGGCAGCTGCAGGGGAGGACTTCTCCAAGGGACAGCCCTGACAAGTCAGACCAGGAGAGGGGCCTGCTGATTCAGGGCACGGGGGCTTGAAATGCAGGACCCAGGGCTGACCTCTCCTCGAGAGAGAGAGACCCATGGTCACCCCAGGCCGAAGACAGGTGAATGGTGATCCAGGAGAGAGCTAGGCTGGCAGACAGGGGTTACATACAGGAAGCCCAAGAGGGGCACAGAGAGGGACAGGAGCGTTGGACGGTCACAGCAGGGATCCCTGGCATGAGCCCCTCTGGCCCACTAAGCTTGTGTGTTTATGTGTGTGTCTCAGGGGTCCTGTTCCTGCCCCTCCCCCCAGCTATCCCAGGAGCTTCTGGGCTCTGTGATGAGGGCTGGAAGAGCCAGGGAGGGACCCTCTCTGATACTTGACTCTCCCTCCTTCTCTCCTCAAGCCTTAGTGCGAGGTGAGCATGGACTCCCTGGGGTTGGTGACGGCTGAGCAAGGGGGCAAGGCTGGGCTACACTGGGGGAAGCCTAGACTCAGATCGGGGGGGAGGGGGTTATGAAGGGAGGACAGCCCTCCAGCATCTAAATTTGGAGTTAATTTAGAGCCTTTTGATTTCCTTGGTCTCTCGGCCAGTTATAGCACAAGAATTCTGAGTATATATTTTGTAAGTCTGTAAAACAGTCACGCTTAAGCAAAGACCCCCTCCTTCTCATGCAAGAGGGGAGGATGGAATCTGGCGACCTGGAGTGCCCTCCTGCCACCTCTGGTGGGAGGTCGGGCAGGGTGAGGGTCTGAAGGACTGACTATTGCACCCACCACTTAGATTACAAAGGTTTATTTAGAAAAGAGTTTGGTTGTTTTGGCTGTCAGTCATTTTTGGCAAACATTTAAATACTTTCAGTAACCAAAGATGGTCAGTGCCCTCCTTCCTCCCCCAGAAAAGCCACCCCGCGAGGTCCCGGGAAGTCAGCCCTTGCTCAGAGGTGGATGGGGTGGTGGCCTGTGGTGAGGGACAGGGCAGGCTCCTTTCTCACCAACCTAGGAGGATGCGTGTGCCAGCTCACAGCCACACCTTGGCGCGGCCCCCGGAGTTGGATCCAGGCCTGCAGCCCCAGAAGCAGCCCCTTGCTGAGACGGGAAGGCAGAGGGGTCTCCCCTCTCTCCTTCCCCCTCCCCGGGGGCCCTGCACTCTCTCAGCCCTCCCTCCGGCCCTGCAGCACCCTCCCCTGCGCCTTGAAGGCCTATCCATCCCTGGGTCCCCTGGGAAAGTTGCTCCCACTTTCTCCTGGGAGGCCACGCCTGCCCACCCCCTCCACTGGGAGCTGTCCAGGGTCTCTGCGCCGGGTAGGGTGCGCGGGTCACTGCCTGAAGCCCTTTCTCCTCCGTCGGAAGAGGATGTGCTTGAAAGAGCGCCGGAAGTCCTGATTGAAGACGGTGTAGATGACCGGGTTGAGCGAGCTGTTGCAGTAGCCGATCCAGAAGAAGAACTTGAAGAGCGGGCCGGGCACCTGGCAGGCCTCGCGGCAGATGCCGTACAGGCTGTAGCTGAAGAAGAAGGGGAACCAGCAGAGCACAAACACGCCCATGACCACCGCCAGCACGAAGGTGAAGCGCTTCTCGCGAGCCTGGGCCACCTTGCGGCGGCACACGCTGCTGCGCGCCCGGCGCCGGCGCGACAGGAAGAACTCGACGGAGCGCGAGCTGGCGCGCGACAGGCGCCAGCTGGGGCCCGGGGACCTCGCGGCGGCCATTGCGCCCGGCTCGGCCGTGGCCGTCCCCGTCCCGGGCTCCGACCCCTCGCCGTCCGAGGCCCCCTCGCCGCTCGCGCGCCGCCGCCCGCCCCGCCGCAGCGCGCCTCGGCGCCGCCGCCTCTCGGGCGCCACGCTGCTGTCCTCCGGCTCCACATCGGCGCGCGGGCGGCGCGGGGTGGCGCAGTGCCCGTTCTCGCCCGCGCCAAGCCCGTTCTCCGTGGTCGGGGACGCGCCGTCGGGGCCCGCGGGCTCGCGCTTCTCGCTAAGCGTGCGCGTGCGCAACTTGGCCACCCGGTAGATGCGTGCGTAGACCAGGCCCATGATGAGGCAGGGCGCGAAGAAGGAGCCGATGCAGGAGGACAAGATGTACCAGGTCTCGTCATTGAGGCCACACTGCGGGTAGGCGGCGCCGTCGGGCTGGCGGTAGAGCGAGACGAGCGGCGGGAAGGAGATGACGGCCGAGATGAGCCACACGGCCACGATGGTGGCCTTGATGCGGCGCGGCGTGCGCTTCAGGTTGTACTCGACAGCCTGCGTCACGGACCAGTAGCGGTCCAGGCTGATGGCGCACAGGTGCACAATGGACGAGGTGCAGAAGAGCACGTCGAGCGCCAGGTACACGCCGCACCACACCTGCCCGAAGTACCAGTAGGCCATGAGCTCGTTGGCCAGCGAGAAGGGCATGACCAGCGTGGCCACCAGGATGTCAGCCGAGGCCAGCGACACCAGGAAGAGGTTCTGCGGCGCACGCAGCGCGCGGCTGGTCAGCACAGCGATCACCACCAGCACGTTGCCCACCACGGTGAAGACGATGAGGAAGGCCACCACGGCCGCTAGCCCCGCCACGGCGCCCGCCGAGTACTGGCCCGGGGGCGGCCCCCAGGCAGCCCCCGAGGCGTTGGCGGCCCCGCCGCTGCCCCCCTCGCCGGCGCCGCTCACGTTGGGGCCCGCCGCCGCCGCCAGCGCCGCCGCCAGCGCCGGGGACGCCATGGTCCTCCCACAAGCTACGCGGTCCCGCCTGGAGCCGGGGCGCAGCCGGGGCAGCTCGGGCGCCCCCCAGCCCGGGTCGGCGCCCGCATCGCCGCCTGCTCCTCGGGCGCGCCCGCCGGGGACCGCGGCACCCCGCAGCCGGCCCTCGGCCGTGGCGGCTCAGCGGGCGAGCGGCGCGCCCGAGAGCGTGGCTGCCTGGCTCCCCGCCGCTGCCGCACGCGTAAGTGCAGAGCAGGAGGCGCCCGGAGAGAGCGGCGACGCGGCGGCGGCGGCGGGGGGGTGGGGGGGGAGGGGACAGGTCCCGGGGTACTCGCGCGGCCCCGCCCTTGGCCCCGCTCACGGGGAGCGCCCCGGCCGCGAGCCCACGGCGACTCGGCGCCCGAGCGGGCGTGCCCGGGCGGCCCGGCGGCCCCAGCGCGCGGCCGGGGCGCAGGCTGCAGACGGCGGCAGCGGCGGCCCGGGCGCTCCGCCTCCCATCCGGCCGGCTAGGGCTCGGCGCGCCGGGGCGCGGGCCGCCGCTCCTTGGGGCCCCCGCGCCCGCGCGCCGCCTCCGGCTCCAACTTTACTTTCCCGGGCAGGGCGCCGGCGCCGCCGCGCGTCCTCCTCCTGCTCCTCCTCCCGCTGCCTCCGGCGCGGGCGCCCCCCGCGGTCCGCGCTCGGCCGTGCGGGCGCCGCCTCGCCTGCCTCGGCTCGCCTGAGCTGCGCCGCCGCCGCCGCCGCCGCCGCCGCCGCCGTGCGCTCGGCGCGAGTGTCGCGCTCGGGCTCGGCTTCCAACTTGGGTAGAGTTGCGCAGCGGGGCGGGGCGCGGACGGGCGGGGGCGGCCTGGCGGGCAGGCCAGCGCCGCCGGCCCGTGGGGAGCGGGCCCGGGAGCCAGAGCCCGCGGCCGCCTCGGCGAACCTGCCCGCGCGGCGCCGGGGAGGAGCCCGGGGCGGTGGCGTGGGGCGCGCGCGCTCGGCGAGGGCGCCCCCTCCAGGGCCGTCTGCAGCCTGCGGGACTGGACCGAGTGCCAGCTGGCCTGGGCGGTGAGTTCCAGAAGCCTGCTCTTTCTAAGACGGGAGCCTCCTCACCTCCCCCGGACACACGAACACGCGGGCGCGCACACTCGCGTGCCGGACGGGCGGCTCGGGGTCCGCGGCCTGATTGGAGAGCCAGCCACTCGCAGCCTGGCGGAGGACGCGTCGCTGCTTGGGTGCGCACCGGGGCTGCCGAGTGCGGGTCCGGCTCCGCCGAGTGCGGGTCCGGCTCCGGCTCCCATCTCTGGTGGATTCTCCGGCGCAGAACCACCTCCCCACCCCCGGCCTCAGTTCCAAGCGCTGCTGGAGCGTGAATCATGACGGCAGTGCCTGTGGAAGCCCTGGGCAGGCTCCCAAGCTCTGCACCCATGTTGACAATTATTGAAGTTTAATTCTTATGCTCTGTGGCCCTGCTTTTAGAGGCTGGGGGATGTTCAGCATCACCGCCTCTGACAAACGCCCCAAACTGAATTGCCGGATGAGGGGCGGTTTGGCGTGGGAGCCTCATTCCTGCTTAGGGGCAAGCTATTGGGGTAACCCCCGCTTACCCCTGTCCCACGTCCCAGTGCATTCGTTCCGCAGACGTGCACTGTTGCTCCCAGCCGTGTCAGGTGCTGGTCCCCGCCTCCAGACACCCTGAGGTCTGTGGGAGACAGACCCTGGGGAGGAGGTTGGAGTCCCCAGGCCTGGCATTTCTCACTAAGACCAGCCGGAGGACCTTTCCTCCCAGCAAAGCAGAACCGCACCCAGGCTGGCCCGCAGCTCTCCCTGCATCCTCAGGTGGGGGGAGGAGGAGCTGTGGTTGTGGGATGCCTCTGGGTACTAAGAGGGTGTCTCAGGGAGGGATTGGAGCCACACACCCCCAGTGATGCCTAGAAATGTGCGTGGCTTGGGGGCCGCTTCTTTCTTCTCTGAGCTCTGGAAGGGCTCAGAGGCCTTACCAGGAGAGCATGCTCTCTTAGCAGAGATGCCCATGTGGAGCTCTGACATCCTTGTTAACAACGTTACACCAAGGAGGAGGCCAGGACCAGACTGGAAATCAAACACTCCAGATGGCAGACCTGCCCAACAAGAGCCAATCCTTGGCATTTATGCAATTTTGGGAGCAAAGCCATGACCGCGTGTAACCCAGGGAAGGTAGAGGCACCATACTTGTGAAAGGTCCTCTGGTCCTGGAGGCCTAAAAGGTGCCACCAGTCAGGGTACTTAGGGGTGCATTTTTCAGGGAAGACCCCTACACACCTGATCCTCCATCGCTGGCACGCACCGGCCCTGTCTGTATCAGGCCTTCTGCCTTGAGTGCTCACCGTCTGGGGTGGATGGTGCCACACACTGAGATGGGTGCAGTAAATGCCATCAATGCCCTGGGGCTCCTCTTCCAGCCTGGGAGTGGGGTTATCAAGGAAGGCTTCCTGGAGGAGGTGCCCTCTGGGCTGTGTTTGGAGAGTGAGAGGAGTTATTAGGAAGTGAGAGGCCCCTGTTGGTTGTGCTCCCTGGGGTGGGGGTGGGCTTTGTCCTGGTGGGTATGTCCAAACAAGGGACATGGCCGTGGTCACATGTAGGTTTTGGAGAGATCTGTCCTTCTGCCAGCAGCTGGACAGCCATGTGGGCCTCCTCCTGACCTTGGGGGGTTATTAACTTTCGAAAAGCACTTTGGGGGATGCATCCAAGGATCCTGATGCCTCACAAGCTCACAAGCCAGGCCAGTCTAGCATGAGGGATTTGAAGGAAAAGGACCCAGAGCTCCAGGGGGCCCAAAGCAGACAGGACGTCCCACTGCCCAGGCAGTGACTCTCTGGCCAGGCCAAGCTGGGGACATTTGGAGTGCCTGGCCAGCCAAGTGACCCAGGCCCCTGGGGACGCCTACCGCAGCTGGCCTTGCCCAGGAGGAAGCAGAAAGAAGCGCCTCTCCTGTGGTCCAGGGCCCAGAGCTGAGGGGCGGCAGAGGGCTGGGCCCCTGAGGAGTCCTTGGGTAGAGAGCCTTTGTCTGGGCTTCAGGGCAGCACCACATGCAGGCCTGCTCACGTGCACCAGAGGCCCCAGGGACCAAGCTGTTCACAGAGGAGCTGGAGAGGCCTCTTACCCCGACGCTGGAGATTAGGCTTGACAAACTGCTCCCAACTGCCCTGGAACAGACAAAACAGCACGTGCCCGGGAAGACTGCCCCTGCTGAGGAGTCGCTGCCGGCCAGGCCTGGGCTTGGCGGGACCAGTAGGGATGATGGGAGGGCGCTTTGGGGAGTCAGGCTGCACTGGTAGGGAATGGGGTCGTTGGGGAGGGGGTGTAGGCCATCTCAGAAGGAAATCATACGGAAGTGGAGCATCCTAGGGCTACCAGGGTGTATTCGCCTTCATCCCACCCGTGACCCACAGCCTTGGGACACTGGGTCCTGGGCCCGCCGCTGAGAGGAGGAATTTGGATGCACACCTGCTGGGTGCGGTGCCCTGTGCCCCACGAGTGGCCTCAGCTCAGGTAGAGAGGGGCTTGTCTCCTTGAACCACCTCCCCGTGTGCACAGTTATATGTGCGCACACACACACATGCACACGTAGCCACACATGCATGCACACATACCCACACACACCTATGCTCGCATCCTCACACACGCAAACGCATCCAGGAATACGTACCACGAGATGCACAGCCATATACGTGACAGTGCGTTAACACGAGTATCCACGTGTACACACGATGCATGCACTCACGTGTACGTGCACCTGTAAGCAGCATGCATGCACACCCACCCACATGTGCACACACGTCGCACACACTGCTCGTGCATGTGTCCAGGCACACGCATATCCACACACACAATCACATACACATGCTATGTGCATGCATGCATGAGTTTGTGTGCACACCTCATTTGTGCATATACAAGCATCCAGCACACAGGCGTGCATGTCCACATGTGCACACACGTTGCCGCACACACCCACCCATGTGCCAGCACACGTGCGCACACCCACACGTGCACACGTGCCTGTGGCCTCGCTCACCCTCTCAGGCTGCAGGGAGGGTGTATTTCTGCTACCCCAATGCGAGCAGCTCTTGCCAGATTTCAGGCTGGGTTCTGCTTCGCCTCCTCGGCCTGCTCCCTCCAGGCTGGGAGCCCATTTGTCACTGCCTGCCATGGACTCCGGGCCGGGCACATGACGTTCTCCAGGCTGGCAACTCTGCCCTGTCCATCCCTAGGGCTCTCCTCTTCCTTGAAAACATGTGGCATGAGATTCCTCCCTGGGAGGCCTCCCTGCTCTCCCAGCCTGGGGTAGAGCCCCCTTCACTGGCCTCCTGTGTGCCCCTCGGGGGCGAGCCATCATCAGACCATGTCTCTGCTGTGGGCTCTTGCAGACAGGCCATATCTCTGTCCCACAGTCTGGTGCGGGGACCAGCTCACGGCTCACAGTAGGAGCTCAATCAAAGCGTGGGGGAGGGATGGGTGGTACGAAGGGCCTGGTATCCTCCATCCTCCCCAGCCACACTGGATGCCTGCGGTGTAGCCGGTACAGGTGGGGCCCGGCAGAGCACAGTGGTACCTCGCCCAGAGCCAGACCCGGCATTCCCCCACCAGGCCCTTTCTGCATCCGTTGTGTGCAGGTTCTGGACTTAAGCTCCCACTTATCCCCTTACCTTCTGTCAGGCAGCCTGAGAACCTCCTGCCTCCAGGGGCCTCAGTTTTCCCATCCATAAGGTGGGGAGATTGACTGGATGGTTCTAAGGTCGGTGCCGGCTCCGCCCCCACTTGGCTTCGAGCTCCTGGGGCTGGCGATGTGTCTGCCTGCTGTCTTTGCCCTCGGTGGGTACCTGCAGGGAAGGGGAAGAGCCCTTCCACTCAGCTGGCTGGTGCGGAACAGAGGAGAACTGGCCTGGCGTCCCAGTCTCGGACCCAGGGACTTGTTTTCTCCTCAACTGGGCTGAGGATATTTTTTGCCCCACTTTATTTGAAATTTCATTTTTAAAGCTGAGGCAGGGAAAAATGAGGCTTGCTTCTCTCCCTGTCCCTCCCTGAAGAATTCCAGAACCACTTGGCCTTGTCAGAAAGTGGCTGGGATCCGCCCGTGGAGGCTGGCTCTCCGTGTACTAACTCCACTGCAATATTGATCACACTGATGGACTTGGCACTGCTGAGTTCTTCCCGAGCTGGAGGAACTCTGGGGAAAGGATTGCTTTGGGGACCGTCTTTGACTTGCAATGGGTGTAATGGATTGAAGCAGCGGCTCAGCCTGTCTTTCTGAGCACCAGCTGTGTACCTCGCTCAGCCCGGGGCCTGTTGGGGTTCAAGCTTGCACCCACCCATCACCCGTCCTGGCTGCCACGTGGCCTCCTCAGGGCTCCCCTCTGCCGGCCGCTCCAAGCTGGACCCGTCCTCCCTCCGGGGCCTTGCTGCTGCCCAGATGCCTGAGCCTGGCATTCGAGGCCCTCCTAAGCCTGGCCTCGACCCTGGACTCTGGGCTCAGACCGATCAGGTGTCCCTACATGACCTTCCCTATCCGAGCCCGTGAATGGTGATGACGGAGCCCCTCCCGTACGGCAGAAGTGCAGGTTCTCCGGAATGATGTGCGCAGAGCTTTCAGCCCTGTGTGCCCAGGCATTCTCCCACCTCTGGGCCTAGAACACCTGCTCCCGCCTCTGCCTGTCACCCACCTGAGCAGGTGGGAGACACAGTTCCACGCCCCTCGGCACCAGGCTCCTCCTAGGAATGCCCCACAGGGTTCCATGGTCTGCAGCAGCCACGGGAGCCCTTAGCATCTCCTGAAGTCACTTCCCCGGGAAGCGTCACGATGCAGCTTCCACTCCGGCCACCCTCCCGTCCCTTGGCCCCTGCCCATCAGCAGCGCTCATGGGAGCCACCCTTAGGCCGTGTCCTGTCCCGAGCAGTCCGTGGGAGGTTGGCCCACCTCACCCTCTTGGCGTCCCTTCAGGGTGTGTGCTGTGTGGCCGTCCCATTCCGCAGATGAGGGTGGAGGCCCAGGTTGCTCAAGATCACGTGTGGGTATGAGCCTGGGGCAGTGTGGTCCCCATCCCACTGTCGCCATGCTGCCTGCCATCCTCTCGCCTTTGCCTCCCGTCTCCCCAGCCTCTGGCTTCAGTCAGTGGGGGGCCTTGGAAGGGCTCTTGGGAGTGACCGTTAAGCAGAGGCCCAAAGGGGGAACGTTGGAGGGCCTCCACCCCTCTGGAGGACCTTCCCTGCCCTCCTGGATCCAGAATTCTAGGCCTGCCCCCCATCGCTTTTCCAGGCTTCAGGGTTCTCCCAGTAACGTGAAGACTCCACGTTCATCTGGCGCGCATCTACTGAGCACCTGCTCTGTGTCAGGTGTGGAGAGTGCCCGTTGTCTGTGGAGAGTACGGCCCCCCTCGGGCCCAGCCGAAGGCACGGGGCGCAGGCCCCGACCTCCAGGGAGGTGCCGGGAGAGCAACAAACACCTGGTGGGGCCCGAGGGGGGCTGCCGGGGGGTTCAGGGAGGACTTTCTGGAAGGAGCAGGGCTCCGCTCAGACTGGAGAGTGAGGAGGCACTCACTCCCTCCTCGCCCCTGAGGTACGCAGGCTTCTCAGATGCCCCCAGGGACCCAGGCCTGTGAATTGGCAGGGGCATCGCTGCCCTGACTAAGCCCCTAACCGGTTGACTTTGAGTTAATCAAAGCAGATTCTCCTGGCTGGGCCTGACCTGATCAGGTGAAGCCTTTACAAGGTGATGAAGCATCAAAGGTGCTCTCCTCCTGGCCACAAAGAAGAAGCAATGATGTGAGAGGCAGCCCCGGGGCGAGGACATGAATATGGCCTTTGGGGGCCAAGTGGTCCCTGGCAAACAGCAAGAAAACGCACCTCAGCCACTCAACCTCAGGGAACTGAATTCTCCCGACAGCTGTGTGAGCCTGGAGGGGGTCCCTGGGCCTCAGCTGAGAACATGGCCTTAGCTGACACCTTAATTTCAGCTTCCAGACCATGAGCAGGAGAGTCAGCTAGCCTACACCAGGACTCCTGGCCCATGGAAACTGAGATAATAAATGTGTTGTTTTAAGCTGGTAAATTTGTGGTACTTTGTTTTGCAGCCTAGATAACTAATACACCTGCATACCTAGTTTGTTCTGGTGGAGGAACAGTGATGTGCCCAGGAAAGGGGGACCCCCCACTTCCCAGTTCTGGGGGAAAATGGTGATGCCACTAAGCCTATTTTCACAGACCCATTTCCATTTCCCCTGTGGCTGGAGGAGAGAGGTCACATGACCCAGTCTCAGCCAATAAGACCTCCCTGATGACAAGCAAGAAATGTACAAGAAGACTCACTGCCTTCCTTCCTGTTCGGTCATGCATGTGTGAGGATGTGATGCCCGGAGCTGCAGCAGCTCTCTTGGGACCAGGAGGAGCTGATGATGAAGATGACAGTCACAGGAGGAAAGAGTCTGTGTCCCTAATGCTGTTGTTCTTGAGCCTCCAAATGAACCCACCATGGAGCCAGCCTTTGGCCAGATTTCCTGCCAAGGGAGACACTAAGTGGCCTCACTGTTTAAGGCCCTTTGGGAGGAGGATTCTATAACTTGCAACTGAACGCATCCTAGCTGATTTGCTGTCCACAGCCCTATCCTGCCTCCTTTGAGAATCACCATGTAAGTCTGCAGTAGGTAAAATAACACACCCAAAGACATCCACGCCCTAATCTCCAGAACCTGTGGCTAAGTGACCTTACATGGCAAAAGGGATTTTGCTGATGAGATTAAGGTAAGGACTTTGAGATGGGGGATTATCCTAGATTATCTGAGTGTACCCTACATGTAATCACATAATCACGAGGGTCCTTCTAAGTGAAAGAGAGGCAAGGGGGTCAAAGTTAGAGGATAGGTGATAACAGAAGCAGAGAGCAGAGTGATGTGAGAAGGGGCCACAAGCTCAGGAATGCGGGCGCCTCTAGAAGCTGGAAAAGACAAGGAAACAGATTCTCCCCAGAGTCCCCAAAGGGAACCAGCCCTGCCAGGCCATTTTACCCTTGTGGACTCCAGAACTGTAAGAGAATAAATTTGTTGTTATAAGCTCCTAAGTTTGTGATCATTTGTTAGAGCAACAATGGGAAATGAATACAGACCCCATGGGTGTTTGGGGATGGATGAATGAATGAATGAATGAATGAGTGAATGAATGCAGTAGATACAATGGAACTTCATAAATTATCAAGTTAAACACAAGGGATTGCCATCACCACAGCCCTGTTTCAACCATCGAGTCCTCGTGTGATGTTACAAGTCCCCTGCCCTTCCTGAGCCTCAGTTGCCCCGCCTGTGAGTTGAGGGACAGGACTCAGTGGTCTCACTGGGCCCTCGCAGGCACCCTGAATCTCGGAGGGCCCTTTTGGAGCCGAGGAGTCCAATAGAAGGAGATCAAAATGCCAGCCCTGCCAAAGCCAAGTTGGAAGGTGGGGGCTGGTCTGTGGGCACATGGGCTGGTCAGCTGTGGCTTGGCTGGGCTGGTCCAGGAGTCTCAGGGCATCTTGCGGGGGGGGGGGGGGGCGGGTCTGTGCCACCAGGAGAGGGGAGGAGAGGAGAGGAGAGCCAGGCTGAGCTGGGGACCTCAGGGCTCCTAGGAGAGCTTGGAGATGCAACTTAAACCTGCTTGGCCTGCAACGTCTAAGCAGCTGGGGGGCTTTGGGCAAATGGCTTCCCTTCTCTGAGTCTCCTAATAGCATCTGAAGAATTAAGTGGGATTCTCTATGTGGAGTGCCTAGAAAGATAACACCTTCGCCTGTCAGCCTGGGGTACCTGGCTTGTGGGAGGGAAGGAGGCCTCGGAGGAGGGCTGATGTTAGATTTTTCTTTATATATCTCTGTATTGTTTAACTTGTTCTGAGAGCTTGAGTTACTTTGGCAAATAAAAAAAATCTAACAAAAGAGAACGAAGATCTTCCCGTTGCTGGTGCTTAGCAAGCTCTCAGTACATTATAATTGATATAATCATCATGATGATCACTCTTATCTTGTATCTCAGCTGAATGAGTCCACTTTGCGATGTCCCTTCAGGCCCGCCCCCAGCCTCTGCTTGCACACCCCGACAACGGGGAAGTCACTACTGAACAGCCCAGTTCATCCTAGGGTAGCTCTGATTATTTTCAACGTTGAGCACGTGGTCCCGGTACCCCTCCATGCTGGCCTTGGGGATGCAGGGAAATCAGCCTCGTGCCTGCTGTTGAGGGAGGTGCTTGGTCACTGGAGGGGCTGAGCAGTGAGGGGGGCTCCCTGAAGAGGGGGCATCTGCACCTGCCCTTGACAGGAGAGGGGAGACTTCCTCCAACAAGCAAATTGCTTCTGGGCAGCTCTCCCCACTGCCCCACCTCAGCCAGGATGCTCCCAGCTCCCAGCATGACCCCGGAGTTGGCACTGGGTCTCCTGCAGCGGCCAGGCCACCACCAGGTCCCCCCATCCAGGGCTCTCTTCTCTGGAGGCCTCCAAGGAGATGTCAGGATATTCAGCAGATTTAAAGCCTCACATTTTATCTTACTCTCCACGGGACCTCTAAGAGTTGGGCGCCATCAACACCTCCACTTTGCAGATAGATGAGAAAACGAAGCCTTCTGGGGGCAGACGTGGCAGCCCAGGTCCCCAAGGAGCGTCCTGGAGGACTGGGGCTCAGCCTCAGGCCCCTACCCCATCCGGCCTCACTGCCCACAGTGGACGCCTCCGTGGTGACCACCCACTCCAATAGAGACCCCCCGGGGGCCTGGCTCCATTGGGGGGCTTCTCTCCCCAAAGTAGTCTTTCTGGGGATTCCCAGTTAACCACTTCTGTCCCACTGCTGGAGGATGCTGTCTCCCCGTCGCCTGTTTAGGACCGGTACCCCAGTGCTAATCAACCCTTCATCCCAGCACCTGGAACGGTGATGAATGAATGAATGAAAGAATGAATGGGACTTCCATAGACCCCTGTGCAAGGAAGGCTCTTTTGTTCCTGCTTCATGGTTGAGACGCTCCAGGCCCAGAGACTGCGAGCCTCACTTCTCAATTAAAGCCACGTCCTTTCCCCTCTGCTTTGCTGCTTCCCGTTTGCCGAGCACCAAATACATGCAGGGTTCAGAGGGGGAGAGAGAATTACACAAATCCTGTCCCTAACGGTAACCAGAGGTGACGGGAGCCTGGGATGCTGCCCGCTCTCCTACGTGAGGGGAAAGCGCAGGCAGGGCTGCCCAGGAGCATCCGGGTACTATGTCCAGCATCCCTGTGTTCACTAAGGGGCTGCTCTCACCATCCTGAGGCCAGACACCTCCTACCGCAGTGCCCCCTCTTAGAATCTGGGGAACATGCCTGGTGGGAATGATTAGACAAATGAAAGAAATCTCATGCCCACGATTTGTGAATCTGACCGCGGACACATGCCCCAGAGCTGGAGGGGGTTCAGAGAGTTTTTCGTTTTGCTTGGCTTTGATTTTTCTCAGATAGGAAAATGTAGACGAGCCCTTGACATGTTTGGGAAAATAAGCTAAGAAATGCTCACCTCCACCCTGACCCTGTGAAGCTGCTCCAGCCTCCTGTTGACTTGACCCTGATTCCCAAGTATTTCTAGAAGGCGGGGGCAGGCCCAGCAATCCTTACCGCTGCCCGGAGTACTGGAATGTTTGTGCTGGAGCCTGGACTGCGGGCTCAAACTCAGCAAGATCAGCTATGTCTTCTTCTCAAGTTTTTCTTTCCCAGAAAGGCTCTGATTGAAACCAGAAATTTGTCACGGGAGGGAACAGGACTGGCCTGGGATTTAGGATTGTAAGTCAGGGTACAGGTGATGCTGCTGTAACAAGGTGACCCCAAAACACAGTGCCTTGAACAAGAGAGGGGTTGATTTCTCTCCACACACAGGTCTGGGCAGGGCCAGCATGGCAGCCTGATGGGGTCCAGGATCCTGGTGCCTTCCACCTTTCCTTGGCCATCCCCAGCAGGCAGCTCCCACCTCGAGGTCTCAGTTGGCTGCTCTAGCTCCAGCCATTGCCATCACATCCATGGTTCGCTCAGTGGGGTGGGAGGGCACATGGTCTGCCAATCACAAGGCATCCTCAACTGGATTTTGCACGTAACCCTTATGCTGACATCCCATTGTTTAGAACCTGGTCACATGGCCTTACCTACGGCAAGGGAGGCTGGGAAATGTAGTCTTTAACAGGGCAGCCATGAGCCAAGATGAATGTATTGAGGGTTTTCCAACCTGGGCATCACTGACATTTGGGGCTGGGTACTTCTTTGTCATGGCGACCGTCCTGTGAATGGCAGGATGTTTAGCAGCATCCCTGGCCTCTACCCACCAATGACAGTAGCATCCCCCAGTTGCAACAACCAAAAATGTCCTCAGACATTGTCAGATGTCCCCAGGGGCAAAATCACTCCTAGTTGAGAACCACTGGGCCAGATCAAGGGTTCCAGTCCCCAGTGTTCACAGCACGCAGGCAGGAGGAGGGCTGGGTTGGGCTGGGGAGAGCCCCATCAGGAGGGGACAGCTACCTCTGGGTTCCACTCTGCCAGTGTCGTGCTGGAAGAGGCCAGTTTTTCATGTGAAATATCCTAATTGCTTACTGATGACACCTAATTTAAAAATGAAAGAAGCTGTATGGTCATTATGAATTGAATTGTGTCCCCCCCAAAAAAAGACACGTTCAAGTCCTAACCCCTGGAAACTGTGAAGGTGACCTTATTTGAAAATAGGGTCTTTGCAGATGCAATCGAGTTCAATGACGTCGTACTGGACCGGGATGGGCCCTGATTCGACAGGGCTGGTGTCCTTCCAAGAAGAGACACATGAAGAGGCCACCTAAGACAGAGGCAGAGATTGGGGTGATGCGGCCCCAAGCCAAGGAATGCCTGGAGGCCCCAGAAGCTGGAAGAGGCTGGAAGGACCTTCCCCTAAAGCCTCCAGAGGGAGGCAGCCCTGCCAGCCCCTTGATCTGACCTCCAGCCTCCAGAACTGCGAGCTTAAATTTCTCTTGCTTTAAGCCGCCCAGCTTGTGGTACTTCGTGCACCAGCTGCGGGGAACTAATACAGTGGGCCAACGCCTGTCTGTGTCTCTGGGCTGGAGGGCTTCCTGGAGCCCCCTGCCCACACCCCCAGCCTGATGGGCTGGTCTGTGGGTCTGACATCAGCGTGTCATTTGATCCCAGCTGCACAAAGTGGATGCAAAGTTGTCAGACCCTTGCCCCTGGGGTCACTGAGACAGCGAGACAGGCCAGACAGGCGAGTCCAATCACAAGCCACCACAGTCCAAGCCTGTCACCCCCCAGAACCTGGCCGGGAGCAGGACTGGTGTTGAGCACGTATAGTTGGAGGTCCCTCCTGCTTTGCTGCAGCCTGTGTGCAGTACTGCTGCGTCCTCTCAGACCCTCAGTTTCCTCATCTAGCAAAAGGGGAGAATCAATTTTCCTGGGGATAGGACAAGGCCTGCCCTCACGGGTGCTGCTGAGCCGGTGTGCACATCAAGTGGCCGTTGATGCCATGCTGGTTCACTCAGGTGACTGGCAAATACAATGCAAGGATCACGGTGTGTCTGGCCCCGTCTGGGACCAGGGGACACAGAAAACTATGAAGGACCTGAGAGCACTCGGAAAAGTGCAAAGCTCTGCAGTGATGGTGAGCTTTCCTCTGCTTTGAAGGTGGTTGGGCTGGGGTCAGGGCTAGGGTTAGGGTTGGAATTAAGGCTGGAGCTAAGATTTAGTTAGGGTTTAAAGTGAGTATAAAGTTAAGCATTTAGATTGGAGTTTAGCTGCGATTTGGTTGGGGTTAAGTTTATAAATAGAATTTGTGTTGGGGTGGGTTAGGGTTAATTTTGGGGTTAGAGCCAGTATTTAAGATGCAGTTTGGATCAAGAGTAGGATTCGGTTCAGGTGGGGGTCAGGGATGGCGTGGGCTGAGGTGGGGTTAAGGCGGGCGTAGCTGGGATTTGAACCCAGACCCATCGCTGTGGCTTCCCCGGCTCACAGAGACCAGCCTGTGTCTCTCCACAGCTCCCTTGGTCCGACCACTGAGCACCCGGGTCTTACCTTGATCGAATGCTCTGTAACCTTTGGTGTCTCACCACACCCTGCAGCTCAGTTTACCCTTCTGAATGAGTGGCTAAGCTCTGATTTCCTCAAGGCCCTCCCAGCTCTAAAAATTCTAATTAGGCAGGATCCTCTCCAGGCTCGAATTGTGAGCTATTGTTATGCAGGAACACATGAGTACAAAGATACTTTTAAAAGTGGAGCAGAACAAAAGATGAAGTAGATAGCATCAGGCTCTGGTATTATACCTAGAGAAATTATTTAAAACCCAAATACTTTTTACTGCCGTGTTCACAGGAATTGCCCTGGGAAACCGTGTGTGACTTTCACAAAAGGTTTGTATCGACAGGACACGTTATCGTTCAATTTCGAGGAAAGAGGAGAAATTAGATGCCTCATTCCAGATATTGTTTCAATTATAGCAGGAAAAAATATACGAATCCCGGGAGGAAGCAAATACCTCCTTTTCATTCCTGAGAAGGCACCCTTCCTGAGGTAGGACAGCCGCACAATAACAGGAAGCCCGGCGCGTGGCCTTGGGGGTTCGGCGGCTCCGGCCCTTTGCTTTGGAGGAGAGGAGGAAATCAGGTGCAATTCGGACATTTAAAGCATCATCGCCTGGTGTGGTTGCAAGGCGGGCTGGTGTCCAGGAGGGGGCGACATTCAAGGCCCCGCCCCTCCGGACCTGTCCCAGCGCTTGAAGCTTTGGGGGGACAGAAGGAGAATTAGTGGGTCTCAAGCCTTAGACTGGGATGTCATCCTCAGCCCCCAGTGATGGCCTGGCCATCGATTCTCACCCTACCCTCCATCAACCGTCCATGGGAGCTGCCCCGAGCCCAGACCAGATTTGCGGCCTGGCCTCCAGCCTCCCCGCTGCCCCAGAGGGAGCCTTCCAGATGGAACTCTGAGCACACCCTCCCTGCCGCCTCGAGGGCAGGAGGAAGTCCGAGCTAGTACCCAGAACTCACCTGGCAGTGTGGTTGGGCCCTGGCACCTCCATCATCCGTCCTGGCCTCACACACTTTGCTCCAGGAATGCCGACTGCTCTGCTCTTCCCTGAGGCCCCCGTGCTTCCCCACCTCCACACCTTAATGAGTGGGACGCCCCCTGCCCAGAGAAACCTTCCCAACATGGCCTTCACAGCCCTCTCTTCCTCATCCATCAAAATTAGCTCAGCCACCTCCTCCAGGAAGCCCTCCCGGGGCTCCTCAGGACACCCGAGGGCTGCCAAGGTCCCATCACGAGAGCTCGTTATCTCACTCTCTTGGGTGCCCCTTCGTGCACTCAGGGCTCCTGGGGCAGGAACCCGGGCGCTTCACCTGCAGCATCCCAGGTCCGTTACAGGGTGGAATCCTTCAGAACGACTGTTGCATGGATACGTGAGCGAGCGAGCTAGTGAGGAACACAGGAAAAGCCCACCCACGTGTGTGTCTCCAGACCCGGCCCTCCTGGCCCAGGCTGGGTGCCGCCCCACCATCGCTGACCCTCCCTCTGCACAATTGCCCTCTCCCTGTGACCCACCCCCCCGGCCCCCGAGTGTGCTGTCTGCTTGCTGACCCACGCTGGCCTGGGCTAGGAATGCCCATTTAGCTAAATCCACCCCTAACATGTATGATGTGGCCAATAGGGCCTTCCAGGCTTCCTGGAGACACAAGGGCACTGGCTCTCACGCCCGTGGGGCTTGCACTTGACCTGTGAACTTGAGTCTCTGATGCCTGTTTTGCAGGCTCCTGTGAGGATTAGACAAGGTCCGCGAGGTAGACCCCCGGCCGCCTGAATGTCCTGCTCGGATTCGGAGGCTGCACCAACCTCTCTCCATGGTCGCTTTAGCTTAACATAAATTCTGCTGCGGAAGCTTCCCTGGTGGAGGACGCTTTCCGGATGACTGGCCTGCTCACCGGCCATCCTGGCTTGAGCCCCACGCTGTTTAAGTGAAAACAGTAAATGCACTTGAATGTGTATGAGGAAGCCAGCGCTGCCAGGGGCCGGCCTGTGGGGAGAGGTCAAGGATTGGGGTGCCAGCTCCCCGCATCTGCACTCGCTGATTCAGTGGCACCTGCCCGGCCCGCTAGCTGCACGCAGGCCTCACCGGCAGCCGAGCTAGGCTCCTGGCCAGTGCAAGCCACCTGCTCCAGACAGGCAAAGAGACCCACTCTGCCCAGGGGCCGTCCACGCTGGCAGGACCCTCGATCTCCCACCCCTCATTTCCTGAGAGGCAAACGGAGGTCCAGGGCAGTCCTGGGTCAAGGGTGAGAAGGTCTGTGGGCACCTCAGCACAAAATTCTTTCTTCTCTCCCCTGCACTCCCCAGACGTACATCCTTCCCAGCTGGTCTCTGATCGGATCCTGCCGAGGGCAAGTACTCGGATGAGGTCTGGAGGGTGGAGGGGCGTGGCTCAGGTCTGCTCCCTGGGCAGAGGTGGGCTGGCTCTCAGGTTTGTTTGGACCGGACACGTCCTTGGCTCCACCTTCCTGGTGATGCCAGCGGCGGCCAGCACTCGGGCTTTCCTGCAGCCCCTGACACTGACCATCAAATTCACGCAGCTCGTTCTGGTGTCAGCTAGGAGACATACAGAGAGAATCCAAGACTGGCCAGCATGAGAAGCCAGGGTGGGCCAAGGACACAGGTCAGAACAGGACTGGACGGTGTGGGGCGATGACCCCTCAGATACCGCCCAGAGGCCTGGAGGGGGCAGGTCCTACCCACCCCCCCCAAACACCGTGGCTCTGGGGGCGGCTGGGGCAGTGGCAGCAGGAGGCCTGGGTTCTGGGCCCCCCGCTCCCAGCATGTGACATGCTGGGCTCATGGTGGAAACCAACCGCAGGGGGAAGGGAGGCAGGACAGGCAGCGTCCAGGACGGCACAGGTGCTGGGTCCCAGTGACTCAGGGCGCTGGGGTCGGGTTCAACGGAAACATTACCAAGGTGACATATGGTGGGGACCGATTTCTCTGTGTTTCATCTCCGCTCCAGGACTCGCAGGCTCCCCCCCTCCCCTCTCTGATGTTTCTAGACAGAAGTCGGCAGGGACCGCCCCGTGGGCTGGGGATGCTCGCATCAGCGCTGGTGTTCGTGCAGGCCTTGAAAAACCAGTGCCCTTGTCTAATTAAGCCATTAGGAGCGGGTCTCCATGGAAACCACTGTACTTGGGTACTTGACACAGATGAATATTTATTCAATTAGCAAGGTGCGGGGTGCTAGGGAGACCTTGGCTTCCTGCCATGACCAGCCTGGGGGCTCCTGGGAGACTGAGTCACTTTGGGGAGGACACACCGAGGCCTGGACCTTTTACCCACACGATCCAGTCACCGTCACCCCCGTTGTATGGAACAAGCGAAGGTTCAGGGGAGTGGGGCCTCCTCCACAAGCCCAGAGGCTGAACATGAACCCCAGATGATCTGGCTGGGCAAGCGGCTCTCCCATGGGGGGCAGGGAAACCCACTCCCACAGCCTGGACACGATGGCCGAGTGGCCTTGAGCAGTCGAGTGACCTGCCCATGACCTGTGGGTCATCCTTGATTGGGCCTATTCACAGTACCTGTCTTGGTCTGCCCAGGCAGCTGCAGCAAAATCCCACAGACCCGGTGGCTTATGAAGCACAGACATTTATTGCTCACAATTCTGGAGGCTGGAAGCCCGGGACCAGGTGTCAGCATATGAGGTCACGTCTTGGTGAGGACCCTCTTCCTGGGTCATAGCCGGCGTCTTCTCACTGAGTCCTCGAGAGATGGAAGGGGTGAGGGGGCTTTGTGGGCCTCTTCTACAACGACACTAATCCCATCCACAATTAGTGAATTAGAGCACCTCCCAGGCCCCGCCACGAATACCATCACACTGGGGGCTAGGATTTCAACCTGTGAATTCTGGGGGACAGACATTAAGACCATGGCCGGACCTCCTCAAGCTGCTGGTGGCGGGGGCAATGGGGCGGAGCATGTCCAGGGCCTGGCACAGCCTGGCACACGGAAGGAGTTCTGCCGGTGCTAGACGCGGACCCAGGGGAGCCCGGCTGCAACCCCAGGACATGCTCTTCCCAGCGGCACGTGAAGGCCAGGGGCGCATGTCACCCGGTCCGCACTTTCCAGACTTTATGCCCACGTACAATTCTGCATTTGTGGCTGCATTTTTGAACGGGATGTCCTGTGGGATCCCAGCCTGGGGCCCAGGTGGGGGTCAGGGGGCTGGGACCGGTCATCAGAAACTTCTATGAAAATTCCATCTTTTACCAGAGTGCGAGGCCCCCTGGAGGCCTGAGCTGTGCCCAGTGCCAGGCTGTGCTCCCAGGTGATCTCTCTGCTTCCCAGGCGCTGTTCAGATGCTGCTGGAGTGCGTGTGTGCGTGCGTGTGTGCGTGTATGTCTGTGGGCGTACTGTACATGGGTGTGCGTGCGTGTGTGCCGCTGTGTACATCTGTATGTGTGCACCTGTGCCCCCCGAGGGCTGGCTCTCAGTTGCCCGCCCTGGTGCAGGAGCTGCTCTCCTTCATAGGAAGCAGGTCGTCCACCAGTGGTTTGGCTTCTGGTTACCCCTGGGTACACCTTGTGTGACAGGCGAGGGGTGCCCCCTTTCCAGCTGTGCCCCGTTTCCAGCAACCAGGGGCTCTCTGCACTGGACCTTGGTCCGAGGTTACATTTTGTAAAAGGAAAATGCATTCGTTTTAACTGTTGCTACTTACCACCTGGCAGGTGGTGTCTGGTACATAAAATCCTCCAGAATTGGGGGTCTCTTGTGGGAAGCCATCTTTGGCGGTAGAAGGTGCAAGGTCCTGGGCATGTTCCCTTCATTTATTTGAAGGCGGTCTTGGCGGCCCTCCGAGCAGAACTTGGGGTCACCGGGCAGAGTCTGGGTCCTGCCTGGCTCTGCTGCTTCACCGCCCAAAGCCCCGATGTCCTCACTGTACGGGGGTGTGCGGACGCCCCCAGCACAGTGCAGGCGCACCTCATTTCATACAAAGGCCTGAGCAGGGGTCCCTCCCGTGTGCGCGTGTGCGTGGTTTGCATCTCTCTGGGTGCCCGGGGAGCTATGCCCACGGCACCAGAGGCGGGTGGCTCCTAGCTAGACCCCAACCTTCTTCCTGGCCGGGTCCCCCCCAGCAGCAGCTGTTCGGAGCCTCCGTGAAGCGCTGGCTGCTCAGCTTGGGAACAAAATCACTCCGTGTCTCATTTGTTCACTCACTTCCTGGTCGTTCACCACCGGCGTTGCTGCTTGGGACAAAAGCAAGTCACCGGGACAGACACGTAGTTAGAGAGATGGGTGCGAACACTCCCGTGTGTACAGCCAGGGCCTTCTCTCCCTGCCTCTGGGGTCTGTGCACCGCCTGGCACCCCAGTTCTGAGCTGCCCTTTCGAGGGATGGTTCAAAAGCCACTAGTTTGAGGAAAGACAAATCAGGTCATAAAAGGGTAGAATCGGGGTGACCCCAGAGGGAAAGCAGAGAAATACGGAGGCTCCAACATTTCTCAGAGGCGGGCACGCGTCCACTTGCCTTCAGCCCATCCCTCTGGCCTGGGAGGAGCTGCCAGGGCACGGAGCCCAATCTCCTACCCAACCATGAACGCCCCACTCCCAAGGTGAGGTCCAGCCTGTGTTCACCTGCCTTCAATGATGGGGCACAAGGAGGGCACAGGAGACGTGCTCGTCAAGGTGAAGAAAGCTGAATCGAATCAGGCAGTGAAGAAATGAAGTCACGTCCATAGGGGGTGGCTGGGAAGAGGGACAGGCCAGGGCTCTCCCCAAACCAGCCCCCCAAGGCCATGCAGACTGGACCATGTATTGGGGCTCAGATGGCACCCCTGTCATGCTGTGGGACCCAGGTTCAAATCCTGACTCTTCCCCGTGGTAGCAGGCTCTCCCCACTCAGTGTCATTGTGAGCCAAGTAGGAATAAAAATAACGACCTCTAAGGACTGCTGTGTAGACATCTGTTTTGTGGGGTTTTTTTGTTTTGTTTTGTTTTGTTTAATTAATTTATTTATTTATTTATTTTTGGCTGTGTTGGGTCTTCGTTTCTGTGCGAGGGCTTTCTCTAGTTGTGGCGAGCGGGGGCCACTCTTCATCGCGGTGCGCGGGCCTCTCACTGTCGCGGCCTCTCTTGTTGCGGAGCACAGGCTCCAGACGCGCAGGCTCAGTAGTTGTGGCTCACGGGCCCAGTTGCTCCGCGGCATGTGGGATCTTCCCAGACCAGGGCTCGAACCCGTGTCCCCTGCATTGGCAGGCAGACTCTCAACCGCTGCGCCACCAGGGAAGCCCTTGTGGGGTTTTTTTAACTAAGAAACCCAGGTCTGGAACAGGATGACCCACACAAAGGTACTTCTACTCTGACTCCCTCCCTTTGGCATCCAGGGACTTGTGTTTCAAGATGCAGGCTGCATACACCCCCGCTACCTCCTGCTCCAAATCCCGCAGATAACGGCAAAGCTGTATTAACCAAGTGAGTACATTCCATGCTTGGCAGCAAGGACCAGATGCTCCGAGAGGGGAAGGTGACAGGGTTGGATTGGGGAGGGAGCCCCGGCACACAGCACTTCTGGGGGTTTTGCCACAAAGGACAAAGGAAGTCCTTGTCCTGCCAGGTGTGGGAAGCCAGGAGCCAGGTGCCCGGCCCACCCACACCGTGCCTCGTGGGACATTTCAGGCACCCCGACCGGCTGTCCCCCCTCCTCCTCGCCGGGGCCACGCAGCGGAGAGGGCAGGTCTCGCTTCCAGGTGGGCGGAACGAGTCCGGAGCCTGAAGCCAAGAGGGGCTCGGAGCAGAGACAGGGAACACTCGCGTTCAGAACAGCAGCCTCTGCCCAGGAGCCCCGGACACCGGGATACCCAGGCTGTCCCCCGGTCTCACCACATCTCGGAGATGCGCAGCCGCGGTCACGGCTCTCAGCCCTCCGTGGAGCAGGCAGTGAAGACACAGCTAGACGTCACCGTGGGAATTAGAGCGGCAAAGGCAGAGGACGGCAGGGCCAAGAATCCGGAGCCTTTTGAAGAAAGGCGAGGCCATGAACCAGAATTAACAAACTCCCCCTGAGAACGGAGCTAATGGAGCCGTCAGAATAGACCTTCCAAGTTAGACAGACGCTGTCGGAGGGGTGAGAGAAGGCACTGCAGCCATGAAACAAAAACAGGTTGTGATATGACATGTGTAACTGAATCACCGTGCTGTACACTTAAAACTAATGCAACATTGTAAATCAACTGTACTTCGCCTTTAAAAAAAACTCCGTCAGGGGCTTCCCTGGTGGCGCAGTGGTTGAGAATCTGCCTGCCAATGCAGGGGACACGGGTTCGAGCCCTGGTCTGGGAAGATCCCACATGCCGCGGAGCAACTGGGCCCGTGAGCCACAACTACTGAGCCTGCACGTCTGGAGCCTGTGCTCCGCAACAAGAGAGGCCGCGATAGTGAGAGGCCCGCGCACCGCGATGAAGAGTGGCCCCTGCTCGCCACAACTAGAGAAAGCCCTCGCACAGAAACGAAGACCCAACACAGCCAAAATTAAAAATAAAAAAATAAATTAAAAAAGAAAAAAAAAACCTCCATCAATGCTGAGCAGAAGAGCGGAAGCATGAGGTGGGACGGGGGACACACTGCACACGCACGCCCACCGGTTCGGGTCCACTCTTTTGGCATAAGGAGGACGCGGAAGAATTCAGGATCAAGGAGGAGTTTTCTCTCCAAAAGGTCGGGTCCGCTCTCCCTGATGAGACCCTGACGACTTCGTACTCTTGTTCCCGTTTTGTCCCGGCCGCCAGGTCTCACAGTCACCATTTCTCCGCTGTGGCTGGCCTTTCTCCACCTCCTCGATGGCACGCGAGCCCTGCGTGATCACACCCTCCCTCCCACCTGCCTCCCGTCTTTGTCCTTTGCCTCTCTCACTCCCCAGCCACACCGATGGCTTGGCGATCCCGTGCCCCCTCGTCTGTGCAGAGGGACCCTGCTTCCTATAAGACTATGTCAGCTTGCTGGGGCCGCCAAAACAAAACCCCAAAGACTGGGAAGAGGGCAGAGTTCTGGAGATGATGCCAAACAAGGTGACCCACGCACTGAAAAATGACTTCAATGGTCCATTTTATGTGATGTGTATTTTACCGCAATTAAAAATAAAATACAAGGGAAAGGCCCCCTGCGTCTCAGGTGAGAAGAGGCACGAACGCCCCCTCTGACAGCCGGCCTCCACCAGGGCTGCCAGGGGTCCTAGGCTCTGGGGGGTGGCCCCTGCTGCTGGGCCCTGCTGAGCTGGCAGACAGGCGTGCGGGGCCCCAGCTGGCCGACGGCACCTTCTCAATGGAGAAATCTGGTAATAACAGAAGGAAACACCACCCGGCCCCTCACAGGAGTGGAATGCAGGGTGTGTAGCCCTGCTCCTGGGCTGTGCTCCGAGCTCCAACCCAGGCAACCAGGGGACTGGTCAGGCTCCAGTTGGGGGAAGCAGGGGCACCCGGTCGCTGTCTTTCCCACAACTCTGCTCTGAACCAGCTTTCTCTGGGAAGCCTGCTAACGTGGAGACCCCAGTCCCCAGTCCTGAGATCCAAGGATGGCACCCGGGAATCTGCATTTCACAAGTTCCCTGGCTGATCGCAAGTGGACTGAGGGACCACAGTTGGAGAAACTGCTTTAGAATTCCCAAGGCTTACAGCTGTGTGATTCCACTTCATCTTTACCACAGCCCAGCAAAATAAATGTTATGAACCCTCCCTTTTCAAAATTGTTCTACAACAACTTTTTTGAAGCATAATTTATATAACACAAATCTTAGCTATTGTAAGTGTATCTCAGAACTGCTGTGAAGATCATATAGGGTCTGGTAAGTGCTTTATAAACTGTTAAGTGCTGTACGCACAGAGGAGTTTATTATTATAGTAGATTATTACTGTTTTTACTAGATACGTTGTACTGTTATTATGGCGGGGCGTTCTGGCATCGTTTATCTGAAGGGTTCCTAGAAGGGGCTGCTGGGTGGGAGCGTGGTTGGCTGCAAACAGCATAGATTTACACGTAAGCAGTATCTAGACACCTCACTTAGATACTGGTAGAGAGCAGTTTGTTGCTTTTTTTTTTTTTATTTCATTTGGAAATAATCTCAAACTGCAGAAAAGTTACGAGAATAAAAGTAGCACAGAACACCACCTACCATTGACCTGGATTCCATTATTGCTAATGTGTTACCCGTTTATTTCATCTGCTGTTTCCTCCTCCTCCCCCTCCTCCTTTTTTCTCCCCCCCCCTTCTCTCTCCCCATGAGAATGTGTGATTTTTCTCTAACTGTTTGAGACCTAGCTGCAGGCATCACAGCCCTTCACCCTTCGAGAGCAGATGTTCTCTTGTATAACGTCAGTGAAATTATCAACACTGCTCTGATACCTTTATCTAATCTGCCACTCAAATTCCCAGTTTGCCAGTTGACCCAACCAAGTCCTTTCTTGCCCTCTCTCCCTAGCCCAGGATCACTCGAGGATCAGGAATTGCATTTATTTGTCTGTCTCTTTAGTTCCCTTTCATCTGGTACATTTCCATAATCTTTCTTTGTGTTTTATGTCACTGACATTTTTGAAGACTCCAGTTTTGTTTTAAATAGAACGGTGCTCCTTGGGGTTTGTCTGATGTTTCCTCATGATTAGATTCTCACCGCAGTACCGCATAGATGATGTGTCTTCCCAGATTCCAAAACTAGAGCACATCCACCTGCCTCTCACCGGTGGTGTTGTTTTTGATGAGTTGGTCAGGGAATTGTCTGATTTACCTGCTGTATAAATACTCCTTATTTCCTTGCAACTAATACACAGTTTGGGAAGGAGACACTTTAAGACCATGGAAGTAATCTGCTTCTCATCAAAACCTCCCCCTAGATTTAGCATCCATTAACGACTTGCTGATCCAATCTTAGATTGGCAAATGTCGATTTTCCGACCCAGCACTTCCTGCACATTTAAGAGTTGGCATCCAGCGTCCTAGGAAAGCAACAGCTCTTATGTCTCGTCTATATGTCATCCATCCATCTATCCACCTGTCAATCCATCTATAGATCATCTATCTATCATGTATGTATGTAGGTATGCAGGTTTGTAGGTATGTATGTGTGGATGGATGGATCTATCTCACCATCTACCTATTTATCCATCTATATATCATGTATGTAGGTAGGTGCGTAGGTATCTATCTATTATCAGTATGAACATCTATAATTCATTGGGGTCCTTCATTATTTTGATGCTCAAATTACTCCAAACTCTGGCCAGCTGAGCGTCCCATCTAGCCAGCTCCTGGGTCTATGTGACATCCCACCTTTTTTTTTTTTAAGCACCTCCTTACTTTCTTGCAGAACAAGAGGTTCCAGGCTCATTGTGTGCTTTTCCTGCCTCAGCCCTAAAATCAGTCATTTCTCCGAGAAGCCTGCTTCCTTTCAGTGGAAGATGTCTTACAAACCAAGGTCTGGGTGCCAGGGGTCACGAATACAGACTCTCAGACCTGTCAAAAGACGGATATAGGAACTGAATGCACATGTGCACGTGTGTACGTACACGGCAGACAAGTAGGCACACACACACAGGCAAATGCACTCCATGGACACCATTAGAGATGGTGAGTTCACACTGATAACCTGGACCACGCCCTCCCCATTCCACAGTTGTGTCTCTTCTTCTGACAGCAGCGTCCCTGGGGGATGTGCCCTCAGCATCCCCAGAGCTGCCTGGTCCCCTTCTCAGCAGCCGCATAAAAGGCTGTTCTGATTTGCTCCTGTTTTTCCCTGCCCTGCCCCCAGACCCACCCAAGTCGCAGGGCGTCTAGACCAACACTCTGTTCAAAAGTCACCTGGATTTGTTTTTATTTCCTTTTTGGTTTTCAGTGTGCCTCTGTTCTTTATGTGAAATACGATGGAGTTTGGTTTTTACCAGTTTGCTTTCAATTTTATCTTCCCCTTTCTCGTCCTCGTTAACGAATTGAGTTGAATGTGTCAAACATGAACCTGCTTCCAAAGGCCAACTGCACAGAAGGTGTCGTCGGAAGAGTGTCCCCTGACCCCCTCCCCTGGCAGGGGACAAACCTCATTGTTGCCTTGTTTATTTGCCCTGAGTGTCTTCCTGTAAAGACAGGCAGTCTGCATACATTTATCCTGTTCCCTTTCTTTATGACACACAAGGTCGCACACTTTTGTGCAGTTTTGCACTTAGATGTTTTTCAGTTAATAATACATCCTAGAAATCACTCCAAAGTGCTTGGAGGAGACCGCTTTCACTGGTGTCCTAGCCCCGCCCCGCTATGAGTGTGTGACGCTTGGTCCCCTGTCCCCCCCTTGAGCCTGTAGCTTCCACTGTTTTGCAGTGACAAATGATGCTGTAATGAATACCTCATGCCTCTGTATTTTGTGTTGTCAGACATATCTTCGGGGTGAACTCCTAGAAGTGGGGTTGCCAGGTCAAAGAGTAAAAGCACACGTGGATTTGTGAGATGTTGTCCACCCACAAAGGGGACACCAGTTTGCATTGTCACCAACAGTGTCTGAGCCTGCCTGTTTCCCAGCAGCTTCACCAGCAGGGCGTGTTGTCAAACTTCTGTGTTCTTGCCAACTGGATGGATGAGAAATGGCACCTCGGCCTGGCTTCAGTCTGTATCTCTCTTATATGGAGAAGTTGAATGCCTTTTCGTTTTTCCAAGGGCCATTTTTTTATCCCTTTTTGGGGAACTGTTTTTCTTGTAGTTTGCTCTTTTTTCTGCATGATTTTTGTGCTTCTGTCTCTCAACTTTTAAAAGTTCTTTGTATATTAGAGCCATTCACCTTTTATCTATGAAGTTCCAGATGTTTTCTCCTAGTTTGTCTTTTAATTTGCTTATTTTTTCATGCAAAAGTGGTTTTTCTGGCAGACAAATTTATCACTAGTTTCTTTATTGGAGCTGGGTTTTCACTCACAGCTAGAAAGCCTTTCTCTACACTTTGCTTACAGAAGGATTCACCTGTGTTTGCTTCTGGTATTTGTATATTGAAGCTTCGTACATCTAGAGCTCTGATCTTGTGAGTTTATTCTTCTGCCTGGTGTGAGAAATGGATCTCATGTTATCTTTTTCCAAACAAGGATCTGCTTGTCCTGGCACCATTTTACTTGACAGATCATGATTGCTGTGGGGAATTGAAAGACATCCTTCATCACACGCCAGACTCCCCTGCCGCAGTCTGCCTCCGTGGCTCCGTGGCTCGTGGGTCTGCGCTTGTGTCATCACCGCGCTGTCTTCAGGAGAGGTCTGCCCAGCGTGTCGCAACGCCCACCCCTCAGTCTCTCCTCTTCGCTACTCTCTTAGCTATTCTTGCCTGTTTATTTTTCCAGACAAATGTTAATATCAACCCTAGCTTCGTGAAAAAGTGCTCATTGGAATTTTTATTAGGAGTCCATTAAATTTATGCCCTAAATTAGGGAGAGCTGACATCTTGATGATGTTGCAATGTCCTAACCTTTCTATTTTGGGTCTTCTTCGTGTCTCACAAGAGTGTTTTATGGTTTCTTTCACATGGGCTGTGCACAGTTCTTGTTGAGCTGACTGCTGTGGGCCAAGGAGCAGGGCTTCAGCTGCAAGCTGGCTGCTCCCCACCTGGCCCCCCTTCCCCCTCCCGCCCCTGCCCTCTGACTGGTGTGGCCACTTCAAGAGGCCCCTTGCCTCCAGCTTCTCTTTGTGTTTGGCCAGTAGGAAGCCCACGGAGAGAACAGGATGGGATGAGAGAGATTGGGGTTTACTCCCTGGCTCACTGCCTGCCAGGCCGGGTAGCCAAGGCTGCAGCTTTTCCGGGTCAGCCCTGTCTCTCAGCCACAGCCCTCCCTCTGGGGTCTGGCCACACTCCTTCTTCAGGCCTGGGTGATCCTGGCTCCCCTGCTGCCAGCCCCAGGGGCCCCTCACTGGCCGCGGCTAGTTTCCTTTGACTTCACCTTCCCCATCACCTGCTGGTGTGGGCCCCCTACCCTGCCCCCGGCTCTCACCATCCTTTCTGCAGAGGGTCCACGTGGAGCCTCCACCTGGGGACCCCTTACCCCCTTCTTCCTTCACTTCTTTGCCTGCCTATGCCCAGCCTCGCCCCAGACACGGGGAAAGTGAGGATGATCAGCCTCGGTCCATCCTTGGTACCTGACATGTTGAGATCCCCTCTCAAGCCCGTGGTCAGCTTCACCCTCGTGCCCCTGGACACCTGGGTAGCCCCCCTGCCCTCCTCCCACTGAGTGTCTCCTTATCCAGACCATTCTCTGAGGGGCCTCCAAGGGACTCTGCTCCCCCCTAAAATGCGAGCCTCATCACGCCCTCCCCTGCTTGTCAAACCCCAGGAGACGTCCTGCTCCAGATGGCAGACCAGGCCCTGTGCTTGCCTCCCATCTCCCCCTGAGACCCCACAGAACTACAGGCTTGACAATAACAAGCCCTCAGGAGGAAAGAGCTTAGGAGGGACACAGGTCACCAACCATGGGAAGTTTCAATAAACATCTGGACCATGAAAAGGATGTGAGTAGGCTGATGGATGATACAGAAGGGAGATCTAGAGCCTAAAATCTCCAGGAGGAGCCGCAGAGGAGGGGGGGAGCCCACCTGCCCAACAGGAGTGCACGACGGCCCTGGGCTCAAGAGTCCACAGCAGGGAGAGGTGGGAGAGGACCACTGCCCCCAGCCCCACCCATTTCCTCACTCAGAGGGCAGTCAGGCCGCTTGCACGCCCAGGTGATAAAGTATTACCTGGGGGAGATGTCCTAACAACAAAAACGAACCTTCAGTAGACGCTAGTGGTCCCCAAAAAGCCTTTCATACTCCAGCTCTCAGGACCGCCAGTCCTGAAAGTGGTTTCTTGTCATTCTGCTAAAGCCAAGCTTCCAGAGGCCATGGCTCATCTGGCCCAGAGGAAAAACAGCTACTGAGACGACGGCAGAGGAACCTGACACCAAGCACTCAGGTGGTCACTCCTAAACAGGAAGACATCGCCAGGATCTGCGGGCCGGTGGACCGACAGCCTACAAAGGAAAAACTGACCCCAGGGAAACAGACTATTGAAGGAGCCCAAAACATTTTCAGAATTGCAAGAGCACACTGCTTCTTTTTCATGCATCTGGTGCGAGGAAGTTTCTCAAAGATGTACTCCAGCGAAAGCAGGGAGTAAGACCAAGATGGAGGAAGATGTGGAAACTGAGAATCAGCGAGCCCGGCTCTGTGCGGAGGTGAGGGAAGGCCCAGGGCAGCACCGGGAACAGGCCTGGCCAGCCACTGGTCCACACTGGAGCAGAGACAGAAGTCTGCGGAAAAGGCGACTTGCAGAATGGATGTTATAAGGCAGAAGCAACCATTTTGAGGGAGGAAATGATGATATAATAAAGCACATATCTAAAAATAAATGCCATTGAAAACTCCAGGAAAACAAGAAAGCTGTACTAGAGGGTTGGGGAACGATTAAGAGACGTGACCTTGAGCAATTGTGGATTATGAGTAGAAAGAATGCATTTGCCCTGGGATCACGGGAGGTCTTGGAAATTCAGGGCCTGTTGACAAGGGACCTGTGGAAAGGGGACGTCATCTCAGCACTGGCCCAGGCCAGCTCCAAAGAGTGTTTACACCATCGGAACAATCTAAATGTTCTTCGCTGATTTTCATGTTTCCAAGCCAACCTAGGGTCAGGTGTGGTCACGGGGTTGGGTGTGAATGTCAACCGCTTTGACAACATAAAAATAAATAGTGCTGCTGACAGAAGGGGCACAGGGAACGGGGACACCAGTTTACAGTGATTTTGTTCATCTTGTGCATTTGTCTTTGGGCTTCTGTCTGTCTCTCCACCGGAACACAAGCCCCATTGAGGAGGCCTGGTTCCCTCTTGCCTGGGACCTCATACAGAGTCTGGGCCAGATGGGTGCTTGGCCGCTATTCATGGGTGACAGGACAGGACAAGCACAATGGCCGCCGGGTCACCTGGGGGTAGCTGGTCACAACCACAAGGCCAGATCCCAAGTCAAACCCAAGGCCCAAGCCCACCGCTGGCCTCCCTGCTTCAGGTGCACCTCACACCTCCCCTCGTGAACCTCCCCTGATCCCCCTCCCAACTGCCTCACCTTTGCCGTCTGCCCAGGGCTGGACCTTCTCCTCTAGGGGGACTGGGGGCCCCCCAAGGGCACCAGACCGGACTTGTGGCTTCTAAGAGCTCAGGGCAGTACCTGGCAAGCAAGCGGGCTCAGAAGCCATCGGCCAACTCGTTAGTTTCTAGTAAGTTGTGTTTGTCCACTGAGAACCTGGTGAAATCGTCTTTCCAAGCCCTACACTTTGCCTTAATTGAGGGGCAATTGGGGTCCAGTTTTTGAGCCAAGTTTTATGAAAACAACTGGGTGAAATCCCCACACCTCTAGTCTAGAACGGGGTGAAGTTTTGCATCCCCCCACATGGCTGAGCCTCCAGGAGTGGCCCCCGTTGCCCCTTGGGGAGCCTTGAATGGACACCTTGTTTGTGGTCTTTGCTCTCTTTTCTGGTCATCAACCTCTGTTTCCCTAGTTTTGGAGATGGCTGATCCCCACTGCCCCAAGGTCTCTGGTTGGTCACGTGGCCTGGATTTTACACCCCCCTCCCCCAACCAAGGTGATTGCCCTGTGTGGAGTCAACCGAATCTTCCCAGGGCATCGTTCCAGAGCCAAGGTGCTGCTGAGCTGGGGTGACGTGGTGATGCAAGGGACAGCAGCTGCAGTGGGACAGAGAGGGTCCTGCTGTGCCCGGGTCTGTCCTGTCCCCAGATCCTCAGTGACACGGGCCAGTGAAACCTCAGGCTGTGTTTGGCCTCGGCGTTCGTAGCCGAGAGGTCCTGGTGGGTACGCGCTGGGGGACACCCCTCCCTGGGGGGACCACACCTCATCCCCACCTTTCACGAGAGCCCCTCGCACTCCAGCTGTGATGATACAGATCTTCGGGTCCCTGTCTGCGGTGGGTGCCAAGCAGAGCCTGGCACACGACGGATAAATGACGGGCGTGGTCACCCCGTGGTCCCCCACTGCCACGCGAAGGTCTGCACCGTGGGAATTGCAGCACTGCCCGCGAGAGATCTTGGCTGTGGTTATAGGCCAGGATGGCGGTCACCTCGTGGGGACCTGCTCTGTGGCCGAGCCAGAAATATCTCATCTTATCTAATTCCTAAAGCCCCTCAGGATGGGCACAGCCCCTTCCCTTGGCCTCAGGCAGGTGAGGAACTCGCCTTACAGGCTCAGCCGGATTTGAACCCAGATCGCTTTGCTCCAGCTGCATCTCTACCAGTGGGTTTGTCTCTGACATCCACCTGCGAGGCCGCAAACTGGACTGATGTTCATCTGGATATTGGGTGACGAGACGTGTGAGGCGTCCTGAAGACCCCGCTGGCTCTGGTTAGAGCTGCGTCCGGATCGATGGTTTCTGAACCACTCCGGTCACTTGCAGCCCTGCCGCTTCTGTCCCAGCTCCAGGCTCCTAACTGCTTTTCATTACTTGGCCAGATCTCTCCAGAGGCAAATGAAATGCTTGAACTGCCAAATTTCTTCCCCAGAGTTACACCTTTAGACCTTTTAGAAGGAGCAAACATCTGCCTTTTTTAAATGTGATTGTCTTTATGTTCTTTAGTGAAGAAGGTGGGGATGCAGGGCTGTCTGGGGAGGATGCGGCAGCCCTTCTCGCGGGCCTGGGGGCTCCCCCGCGGAAAGGCGCCCACCCAGAGGTCCTGAGACACGTGTCAGTGCTGAGTCTGAAGCAAGATTTGGGGGGCGGGGCGGGGGACGGTGAGGAGGTGGGAGGGGCGTTTGGGTGGCCCTTGACCTGCCCCCACTGCTAACCCCAGGACAGGCCCGGCCCGGCTCTGGTTTCTGAAGCATCTCTGTGGTCCCCCTCCTGTGCCGAGCCAGTCCTGAGCACGCTGTGTACGTACCCAGAGCCCCGCCCCCTGGCAGGTGGGTGAGGGCTGCAGGTGTCAGGGTGCCCTGGCCCCGACTTCAGCCTCTCCTTCCCCAGGACAGGGCCCACTGGCCAGCCCTGCTCAGACAAGTCCTTACCTTGAGGCGGGGCCCTGCTCCCTTGAGCTCCGTTCCAGACTACTCGGGAGGCCCATCCTGCCATCCCCAGGGTTCAAAACCACCTCTGCCCAGACATCCTGCCAAGAGACCCTCCCAGGGGGGCAGGTATCAGCCAGGAGGGCAGGTAACAGCCAGGAGGGCAGGGGAACACCTACTGTGCACGTGCACCAGGGAAGTTCTCTGTAAACCTCCCCACGTTTAACCCTCCCCACGGGCCGGTAACTGTCTCATTCAGCACCCGGTTAATCTCTACTGAGAATTTATTCTAAACCAGGGAATGTCGTGTACGTCCATTAACTCATTTGGCCTTCCAACCAACCCTCTGGGGTAGATACTCTGATCATCCCGATGTCACAGATGAGGAGCAGAGGCCCAGAGAGGCTCAGAAACTTGCCTGGAGACACACAGCGCGGAAGTGGCAGAGCCGACCTTTATACCTTTTACCCACAGTCTGCCTCCCGGCTCACAGTCTCGACCGTGCTGGCTAAACTGGAAATTGCACTCTCAACCCGGGCCATGTGCCCTTTGGAGGGGACCCAGGCTCCCACAGTGTCCGAGCCTCCCCATTCCCTTGGACCAGGTGTGGCCGCCCCACCAGGCAGACAGCCCACCCAGCCCTGAGACTGCGGCGACCGACTTGCTGAGCTGGCGAGCAGTCCAGCGTCCGGAAACACACTCTTATTGATTTTCCGTTTTGCTGCCTCTCTGTCCTCAGCGAGCCCAGGGAGGAGACACGACGGTGAACAGCCAGTGCTGTCTGGGGAAGTGCCCGCAAAGTTTCCTTGGAAATGACAGCGGCTCTTCTCCCGTCCTGGAGGCGCACAGCCTCCATCGGGGCCTCCACGGCTCCCGGTGCCCAGGCCTGCCCACCCCAGGGGCTGCGCACGAGGTGTTGGGTTTGAGCCCCTGCACGAGGCTGGTCACGGCTCAGCAAGGAGCAGGACACAGGGCTGTCTGCAGGAGCCCACAGCCTCCCCTCGTTCTATAAAACAAGAAACGAATCCTGAGCACTGATCCCAGAAAATTAAGCAGGATCCCGGGAAGGGGCGCTGGCGGGATCCAGGGCCCGTTTCTCGCAGGGAGCTGACCATCCAGCAGAGAACTACAGAGGGGATGAGGGAACGTGAGCCCCAGAATACGGCTCATTGCCGGCTGCCCGAAGGAACCAGAGTCAGCTCGTGGGCTGGGGACCGCAGCCATCCCTACCTGAGTTCTCCTGAGACAATCACGCCTGGGCTCCCGGCAGGGCTGAGCCTGCAAGGGAGGTGGCGCCCGGCTAGGTCAGCCTCCTAGCAGAGATCTTGCTTCTCTCGGGGGCTGCTCTGCTGACCCCCTGCCTCTCTGAGAGCTCCTGTCCCCACCCCTGTCAATGCTGGGCGGTCACAGGGGTAGGACGGGCACCATGAAAGCAATTCCGCACGAGGATTTGATTTCTTGATTGTAATTGCCTTTTTCCCCCAAAGTGGAAGGTCGAAACCTGGCTGAGTGAGCCGGCTAGTTAATCAGACCTGGTTACGAAGGGCACAGTGGAGGGGGGAGGAGAAAGCACGGGGAGCCTCCAGACCTCGTGGCCTGGAGCTCCACCTTCTTGCTGAGGGTCAGGACCACAGTGCAGCTGCCTGGGAAGGGTCAGTGCAGGGAGAGCCGGGCTCCATCCTGCTCCTGACGCGCCCATGGGCACCCCGCCAGCCACTTGCCCCCAAGGTTCACTTTCTTCCAGCTGAAGGGACTGTGGACCCTCAGCCCTCCCCCCTCCCCACCCCCCTCCCCCACCCTGCACCCCTGCCCCAGAGGCTGCGTTGTGGATGCCCTCGGTGTGGGCGGGAGCAGGGGCGGCCCCGGGGGTTCTGCTATAGGTGAGTGTGGCCCAAAGCGTGTGACACCCTCTCTGCTGCGTGGCTGTGGAGGAAAATGCCACGGTGAAGGGGAGAGAGGTGGAAACCCAGCTGCCTCAGGGCTGAGGCTGGGGCTCGCCGCCCACTGGTGTGCGTGCACGCACATCTTTGCCTAGAGCAGTTTTAGGCTCACAGCAAAATGAGCACAGAGATTTCCCATATACCACCTCCCCCAAGATCAGCATCCACGCCAGGGGGTACACTTTGTAAATGCCCTGGCCTATGTCTCCGCGTCAGTGCGGATAGAAATGGAAAATCGACTGACTTTATCCTAAACCCCAAGAAGCCGAGACAGAGGACCAAGGGGGGGGCGTCTCGGGTTCGTCATGGTGCCGTCAAGCCCCAGCCGCCCTGAAGGATCTGGGCTGAGGATGCACGGGGGCAGCGTGTCCTGTGAGACCTCGCCCTCGGGAATGCAGGAGAGCGGGACCAGCCCCCAGGACCACCCCAGAGCCAGGGAGCGGAAGTGGCCCAAGACCCACAAGAACCAGGACCCCCGACCACCTGCATTTGTTTCTTGGCGGGAGGAGGGTCTGTCTGCCTGCTGGTCTTTGGGGACCACAACAGCGGGGGGGGGGGTCATAGCACCTGACTTGGAGGTGGGGAAAGCAGTCCAGTGTAAGCAGGAGGGAGCAGCGTGAAAGGAGGTGGGAGGTGGGCGCAGAGGTCAAGCGCGTGGCCTTGGGGGCTGAGATGAGGCCCGAGGCCGCTCCCCTGGATCCCTCCGAGGCCCTCCCAGCTTCCACGGGGCCAGCACCAGCGTGAGCTGTGCTTTCAGGGCATCAGTGACTGAGCTTTTTGCTTTACAAGGAGGCATTCAGCAAGAGGCGTGTTGGCTCAGCCACGTTGGGAACGAAAGGCGGTGCACACGGGAATCCCAAAGCTTCAAATATTCATTGGCCTGCTTGGGATTGACACTAAAACTTGAGCAACAAAGATGGAAATTCAGTCCAAAACATCGTTGGCACCTTCACCTCTGAGATCTCGCAGAAATTGGACAATCAATTTATCAGTGACTTTAATGGAATATTATTTCCTTCTCTTTTGAAATCAAGTTCACCAAAGCCAAAGCTTTAGATAAGGTTAAATAGCTACTGAAATGCCAGGGATGGGGTCAACCAACAAACAACAGGCTTTGTCTGGAATTGACTGAGGGAGAATGGGGAGGTGTCAAAGAACTGGGAGCCATAGATGGTTCTATGGCCTCAGGAGAGAGCAGGCCCCATGTTTACTCATCAACCCCTGACACAGGGGAATGGCAGTAAATGCTAGTGAGTGACTGTGAGCACACGTGAGTGAAGGGATGAATGAGTGGGTGTGCAAGAAGCGAGCCTGTTAACCTCCATCACTGGTGTGATAACGCTTGCTTTGCCTGCCTCAGAGGCATGAACTGAGGAGCCAGTGATGCCAGAGCTCTTCCAGGTGGGCCACTGCGACCATCTGGATCATCTCCGGGGGTCCAAGACCTGGTGGGGAGAAGCACGCCTCGGTTCTACGTTCTGGCTCCTACCCTGGCCCAGGCACCCGGGGGATGACAATGGTTAAGAACATCCCAGCTCTGTCTACACGGAGCAGAGGCAGGCACGGTCCTGCCCTCGAGAAGCTCAGTCTAGTGGGGGAAGCCCCGCACAAAACGAAAGGCAGAGGAGCCGGCCAAATTCTCGAGCAGTGGAAGGAGGAGACTGCCCAGAGGGGTTCTTTCGGGGGGAATCACAAAACTTTTCCCATATTTTCATGAATTCCCACTCTCTGCCTGGGGGCAGGAATACCAGGTGAGGCGCGAACCAGGTGCCAATGCTGGGGCAGAGGCAGGGAGAGTGAGGGAAACGACTTCCAAGGTCACTGCCGACGCTGGCCTTGAAGTCTGACTGTTGTGAGGCCCCCGTGAGCTGCAGGGCCCTCCTCTAGGGAGTGAGGGGACACCTGCAAACACCACACCTGGGCTAATTCAGAGGCAGGATGCTGTGGTCCACTGCGCGGGGCAGGCGGGGCCCCAGGAGGAGAGCGAGGCTTGGGGGGCGCGTGGCAAGGCCAGCGTGCACCGCGTGCATCCCGGGCATCACGGTGGTACCAGGAGAACGACCAGGCTTGTACCATAAACCCGTTGGAGGAAAGGGGAAAACTCGGCACTCTGGCTGCAGCAGGTGGGGGACGTAGCCCGCAGGGCCGACCCCCGCCCCCTGACTTTTTGGGCAGCTGGAGCTGGGCCGGGAGGGGTGGCCCCCATGGGTGGGAGGAGAGGAGAGGCTGCTCTGCCTGGGCTGGGGGTCATCCCCACACAGCGGCTGGGCCCTGAGACCACGGCCAGCGAGAGGAGCCCTGGGCCACTGGTAACCGGCTCCCGGCTGCAGGAAACGTGCATGGATCTCTGTCAGCCTCCGTGGGGCTGGGGGCAAGCAGGATGCCACATCTGGCTTGTTCCTTTTCTGATTACAAAAACAAGCCGTTCCCACGGCAGAGATCTGGGGAAACGTAAGAAAAGGCAATGAACATCAAAATCACCTGCGCTCCACCCCTCTGTGCAGCTATGGCCGCGGACGCGGCAGAGGCGGGGTCTCTCCTGGGGCACGAGCTGGGTAGGAGGGGACGAGGCTCCTGCAACTGGCCTCAGGTCATCCTGCCCCTGAGCAACGTCCTCAGGCCACGAGTGGACTGAAAAGCCACGTCTGGGCTTGAATTACATGGCGAAAAGTGTAAATGCGGGGGAAGTGAGGTCCCTGAGACCAGCGGAGAGACTGCCTGCTCACTCGGGGGTCTCCGGTGGCTTGGCGCCCCGCCAGCTTCGGGGACGATGGGACACCCTCCAGTTGTCCTGAGGGGGCTGGAGGGGCACGTGGCCAACACGTGGGCCAGTGGCTGACCGTGCTGCCAGGGCCCCAGGAGCTCTTACTGGGTGAGTCTGGAGAGCAGGCAGAGGTGACCTCACGGGGGACAAGCCACAAGCATCCTGGCACAAGGCTCCCTTGCAGATCTGAGCATGGTCCACGCCCCAGAGACCCTCCTTCTGGGTTGACAGGGAGAAGATGGGAGTCTGAGGCCCAGGCAGGGGCAGTCTTGCCCGAGGTCACAGGCTGGCTGGGAATGGCACAGCTCTGAGAGGGATTCCAAAAGCCTGTGCGTGGGTGCGCAGGTGCAGGAGAAACCCACCAGGGTCTCCTGCCGTAGGGAACGATGCTTTCTGGTGTTACTATGACTTTTTTATTCCCTAGAAAAAAAAGAGATGAAAGTCCCATCAGCTGGGTTTAGGGCCGAGGTTTAAATGTTTTGATTTAAACTGCACTTAACTGGGGAGAAGTTTGCACCAGTTGACACAGCCTGCCTGGAGGCTGGTTTTTATGTCGACTGGACTCAAGTAAATGAGCCCATGGTAACTAATTCGAGGCCGTGAGCCGGGACTAATTCTACCCTCTCTCGTCTTTTTTGCATCCTGGGGTCAAGGAGCTAAGAAAGGCACACTTTCACTTCTCCGGGCTGTAAGGAGCAGCGCTGGTGAGGGGGGCCGCCCCAGGGCTGTGGGCTGCTCGGATGCAGCCCTGAGACCCAACCCACGCCAGCCTTCCCCGACGGCTGCCCTCCTGAGTCCACATCCACGTCCACCTCGAGGGAGAGCTCCGGCCTGGGGGCAGGGGCTGGATGGGGGGCAGGGAAGGAGGACGACTGATGGGTAGACTGTGGGCCTGGCACTCGGCGGGCCCAGCCTGAAGCCTGTCTGTGCTGCTTACTACCAGTCGAGCACCCTCAGGGGAAAGTTGCTCAGCTGTTCCATGACTCAGTTTACCCTCCGTAAAATAGGAGTGGGGACCATGCTTACCCCTGAGCTTGGCATGTGCTAGCATTAGGGCCCCCTCCCCGACCCTGTTCGTCTCTCTTTGTCACTGTTGTCCTTATTGAGGGCCCGGAGGGTGGAGAGAGAGGATGGGGAGGTTGGGGGTGCCTGGCAGGGGCTGCCCTGGATGTGCCCACCTGGTGCACAGCCCTGCCTTCCAGGCCCCCGGCAGGACCATCAGCCAGGGTGTGGTTACTACAGAGCCCAGTCACGCAGCCCCGGGCAGATGGCTGGACCCAGAGCAGTCATTTTCCTTCAAAACGCCTTTTCCAGCGCGATGCCCAAATGTGAGGACGCCAGCCTGTGCTGATACATTGTGGTTGTGACACATTTTAAATAACTTTCACTAATTGTGATCATTGCTCATCTCTTCCTACCATTTCACAAATTGCATTTCATTGTTTTGGGGCTGATTCTTTAAAAATAAATTGTTACCTAGAATCCTTCTCCAGGCGTCTGCCCACGCGCGCGTCGGGTGACGCGTCCCGAGGTGGCTGGGCCGGCCTCGCTTCTGTCTGTTTGCCTCGATAGCACCTCGATGGATGCGGGCAGTTCCAACAGAAGCTTGGAGCTGGTGTTGCCAACATCATCCCCAAGCCAGAAGGTGAACCCAGACCAGGCTGGCGAGCGCCGGCGAGCATCACCCAGGAGGTGCCGGCTCCCACGTCAGGCATCTCGCATGCGTTCTTTTATTTCATCCTTGCAAGAACCCACAAGAAAGGTTCTTTCCCATAAGGAAATGGGGGCTCAGAAAAGTGCCCGACGTGAAAACCTTCGCCGTTTCCTCCCTCCCTCCCTCCTCTTCCTCATCTCCGTCGGGGCACCACCGACCAGCTCTGAGCCCTCATCCCATCCGATCCTTGCCAGGAGGGGCCCAGCTTCCTCAGAGTACAAAGTAGGCCGTTTCCTTGACAACGAGGTCTTTCCGCCTCTCTGGGCAGTGCTGGCTTCACTGCCAGAAGCCCCTCCTGAGACCCCCTCTCTCTGTGCACCACTCAGGGTCCCACCCTCGGGGGCCGTGGGCGGAATTTTAAGCTCAAGAGGTATTCTTAAAAAGCACCCATGTGCCTTCGTTAAACCTCCTAAAATAATTGCAGTCAAGCAATTACTCCCTTTAAAGGCGTTTGGAGGTGTTGAGATCCAGGCTCCCGTTTTTCGTGATGAAAGCCGGTCGCTTTGTGCTGCAGAGCCCGGCTGGGGGCAGCTCGGCCTTCAAGGCCACTCCTTCCACAGGTGCTCGTGCCCATGGGTGCGCCCAGGGTGCCCCTCCCCTCTTCTCTCGCCTCCACCCACACCTCGCAGGCTTGTCAGGGAGCCTGAGGATAAGAGGAGCCGCAAAGGGAGAGGAGGTCCTAGCAGAGGTGGAGGACTTCACAGAGGAGGCATCTCCCGACGTGGCCGCTTCCCAAAGCCAGGCCTGGCTCCGTCCTGCGCCGGCCACTCTGGTCAGTGGTCAGCGGGGACAGGTCCTCTGGTCTCTGTGTCCCCCCTGCCCCGTCCCTCTCCCTTCTTCCTCACTCCTCACGAAGCACCTCCTCTGTGCTGACATTTAGAGTCAGCAGTGCATCAAGGCAGCCGCTGCCCTCGGGAGCTCCAGCACAGACAGACAGACAGCCACAACTGCACTGTGCACGGCTGCGACGGGGTGGGGTGCAGGATCAGAGCGGGGGGCTTGTCACAATCTTGGGGACCCAGGGAGCCTTTCTAGAGGAGGCAGGTGAGCACAGACAACTGTGTGGCAAGGCCCCTCCCCCAACGGCCTGGCCAATGGAGGGCGGTGGAGACGACAGAGTGTGCGTCCTGACCTTGACCCTCGAAAGGCCAGGCCGCCGCGCTCCTGTGCATCATCCGTTGGGAGCTTCTGACCCCACCCCACTCCCGCCCCGTGAGGAGAGCATGCTGGGGTGGATGGGGACGCATGCGGCAGAGCTGGCATGAGCCCACGGCCTGGAGCCCCGGCCATGCTCAGCTCGGAGCAGCCAAGCCCTAGCCAAACGCAGGCTCGTGACGAGAAGCAAACGCTGTCTGCGGTAAGCCGCTGAGTTACAGTGGTTTGTTAGGCAGCTTCACTGTGACCGGAGCTAACCCACACGAGGTGACAGTTGTTCTGGACCCTTAAATCCAGCAGGGCGCGGCCGGGTGGGGAAAGGCACCCCAGGCAAAGGGGATGATGCAAACAGGGAAGGAGTGTGCTGGACCCCACCCGGGCTCCACCCACGCTGCACGCCCCTCCCGCTCTGGAGGCGGCTCCTTGTCCCCGTGAGCATCCTCAGGGTCCGGCCAGCAAGGGTGGGAGACGCACCAAACAAGAGAGTCCTGCCACCTGCCCCAGCCCCACCCACTGGGCTCTGTGGGCCTCCTCCCTCGGAGCCCATCTCTTACCTAACGACTCCTCTTTAGGACACCTGAGCTCCTGTACTCTCCCCACAAGGAGTGTGGGCTGCAGCCCAAACAGATGAGCCTTGATTCTCCACCCAGCACCACGCCTGATTCCCCATCCCATCTCCTCACCTGGCTCTCCACCCAGCCCCCCCATCCTCCATGCCATCTCCTCACCTGGCTCTCCACCCAGCCCCCCCCATCCTCCATCCCATCTCCTCACCTGGCTCTCCACCCAGCCCCCCCCATCCTCCATCCCATCTCCTCACCTGGCTCTCCACCCAGCCCCCCCCCCCATTCTCCATCCCACCTCCTCACCTGACTCTCCACCCAGCACCCCCCATCCTCCATCCCATCTCCTCACCTGGCTCTCCACCCAGCGCCCCCCATCCTCCATCCCATCTCCTCACCTGGCTCTCCACCCAGCCCCCCCCATCCTCCATCCCATCTCCTCACCTGGCTCTCCACCCAGCCCCCCCATCCTCCATGCCATCTCCTCACCTGGCTCTCCACCCAGCCCCCCCATCCTCCATGCCATCTCCTCACCTGGCTCTCCACCCAGCCCCCCCCATCCTCCATCCCATCTCCTCACCTGGCTCTCCACCCAGCCCTCACCTCTGGGCCTTTGCCTATCCTATTCCCTCCACCTGGAAGGACAGACCTCTCTTTGCCCCTCCTTCCCACAGCCCCCTCTGCCTGTGACACTCCCCGTCCTTCAGAACCTTGTTCCCACGCCACCCCCTGTAGGCTGGGTCTCTGACTGGACAGCAGTGGCCTCGCCCCTCTGGTCCGCAGCCCTCCACTTCGGCCCAAAGACCGCAAGCTCTTTCTGCCTCGTGACAAAATCAGGCATTGGTCAGGGGGGTGACACTGCAGCCCAGGTGCTTAGATGTGGTGTCACCTGGACCGCCAGAGCCCAGGCAGGATGCAGATTCCCAGTCACGCCTCCAGAGAACCAAAGGTGGGCCCCGGGGTCTGTACTTCTTCCGCTGCACACTTGGAGAAGCGCCCCGGGCGATCAGAAGGGCCTGTGTCTGCCTCACCCCTGCACCCCGTCCCACACCCAGTGGGGTCCGCAGTGACCTGTTTGTCCAATGACGCCGGCCTCCTCCAGCATCCGAGCCCTGTGCCCAGAGCACACTCCAAGCTGTCAGACTTAGAGATGAAGAAAAATGGGCTGTTTCGCCCTGGAGGGAAAAGACTCCATTTTGGCTCCATTACTTGGCTGACTGACTCCACTGTGTCCTGGAGCCCTGCCTGGGACCCAGGAGGATGGGGGGGGGACACAGAGCAAACAGGCACAGGTGTGCAGGACCTCCTCGTGGGATCTGTCAGACCTCTCCCGCCCGCCCGCTGCCCTGTAACTTGCCAGGCCCACCCCTGCCCCCATCCTGGGCTCCTGGGATTCATCCCCGGAGGTGGGCCCTGATGGACCAGGCCGCCTCAGAGGCCTAAGGGCCCCTCCACTCTCGTGCGAACCAAAAGGAGACCTCCCCCAGTTTCCGCTCCCCCAGCCCTGCAGGTCCCAGCCCCCAGAGGAGCGACAGCGGCCTGGGCTTCCTCCTCCACTACACGGCGCCCCGGGCACCTCTGTCAACATCACCCCAACCAGAGCCCGGGAGTCCACAGGCCCCGTGCAGCTGTCGTGCAGCTGTGCCTCCACCCAAACCAGGACCCTGGGCCCAGGCTCAGGCTGCGCCAGCCACGAGGCTGCTCCACGGGGAGCTGGGTTGAGGGGGACAGTTATGGCTGCACGTAGGGCCCAAGTTTTCTTCTGCCGGCTTTTAAATGCCTGGAGCAGACACATGTACTTAAATCTGAAGAACGAAAGTCGGTAAACTCTAATTCCTAATAGCATTTGTTACTCAACCATCCTGCTGTTCTCAGCACCGAGAGTGGAAATGTTATGCCTTTGCAAGAGAGACCTCTTACTCCTCCCAGGCGGCACACAGAAAAGCCTGAATCATTCCAAAACAAATTATCTCCCAATTAACCAGCTTATCTCAAAAGGGGCAAAAAGAGGAAAGTAAACACTAAATTGATTCCTTCCATGGATTTAAACATTACTTTTAACAATGGAGCGGATATTGATACACAGCCAAGCGTGAAAACCCGAGGGCTGATCAATTAGCCCTGCCTTCCAAAGCAACCATTTACTGACTTGTTAAGGAAAGCACCAATTTCTCAGATAAATAAACCATTCTTAACTCGGCTTGTAAACTGATTTTTTATGTTTACTTAAATTGGACCGCAGCTATTCCAGCACATTCTTATTTTATCTTTTCCAGAGGACAGAATCAAAAATTCTAGCTTACGTATTTGCTTTCCTTGCCCCCGCCTTCAAATTTACTCTGTCCTCGGTCACTGATTCTTAAATATCTCCCGGGTCTGCTCTGTCCCGGGCACGGTGCTGGGCCCCAGGGGGTGAACATTAGTGGATAAATCACCTAAGATCTCTCTACAATTATTGTCCTGCCTCCAGCCCATAGAAAAGACCAGAGAAGTCTAAGATACGCCTGAAATCCTTTAACAGTGCTGGAAAGCAGGGATGAGTGCCCTCTGAAGACCCCAAACTGTGCAGCTCACGTGGACTGACCTGAGGAAGGCCCAGGGCAGTGCTGGCAGACTGCACTCAACACTGGCAAAGCCAGGAAGGAGAGGGAACGGCCACCGCGAGGACACGGAGGTTGGAAAGGCTCAGTGAATGTAGGAACGAACAGGTGCAGGATGAGGGTGGGTGGTGACGGGAAAGGAAGCACAGCGCAGCTCAGGAAGACTTGGGCGCCTCATCAGGATGCTGGGAGATGCTTTTGTGAGCCGTGGGGGCATCAGCACGGGCTTTTAAGCAGTTAGGGAACTATTCCAGTGAATGATTTTCATTCCCCGAGATGAAAATGACTATAAAGGTAATCCATGATTGCAGCAAAAATTTCAGATAATATGGAAAAACATAAGAAAATGGAAATCACTCCAAATCTCGCCACCCAGAAATAAGAATCTCTGCTAACTTTCTGATAAACGCCCTTCCAGACATTGACCTCCGAATGTGCATATAGGTCCCTCTGTGTAAATGAACTTGCACTCTACCTGATGTTCTGCAAGCTGCTGTTATGTCTTGGATGACTTTCCATGGCACTGGACACAGACCTGCCCGTCACTGGAAACCACATGGTGTTCCCGGGAAGGACGCACCAGCCACCTGTGATGGATGCCCTGGAGGAGCACATGTAGGTCTGTCCAGCTTTTCGGTGTCACAAACAACACTGCAGCCAGCGTCCCCCGGCACAGAACCCTGCCAGCGGGAAGACAGCAGGGTCAGGGAGCAAACGGCCTGCGGTGCCAGGCTCTGCTCTGGGTGGTGGGCCGGGGGCAGCGCAGGGTTGCATAATTAGACCACGCGTCATGGAACCTGATCCACGTACGATGAACAGCCGCTGACCCTGGGTCAGAAACATCAGAGAAGGTCTCCAGCATGAAAGACAGAAACGCAGACGCAAACTGAAAAGGGGCCTGGGAATAAACAGAGAGGAGAAACACTCCCGGAAAATGAGAGAGAGGCTCAAGGGATGAGAAAAGATAACGCATTCACAAAATAAGAACATGGCCCCATAAAAGCAAACATTCGGCAAAAAGGAAAAATTCCTGCACGTTAATCAGATGATGGTGGAAGCTTGAGAAGGTAATGCTGAGGACACAGGGTGGAGAGAGAACAAAGATTCAAAGACAGAAGATGGGGCAGGGACGGGAGAGGTGAACACCAGAGAGGTGAGCGCTGGAGGACCGGCCCCGGAGTGCGACCCGGGATGAGTGAGGGGAGGGAGGCTGGCTTCAAATAAACAGCTCCAATCCCTGTCCCGGAACGAAGACCACGACTCACAGGGCCTCCAAGTCCCCGGTACAGGCACGATACACAGCCGCTGAGTGCGTCCCAGTGAAATTTCACTGCACGGGAAGTACAGTTTCCAGGGGGAAGCAGAAATAGGTCACAAAAGAAGATCAGGGCGCAGAAGGGATTTGAACTTCTCAGCTGCATCCTGGAAGCCGGGAGAGGGTGGAGCATCCATGGCCGAGACAGCTCGCACACACCAGAATTCCTAGCCAGCCCGCCGCCACCCAGTACTGGGAACAGACAGGGACCCTCCATTACTCAGAAAATGCACAGCCCCTGCACCCCTGGCCAAGACCTGCTGGAGAACTGCAGCACCGAAGGACAGAGGAAAATCACCAGCAGGAGGACATGGGATCATCAAAGGAGAGAGACTGAGCAGCTGAGAACAGGGAAGAGAAGACGCTTTCAGGGACTTCCCTGGTGGCGCAGTGGTTAAAAATCCGCCTGCCAATGCGGGGGACACGGGTTCGAGCCCTGGTCCGGGAAGATCTCACACGCCGAGGAGCCACTAAGCCCGTGCGCCACAACTACTGAACCTGCACTCTAGAGCCCGCGAGCCACAACTACTGAGCCCGTGCGCCACAACTACTGAAGCCCATGCACCTAGAGCCTGTGCTCTGCAACAAGAGAAGCCACCGCAATGAGAAGCCCCCGCTCGCCACAACTAGAGAAAGCCACGTGCAGCAACAAAGATGCAACGCGGCCAAATAAATACATAAATAAATCTTTAAAAAAAAAAAAAAGAAGACGCCTTCAGGATGGACGCCTTCAGGATGGACGTCTCCAGGGAAACTGGGCTGGACCAGCCACCTGCCACATGAAACACAGAGGACAATGAGTTCTCACGTGCTTTTGTGAAAAGTTCAGGGGAAGAATTAGTGATGGAAACATAAGAAAATGTAAAATGTAGCCCCCAAAGAGCTCACTTCCAGGAGAGAGGGAAAAATACTGACAGAGGCACATTTGACTAGAGAATTGATGTCCTGATGAGCCTCATTTAAAAGATTCAATCCATATGTTGATGGGTTGATTAATATTGAATAGTAATTGAATAAAGGTGCTTCCCCTCTATGGTGAGGTGGGGGGCTCTGAGAGAATTCAACGCGCATCTGTCACCATGGAAGAGGCGGTGTCTACAAAGAAAAATCGACACACGGCAGGGTAACATGTCATTTGGAAATAGGGAGGGAAGTGTCAGACCAATAAAACCAAAACAGACGAAAAGTCGAAAGGCTTTGCTTTCAGGGAGGGGGGATCAGAGTGGGGGAGGCCGAGAGACAGGTGGTTTTTATGATAAACCTTGAAGAATGATTTGGCTTTTGGAATGATGCACTTAACACACTGTTTCCAGAAATGAAAGGTAAGATAACATTCAAGGGGCACCTGCTGACCTAGTGATTGGTCAGGAGTGTCTGGTCCCTGGTCATGTGGCTTCTGTCTGGAAACAGCATCCAACGGTCCTCCTGGGACTCCCCTGAGCTCGGGCCCGGCTCACCATGGGAGGCCAGCGCCCCAGACCCTGACTTCAGCGGTGCCGACCAGACCACGCCCAGCAAGAGCCTCGGGAAGGAGGCCCAGGGCCCTGCCTGGACCAGGGGCTGGTCTGAGGGAGGTTTTGGCAAGTGTAGACAGACGGATCAGAGATGCCATCCAGGTGGGGAGACGGAGACCAGAGGGGCCCTGCAGATGGGAAGGAGGCCGTGGTGTTGGCGGGACGTCAGAGGCCACCTGACGGGAATGGAGGAACCGGGGTTGCAGATAATTTGTTTAACTGACTCCTGAGACGAGACTGCAGCCTCGCTCACTCTGGTGGAATCCTTCCCAAACTTGGGACTAGAAAGCAATTGTGTAAAGCGCTTTAAAAACAGATTTTCAGAAACACCTCCTGGTCCCTGCCCCAAGGAGGGAAAAACCCCGACTCCAGGGTCCTCAGAGGCCTGTCTGCTGGGCAGAGGGCAGAGGCCACCTCCTATTCAGGGTGCAGACGTGGAAACAGCCCTTCTCAAAAGCCCTCAGCCAGCATCCACTCAGCATGCCCCAGCCCCCTGCCAGGGCTCGCCCGAGGTCTGAGACCCTGCTGGGGCCTGGGCCCGCCGCTACAGTGCCTCGGTCACCTCTGCTCTGCCCCCAGTCCTGTGCATGGCTCAGGGGCATCCGAAGGCCCAGCCCGGCCAGCACGACCCCTTCCTAGCACAGGGGCTCCTCCTGGGGTGGGGAACAGGTGGCCTAATGTCACATGACCTCGCAAGGGCCCCAGAGATCCCCGGCCTGAGTCAGGAGTCACCATGGAGCACCGGACAATGAGGTGTCCCAAGGATGTCCAGGCTCCCTGGACAGTGAATCTAAGGTCCGACAGGGGTGGGGGGAGGACACGGCAGGGTCTCTGGGGATGTGGCCAGCACCTGGCCAGATGCCTCCACTCTGCCGTCTGCATCCCCGCATCTTCTGAGAAGGTGCCCAGAGGGAGAGGGTGGTGCCCTGACAGAGGCTGGGGGTGGGGCCTGACCCCAGTCTGAGAAGGCTCCCAAAATGGAGGGTGGGTCTGCCTGAGGGGCAGAGCTGGCACCTGAGCACGCGGCCGCTCTGCGCATCACCTGTCACAGAGCACACGACTCTGAGACTCCCTCCACGTCCAGCCGGGGATCTTGGGCACACGGCTGGGGTCATAGAGAACCGGGCTGGTGGGTCAGCTCCGGGCATGTGGGCCACTCCCTTGGGGATGCTGCATGTGACACAGAGGAAGAGGGGCACCAGATGACGTGCCAGGCCCCCCCCAGGCCTCCAGCCTCAGCAAGTCAGAGCCCCCAGGCCGGGGGAGGCCAGTGAGTAGCGGGCACAGCTGGACAGCTCCCTGGGAGCCCAGACGCTGGAGAACGTTGAGATGGGACCCCTGGCAGCCGCTCAGGAGGTGAGGGTGGCCGCCTGGGACATTCAAGTTATTGGTGTCCCTTCAATGAGAACCTGCAGAGTTTACTAAAAATGCAGATATCCAGGCCCCAGCTCCAGCAATTCTGATCCAGGGGCCCCGGAGTGGGTCCAGGGATCTGCGTTTTGTTTGATCTGTTTGCAATGTTTCCGTGGATCAAGGAAGTCTTTAAGCCACCGCTCATGCTGTTCCTCGCCTGTAACACCCTTCCTCCCCCTCTCCTCCCCTCCCCTCCCCCCTCCTCCTCCTTCTCCTCCTTCAGATGTCAAATGTCCACTTTGCCTTCAAGACCCAGTTTCAATATGACCTTGGGGGGACCAAGTGTCTCCACATGTTCCCCAGCCTCGGGGCCCCCTTGTGCCGAGCAGTGACCACACAGTGTGGTAACCCCGTGGGGCTCCCCCGCACACAGTAGGCCCTCAGTAGAGGTGATGGCTGGGCAAATCCATTCCCACAGGTTCTAGAAGCAGCAGTGGTAATGGCCACACAGCCACCCTGGGCGCAAAGTCCCAAGGCCCAGGGAGGGGGGGCCCCGGCGGGTGCTCCTCTGGGGTTGGAAACACGCCTCTGGAAAGTTCCCTCCTGTCGGCCCCCCCAGTCATGGCTCTGCAGCCCGCTTGGCCTAGCCCAGCAGAGGCAGGCAAACTTGGCTGGGATCGGAGCTCGGCCGGCCCGGTCCATCCCCACCACCCGCTGCCTCCCGGGACCAGACCCCCTTCCCCGGGATGGGAGCCCAGGAGGGTCCCTGGAGCAGCTGCCGGGAGAAAGGAAGGAACAGTAAACATGCCTGACGCAGCCTGAAGAAGGGCCAGACTCCACGGAGACGCTGGAAAACTCCCCCTGTGCTCGGAGCCAAATGGCAGGGAATTAAACCCAGTTTGGACTTAGAGCCAGGATGCCCGCACCTCGGGGGCCATGGAGACGCTCTGTCCCGCCCCAGAGGCCAGGAGAGGAGATGGAGGCTCAGTGCCAAGGGAAGGAAGCGCAGGACTTGGGCGCTTGCTCTGCGCCCCGTGCACGTGGGCAAACCCAGGCAGGCAGCGTGACCATAACCGCAGCCCTCGTGCGGCCCTCACTCTGCGCGCGGCCTGTGTTCACACGCTGACCCCTCATGGGCCCCCACAAGGCGGTCATCACCCCCCTCGTTACGTGCGGGGCCCGCCCTCAGGCTTGCACGTCCAGTCATGGGCGCCGGCGCCCTCCTGGCTCTTCTGGCTCCCGGCCCACCTGCCTCTCCCTGGAGGCTCAGGCTGGGCTCAGGCTCTCCGGCCCCCACTGACGTGGACATTTCCTTGGGGTCTCGGCCTTTTGGAAGTTGACCCAGCGCTGTGAAGGCCCCCGGCGGAGAATGTGGGAGAGATCCAGGAGGGAGCTGTCTGCTGATGCAACAGGACTCGGTCCCTGCAAAGACACGTTCACCCCGCCTGGAGCGCCCGGGAGGGTGCCCGGGGCCCCTGGGGTCAGCTAGCCATGGGCCGGCTCTCTTCCACTGCACTCGGGACGATGCCAGCCCAGGGCAGGGCCTGCACGTCGTGCCCTCGGGCTGGAAGGTGCAGGACTGTGGAGCGTGGAAGTCCCTCCCTGGGTCAGCCCCTTGGGCCCCCCTGGGCTGTGTGTGTGTGGGGCGGGGGGATCGGGGTGAAGTCCTGGGTGCAGGATCTCAGATCTGTTACCAGAGGCCTGCGATGGACTTTGGTCCCTGTAATTTCCTGATTTAAACCCATTCATTTTGTTGACACTGTATGTGTAAGTCTGAGGCCAGGCTGCCTGCAAGGGCCCCAGGATAGGGCCTCTGGGTCGGAGGGGCGTTTACTCATTCATTCATTCATTCATTCAACCACATCCATCTGCCCTGTCCCCAGCGCAAGGGTTGAAGGGAGGTCCCCAAGGGGGTGAGGACTGTGGGCCTCTAGGGGCCTCGGCCCCTCCGCACGGAAGGGAGAGGGAGGCTCAGATACTGCGCCGCCTGGACCTCCATGGGCCTCACCTCACCTTCCCAGCCACCCTGCCAGGGAGGGACCCACACACACCTTATAGGAAAGAAAGCTTCCCTCAACTCTTGCCGTGAATTTTTAAAGTAATAATAAACCATCATCTACTCGATAGTCACATCAGTAACTTCCAGCTCTGTTTGCGTGGCTCCTGGCACCTCTACTAAATGAGTAAATGAATGAATGAGACATGTTCTTCTCCATTTTGCCTGTGAGTTACCAGGGCTGCCAGGGGTTGGTGACGTGCATCCACATGCAGAGGGCAGCCAGGGAAGTTCTGTCTTCCAGCAGGACAGCCACGGAGGGGCAACGTGCACAGCCGTGGCCTTGCGCAGGCTGCCTGGCCTGAACGGGGGAGCGGTGGGTGCTGGCTTCTTCCCGGGCTGCGTGAGCATCTCCAGCCGGCTGGCTCCAAACAGCTGAGATCTACTGTCTCACAGTCTGGAGGCTGCAAGTTCAAAACCGCGGTGTCGGCAGGGCTGGTTCCCTCCGAGGCTCTGACTTCCTTGTCTCTTCCAGCTTCCGGGGGCTGCTGGCATCCCGTGTTCCCAGGCTCGTGGCCGCATCGCTCCGATCTCTCCTCCATGGTAACGTGGCCACCTCCCTGTGTGTCCCCTCCTCTTCTTACAGGGACACTGGTCATTGGGTATAGGGCCCACCCTAGTCCAGGGTGATCGCATGTAAACCGATTACATCCACTAAGACCCTATTCCACATTCTGAGGTTCCGGGTGGACATGAATTTGGGGGGACTGCTTAGCCCAGTCCTGGAGGAGACTGTCAGCTGACCGCTTGCTCGCAGCTGGGCAGTGAGTCCCCACTTGGAGCGACATGTGAGCTGGCCCTGCGTGGGCCACGGTCCACCTCCTCGCCACGTGGACCCACTTCACACATGTTGGGGAGCAGCCCCCAGGGCCCCTGTGGGCTCCTCTTCTCTAGGGGAACTCAGAGGCCGAGTCAGTGGGGGACAACCTGCAGGACTGTCTGCACTTGGTCTGGGGCCCAGCAGGGGCTCCTCGACAGGTGAAGTGCCGCATCTCACGGGGTCTTGGACAGCCGGCCTCCTGAGGTCACCCCCATCCGAATGCAGTGTCTCTGTTTCCCTTTGTTCCCATCCGTTCAGAAGACCCATCAGAGCCTCCAGCTGGCACTGACGAGGTCGTATCAGCCACCGTGATGCTGTTCAGAACCAGTGACAGAGCACACAGCGCCGGGCAGCTGCGTGTGGGCCGGGAAATGAGCAGACGGTCCCTCTCCTGAGAGGCCAGGGCTGTGGCCGGAGGGTCAGAGGAGGTGTGTCCTCTCGGGCATTAATATTGCTCACTTTCCAGGCTCAGGGAGGGAGAGGGATTTCTTCCTGCTTGTAGCCTGGACGGAAACCAGCGGGATCCTGCTGCCCAGCCCCACAGACCCAGCCCTGAGACGCTTTCTCTACCCAGTGTCTGCGCGGGTGCATGTGCCCTGTGTGCCCCACGTGATGCACGGGCACGGGTGGGATGGGAGCTCGCCCCACGCCTTCGGCCCTGGACCAGAGGGGTTGGCTCTCATCCCAAATCAGCGAGGAGGGGTGTAAACCCTCTGAGCAGGGGGGCAACGTGCCCCGAGCTCTATCTCGAGCTCGGGCTGAGGCCCAGTCGTCCATTCACTTAATTCAGAGTTTGCGTCTGCTCACCAACAGCAGGGAACACGGAACCTTCGCGGCCCTCTCAGAGCTCCAGGTGGGGCAGGGGAGGGGCCGGGGCGGCGCTGATCGTCCCGCTCGGCATGAGGGTCGGTTCCCAAGAGCCAAGAGCCTTCTATGGGGCTGAGCCTGGTTCCGGGAAAGCCAACCCGCGCCAGGTTAGCTGGCCCTGGGGGCTCCGGCCAGCAGGGGTGTGAGGCTCAACAGTAGCCTGTGGGGGACATCCCCGTCCCCTGGACCCTCGGCCACTCTTCTCCCCCTTTGCTCCGGCCACTGCTGACCTGTGACCACGTGGCCTGGGGCCGACCCGTCTCACACGCTGGAAGCCCCAGAAGCTTCCACCACTTCCAGTCTCGGGCAAGGGGCCTCAGCACTCGCATCTGCTGAAGGGGCGGGTGGTACACCTTAGGTTAACCCCCCACAGGGCAATCGTTGACCTTGGTGACAGGAGGTGGGAGGGAGCCAGCATCGAAGCTCCCCCACCCCCGCCTCCCTGGCTCCTTCCAAGGACCCTGGCAGGTGAGGGGCCTGGTGGACCTGTCTGGAGACGCCCCACGTGGCTCTGGCATCTGGTCGGCAGTGACGCCAGGGCGGTGAGGCGTTGCCTGGCACCGCTCCCTATCCTCCCCAGCCTCCCTCCCCTCCTCCCGCCCTCTTGCTGCCCTGAGACCACCCCTCCCATTTAAACCTGGGGCCCTAATCCCTGCCTCAGGCTCTGCCTTCCAGGGAGCTCAGCTGAGACAAGGAGGTCGGGAAGGGAACAGGCTGTGCAAAGGCTCCATGCAGGAGGGGCAGGAGCAGCCCAGGACTTGGGGGCATCCAGTGGGGCCAGAGCAGTGGGGGGCAGCCAAGACAGGGCCTCGTGGGATACGGGAACGGGCCTGGGCCTGGGGTTGGCCATCCTAGGTCAAATCCCAGCTCTGTCATTTCCAAGCTCCCTGTGGCGGCTGCTTCATCTTCTGAGTGGCAGCCGCTGTGTATACAGGAAGGCCAAGACCCCACCTCTCAGGGCTGCTGCAGGGTGGGAGGGGTGAGTCGGCTTCTAGGGAGGACTGGCTTCCTGGCTCTGGCTTCTCCACACGGCCCAGGACCCTAGATCTCCAGCCAAGACGCCATCAACCCTGAAGAAGGGCAACCCCAAAGGCAGAAGGCAGGTGCACCATGCGGCTCGCCTCCCGGACCTGCTTCCAGCTCTCCATCTGCATCCCTTGTACAAGTCGGGATATTTGGACCATCTGCTTCTGATTTGCCAGTGGCCGTGCACCAGCCAAGGCTGCCCTGAGCCTTTTCTCCATTCTTTCAAGTTTGTTTGTTGGCTTGTTTTGGTTTACTCAGGAAACTTTTTTTTTAAACCAAGGCTAGTGAACCACGGTGTGGAGTTCAAGTATGAAGTTCAAGTTTGGGTCAAAATAACCATCTATGGATTCATGGTGGGCTCAGGGCTCAAAGGAGTAATTCCATCTCTGCCCCGATCACACAGGTGTGCATACACATGCACACGCACACATGCACACACGTGCACACACACCCTGCAGACAGACATGCACATGCACATAGGTGGCTTGAACGGAGATTCCCAGACCCCCTTCCTCCCCACAGGACACAGGACGGGGGAAGAGGCTGAGCAGGGGCCCAGGGGACAGAAAATATGACTGAATTGTGACTCCACTGGGGCCAGGTCTGTACCCATGTGTTGCTGGAACCCTGGATGAATCCCTCCCACCCTGTGCACCTCAGTCTCCACATCTGTGAAATGGGATCATCCCTGCCTCCCAGGATGTTGGGAGAAGCAGTTGAGAAGATGAAAGAAAATGCCTTTCCAGGTGCTAAGTGCAGTGATGCTGAGGTCAAAAAACAGTGGCCCCCCCATGATGACAATGCAGCCACCTTATGCTGGGGCCCCAGGGACCAGGAGACAGGCTGTGGATCAGCCACACTCCCAGCACCTGCGTGAAGCCAGCACAATCAGGACCTGCTGTGTGATCTTGGGGAAGCGCCTGCCCTCTCTGGGCCTCAGCATCCCTTCACCTTAGAGCAACCACCGCCGTCTTCCAAGAGAGAGCTGAGGGGAGCCAGGGCCTGTGCTGGGGCCACCCAGCGCTTCCTCTCTGTGCAGCGAGATAAAGAAACTGGGGACAGGACTGGAGAATGAGGCCCAAAACCAGGGTGATGGCTCTCAATCCATGCTTATAAGTACAGTCGTTCATCGTATGTGTCAACCTGATGGGTGGCTAGATGTTTGGTCAAAACGATTGTGTGTGTGTCTGCGAGGGGGTTCCTGGATGAACTTAGCTTTTAGATCAGTCGACAGAGTAAAACAGACAGCCCTCCCCAGTGTGGGTGGGCCTCGTCCGATCACTTGAAGGTTGTAGAAGTGACTGCATTTACAAAATACCTTGACAGCAACACCTAGATGAGTGTTTGAATCACTGGGGACTGTGGCCTGGGCAAGTTGACCCCTAAAACTGACCATCACAGTGGGGCAGAGACCACAGCTAGCTCGGGATCAGGAAGCCCAATTCCAGGACCAGCTGTCAGGGTTTGTGCCGCCTGGGGCCTGGTGTTCTTGGCATGGCCTCGGTTTCCTCATCAGTAAGCGGGAGACTCTGTCCCTGGATGAGTCATCCCAGAGGGTCTGCCCTGTGTGGGGACAGCAGGGGAGAAAAGATCTAGTCCCCACTCTGGGTCAGGGAGGACCTTCTGGGTTTTGACGTCTGTGTAGGAGTCTGCTGGGCAGCCCAGGTTGGGAGTGTGTGCCAGGTGGTCAGGTAGGGGAGGAGCACAGGGAATGAAGGAGGGTCACCCCCACATCAGCCTTCCCTCTGTTCAGGGGTATGGGCTGACTCTTGTCCCCTCTCCCTGACGCCTGCCCAGGTTTGGGGGAGGGGAGGGAAGGGCTCATTCTCAACCGCTAATTTGACTGTGAAATTTCCTCTCGGGGGCTGCCCAAAGCTCACAGCATGATTCCCAGCCCTGAACCGTGAAGACCCCAGCCCAAAGCTGGCCAGGAACTGGAGCCCCGCCCAGGAAGGAGAGAGGACGTGCCAGTGAGTTAGTCCTGGCTGAGGCCACGGAAACTAGCCAGAGGCCTGCCCTCAACATCAGCACCCTCATGGTGACCCCAGGACCCAGTGGTGAGTGGACACGTTCTGGGGTGTCCCCCAAGGCAGTAGCCTCGCTGCTCAGAGCAAGTGAGGTGTCAACTGTGCAATACTTCTCATCATACGCACGTGTGAAGTAGATGCTCAAACAAAGCCACCACCTCCAACAACTGGGTGAGATACTGAGAAGGAACGGTCCGAAAACACCAACGTCGGGGCCTGGCACTTTGGAGGTGCAAAAGATATCCATCCATCCACCCATCCATCCGTCCACCTGCTCATCCATTGACCCATCTACCCATTAATCCATCCATCCACCCATTCATCCACTTGCCTATTCATCCATCATCCGCCCCTCTCTCTAGCCATCTACCCATCCATGCAACCATCCATCCACCCATTCATTACCCATCCATCCACCCACCCACCACCCACCCATCCATCCATCCATCATCCATTCACCCACCACCCACCCACCTACTCATCCACCCATCCTGCCAGCCAGCCAGTCAGCTAGCCATCATCCATCATTCATCAGTCTATCCATCCACTCATGCATCCATCACCCATCTATCATCCACCTATCCATCCACCCACCCACGCACGCATCCATTATCCACCCACACATCCATTATCCATCCATCCATCCATCAATCCATCCATTTACTGAACAAATCTTGAGCTTCTGCTGTGGACCAGGCCCTGTCCAGGTTCTGGGGAACTGGGAACAAGCTGGTCTGACAGGTCCCTGCCCCATGGAGCTGACCTGGGGAGGTGAGGAGGGAGCAAACAATGACCTGATAAATCAATTTATTACCAAGAAGAAAGGCAGATGGCGAGGACAGCTGTTCCCCTTCGCCTGGCTGGTGTGTCTGGTCCTGTCCTTTTTCTCCCCATCACAAACGGTGTCTGGTCCGGATGGGCTCGTGCTTGTGCCTGACTCCAGGGGAGGGCCTGGCCTTCTGCAGGGCCCTGAAGCCTGCACAGGGAAACAGCACCCTGAGGGCCAATTAAACCCTTCGAGCTCCACACGACTGCACTTGTGGGAAGACAGCGATGATTTCCACGGCCAAGTGCTCCGCCAACATTCATTTTCTTAATTCTTCTCTCAAAATGTCACATCGCTCTGATGCAGGCTCCCCGTCGGACACGTGACGGGGCTGCTGGAGAAGCATTCGGGCAGAGCTAACAGCTGAGGCAGGAGCCACACTCCGGAGGACCCCGACGGGACCCCCAGGGATGCAGAGGAGCGCCACACAGACAGGGGTGCTGGGAAGATCTGGAAGCTTCCTTGGCCACCCCAGGAGGGCTGCAGCTAAGCAGCCCGCACCGGGGGGCCCAGGCAAGGGCAGGCTGGGCAGACCCTGTATGCAACCCTGGACACTGCCCTCTCCAAGCCTCAGGTCCCCAAGGGTAAAATTGGGCATGGGGCCACTGTCATCGTCCTCTCCGTGAATCAGCTAACAGCACCTCATTCACCCCAATATCTCAGCTGCCAGCTCTAGCCTGAAGTCCCACCAACAAGGAAGACCGGAACCATCCCTCGGCCTCCTGCTCACATTTTGCCAGTGAGGGCTCAGCTGGCAGGGGACCCCGTGCCCACTTGACCTCCCCCCACCCGCCTCAGCATGGCAGGAAACTGAGACTGCCCCCACTCCACTGTGTGCTGACCAAGGAATAAGCAGATCCTGGGGAGAGGAGAGGCTGGTGACCATGGAAACCTGAGCCTCCCCGAGCTTAGACCTCCCAAGGATGGTGCAGGCACTGAGGCAAGGGAGGGGCCGGGCTGAGCATCGGGGGGCCAGGGCAGGCTCATGGGAGGGGGGTCAGGATGACAAGAGCCTCCCTGGAACACAGAAGGTCCCAGAGTCTGGACGGGCTCCCTCCGTGGCCTGTGCTTCCTGGTGTTATGGCGCTGGTCCTTGAATTGGCTTTCTGTCCCCTGGGTGCCCGCTCTGGACTGGGGATGGTTCTGTTGCTTGTGGGTGCGCCTAAGGCCGGGCACACAGTTGGTCCATATTGATGGGCAGTGATGGACAGGACACTCAGAGCTTCCTTAAGAGGCCACCAGCACAGAAGCACCAGCCACGGCACCTGCAGGATTTGCTTCATTCCTGAGCCAAGGCCACGCACAGTGGCCCGGGCAGGGGCCAGGCATGGCGGGGAACAGGGCTCACCATCTCTGATCCACACAGGCTCCTCTGCGGCAGCCTTTCCCTGGGACCAGCTGTGGGCAGGTTAGGACCCTCCCAGAACCACCCTACAATCCGAGGCCTTCGGGTCCTTCCCCATCCTCTGCATCCCCTTCAGAGGTGCCAGACCAGCATCACCATCTGCTGGCCCTCCCTGACCACACCTGCCCTGGCCCTCTGTCTCTCACAAGCATCACCCAATAAATCTCTGGCACTTCTAACTCCTTCCCAGAACACCCAAACCAGCATAGTTTGATGAAGAAATAAATGAATACCTGAAAGGGGCCTTGGCCACTGTTGTCTGACTCAGAGAAAGGACTGCCTTGGCCTGTTTTTCTGCCATCTTCAGATTGCAAGGGGCAAATTTTGGTAGAAGGACGATGAGGCTGGTGATGAGTGAGAAAACACACAGGAGGCCCATTGACAGGCAGAGGAATTCAGAGTGTGAGGCTGCCTATCTCAGCCAGGTCCCTGAGAAAGCAGAGCCTGAGGCAAGTGTTAAGTTGCTGCCACTTCACATGAGAAGCACTAGGCGAGGACAGCGAGGGTCAGGGGACAGGAAGACAAGGAAAGATGCTTGTGGCTGATGTGCCTCTGCACTGGCCGCCACTTGACAATGAGCAGGAAGAGGCAGATGTGCTCGGTCAGCACGGGGTGGTGGTGAGGGGCACATCTCAGGATGGGCTGCACAGAGGAATCACGCACGGGATTGTCTATGGAGGGGAAGCTGCCCACCCTCCTCTGTCTCCCAACCATTCCCCACCAGACCCCAACGCCTGCTCTCTCTGCTTGTAACACCCGGCCACACAGGAAGCCAGCCCCTGGGGTCTGAAGTGGGGGGTTGCATCCACACGGATGGTGGGGGCCGCCTGGCACAGGCAGGGTGCCAGCCAAAAGAGAGAAGGAGGCCCTCGAGGGGCTGAGAAGGTGCACAGGACTGTGTCCCCTCGCGCTGCCCAAACCCTGCCTCGGGACACCCTGGGGGGAGGGAGAGGCTCAGCCACATTGGAGCCCAGCGTCCTCGGAAAGTGACATCATTTCTCTGATCTGCAAAGTGGGTGCAATAGAGCCCCCTCGTGGGGTACGTGAGTGTCCTCCTGGCTGCCATACAAATTACCACAAATTGGGTGGCTTATAGCAACAAAAATTTATTTTCCCACATTTCTGGCCCCGGAAGTCCAAAATCAAGGTGTCGGCACTCCTTCCAGGAGCTGTAGGGGGGTCTCCCATCTCTCCCAGCTCCTGGGGGTCCGGGTGTTCCTGGGCTTGTGGTAGCATCACCCCAACCTCTGCACCATCACCACGTGGCCCCCTCCCCTGTGTCTTCTCCTCTGTGTGTCTCTCATAAGGACAATTGTTGTTGGATTTGGGGAGTACCAAGGTGATCCAGGACGATCTCATCTCTAGATCCTTAACGAATTACATCTCAGCAAGGACGCTTTTTTCAAATAAGATCGCGTTCCGAGGTTCCAGGGGTCAGGACGTGGACCCCCCTTTGGGGGTCCCCATTCAATCCACTGAAACAGGTGAGCGATCATGGATACGATAGACCTCAGACCCCAGAAGGAGAGCACATGGGTCCCACGGGGTGATAACTAAATCATGTCTCTAGATAAAAGCTCAGGAGCAGCGGAGGAAAGGGGGCTGAGACCACTTCACTGGACAGTGCAGATCAGCAGGGATGGGGTAGCTGACCCTGGACACAGAGAGGAGCTGGGCCAGCAGGGACCTCCCCCTCCTTCCCACTCGCACCAGCCTGGCCTGTGGTGGACAGACTCCCAGAGATGCTGCAGGAAGCATCGTCCTCCTGGCTCGGGGACCCCCACACTCCTATCCCTCCCACGACCGAGGGGGCCTCGCTCTCCACACTCCGGGCTCATCATTTGTAAGATGGGGGGGTCATCGTGGTCCCACCGGTGCAGCTTTCCCGAGGAGTGGGTGAGCTAATATACATGGAAACTTCTGGAGCAGCAACCGGCACATGGTGGGTCCCACGGGACAGTCAGCTGTTGTTGTTGTTGTTGTTGTCGTTGTTGTTGTTGTCATGAAGGGTTTGGAATCCTGCTCGGTACCCTGACATTGAGCGTGTCCCGTGTGGACCCTGGGGGCCGAGTGGTGACCTGCCAAAGCCCGCGGAAGACGCAGACATGCAGGGCAGACCTGCAGCCTGCTCCACAGCAAGGCTGCCTTCTCCCGGCAAGGCGGTAGGGGCCCAGCTGGTGCTCCCACGGAAGAGGCGAGGGGGCCCGTCAGGGGGCCTGAAGGGGTGGGGCTGTAAGCCCCCCAGGACACCATGGGCCGACTGGGGCCACGGGAGAGGAGAGCAGGAGGGTGACAGGGCAGCCAAAGTCCTGAGGGCCGTGCCTCCCCTGACCCGCCGCCCAACCCCTAGGGGAACCTGCGGGCGCCCAGAGTGTCCCCTCACCCCAGCACCCCCTTCTCCTTATGCACCGCAGCTGCTGCCCTACAGGGCTTCCTGGGCACAGAGGTTTGCTCTGTAAATAAGAGAATAAATCATGGTGATGTTGTCTTGTTTCCTCGGGGAAACAGGGCCCTGGGCGGGCACCTCACTCTCTTCGCCTGCTCTGCCACCAGGCTGATTTCTCAAAACTCATCTGCAGGATTATCCTAATTGTCTTAGCCTAGATTGAAGACTTTCATACAAAACCATACCGTGGAAGGTTCCAGGGTTTGGGTCCCGGAGCCTTTGGACATCCTCCCCCAACATGATGAGTGAGGAAGAGGATGGGGCAGGTCATGGGGCCTCAGCGGAGCCTCCAGGGAATGTCTGGGAGGCAGGTGGACACGTGGGTCTGAGGCTCCAGGCCGTGGTCAACGCCGGGGACAGAAAGGCAGGTCCTCAGCATGTCCAGGGGAGACGGTGCAGGGAGGCCGGAGCCCCGGGGACACATGGTTTACCACCCCAGGTAAGGGATGGGCGGAGGGGCTGCAAAAGAGACAGAGGAGGAGGAGGGGCAGGGACAGAAGACCCCACCTCAACAAGGAGGCCGCCCGTGCCCCTCAATCCCGGGACGAGCCCCCTCAGGAGGAGGGCAGGATGCCTCCAGGAGAAAGGCAAGAAGGATGAGCACGGGTCGCCACGAATTCTGGGCGTCGCGTCCTAGTGCAGAGACGGGGCGCCACCCGGGCTGGAATCTGTCACAGCCTCCCTCCCACTGACACCCTGGTCCTTGGACCACGTTAGCCCCATCCCAGGTAGGCGGGAGCCTCCATTTGCCCGGCGAGGAAGCTGAGGCCCCGGCAGGCAGGACCTGGAGAGGCTGGGTGCGCTGCATCGGGAGACGCATGGACGTGAGGACGAGACCCAGCGACGCCCTCCTCGGGATGGGGGGATGCATCTCTGCTCCACACCCCCCGTGCCTGGTGCCCACCATCTTCCCAGCCAGCCCTTCCCAAGGACCGCTCCAACGGTGACCCACTTTCTCCCCCAAACAGCCTGGAATCTGCCTCTAGGTATTTTCCGTCCCCTGGCCTGGACCACTTCCTAACACCAGGTGGTTCAATTTAAGCCTCCTGCTGGGTCAGCAGATTTGCAAACCACAGGTTTCTTCAATTTCTTTGAAAACAAAAAGAAGAAAGAAAAGAAAAGAAAATCATTTTCCAAAGCCTTATCTTTCTTCCCGATCAATCACGGCCGCAGGGCCTGGCTACAGCCCAGGGTCCATGGGACAGCAGATCTGGTGACTCAGCCCCTGGATGGGGCTCAGGTGTCCTGCGTGGGGAGCAGACCCCACCTGGGGTCATCTGCTGTTTCTCCACCAGGACCCAGCAGCGTCACCAGAAGCAGCCCAGAGGGGGTGTGGCCGAGCTGGTGGGCCAAGAAGGGAATCTCCACCCTCCCCCGACCCCGACTCAGAAGGTCACCCTGGACAGCAGAGTGTGTGCTCAAGGAGCGGTAATGGACACGGATTCAGGGGTGGAGTCGGGGGTCCAGCGACCTCTCCACACTAGCTAAGCTCCCACCACCAAACCCCTTCCCTTTCACCGGAGTTCCAGAGCCCATCAGGAGACAAGGGCGTTGGACTGGCCGTCCTGACACAGTCTAACGGGGTCGCCCGATCCAGACCAAAGCGTCGCCCTTTTGTGCACCTGCCTCTTCCTCCTGGCCGCGTGGCCCCGACCATTCCCTGGGCTCCTTCACCCGTCCGTGCCGGGGTGGAAGGTCGGAACTCGCGGGCCTTTGAGTGAAGAGGAGGATGTAGGAAAAGTCCTTCTGAGCTCACGGGCAGGACCGTGAGGCTTCCCAGCCCGGCTCGGGGCACACGCTGCGCCCTGGGTGGTGGGCATTTTCGGAGGACCGGATGGGAGCCTCTGCCAGCAGCTGGGGGTGATGTTGCTGATGGGGACCCAGACGCGGCCATTGGGTGGAGCGATGGGGGTCCCTGGGGACATGGCCAGGGCGGCTGGGAAGCAGCAGAGGGCAGAGACCCTGCCTGGAGCCGTCGGGGGTGGGGGGGGGGGAGATGCTGAGGAATGGAGTCGAGAAAGAGCCCTCGGGGGCACAGGAAGTGGATGGGACTGCGGCCACCGGGGCTCGGGGAGGAGACTTGCTTATTTTTTTATTGAGGTCATCAGTCCAGTGGCATTTAATCCATCCGCAACGTAGTGCAGCCGCCACCTCTAGTTCCAGAACGTGCTTGTCACCCCAAAGCAGGTATGCCCGCTCCTGCCCCTCCCCCTCCCCGGCCAGAGCCAGTCCACACTCAGTCTGTTTGCCTGTCCTGGGCGTTGCACGTAACTGGAATCGTACGGTGTGTGGCCTTTCGTGTCCGGCCTGTTTTACTGAGCATCGTGTTTTTGAGGTTCACCCATGTGGTAGCGTGTGTCAGTACCTTGTTCCTCTTTATGGCTGAATCACACTCCGTCGTACGGATGGACCACACTTTGTTCCTCCATTCAACCCTGGATGCATATGTGGGTTGTTTCCCTTGTGGGCTGTTGTGAGTACTGCTACTGAAACGTGGGTGTACAACTACCTGCTTCGGTTCTGTTGAATTCGTTGGCTGGGGCTGCCTTAACAAAGACCACAGACCAGGTGACTTGGTAGAACTTTATTCTCTCCCAGTCCTGGAGGCTGGACATCCGAGTTCAAGGTGTGGGCAGGTTGGTTTCTCCTGAGGCCTCTCTCCTTGACGTATAGATGGCGCCTTCTCCCTGTGTCCTCACATGACTTTCCCTCCATGCATGTCTGTGTCCTTATCTCCTTTTTATAGGACACCAGTCAGATTGGATCAGGGCCCACCCCAATGACCTCATTTTACCTTAATTACCTCTTTAAAGGCCCCCTCTCCAAATGCAGTCACTTTCTGAGGTGCTGGGAGCTCAGTCTTCAACATATGAGCTTTGGGGGAGATCTGTCTTTAGTTCTTTTGCTCCCGGGAAAGTACAGGGCAAGGTCTGGTCTCTGGTCTGCCGGTCTCTGATCACAACATTTCCATCAGCCAATCAACAGGGGACCTTGTTTTGTGTGTGCTTCTTCTTAAAGACGGCTTCTTACGTATGTATTGCCGATTCAGTGCATTGGGCTCAGAGCAGCGCCGTAACTCAGCATGAATGAAACTCACCTGCACACATGACTCCCTGCCCACACACCCCAGCCTCTCACGCTCAGAACACTGGACATCACCCCATCACCAGGCCTGTGGGCCATTTTAAACAGCGAAGAAGTCACCAACCAAACACAAAAAGGCAAAAACCATGGCACTAACAGACAGTGAAAAGGACGCTTGTTTCCAGCACCAGCTGACACAGAGGCAGGGGTCCCCCCGGTCCCCATCAGGCAGGGGTGTGCCCGCCCGGCCACGCTGCACTGTCCGCCAGTGACCGCTAGAGAACCACGAGTATCGACTTGGGGGTTATAAATGCACTTTAGTGAGTAGGCGAATTCACTAATACGGAATCCGAGAACCATGAGATGGCTGTGGTGAGCCTGAGTTGGGGGGGGAATGCGTTCATACTCCTCCCGGCCTTCCCCATCCTGCTCCCCGACCCAGAGGGCTCCCTGCCTCGGGCCTCCGGCTGGACATGACCATTCTCACTGGCCTTCCCCCCTGCAGAGTTATGACCACCAAAAATGTCAGCAGACACAGCCAGACGTCCCCACGGGGAAGGGGAAGGGAAACCCACCCTAGCTGAGAACCTTGTTAAAACACTAAAAACTCTTATTCCAAAGGCACGCGAGGAGGAACAGTGGCCCGGGCTGGGGGCCCCAACAGGCCACCGCAGAGCAGGTGAAGGGGTTTAAGCGCTCCGCTGGGGGCATCTCCTCTGGGAGCAGAAATAATGACCAATTAGTGAGCCAGCAGCAAGTCTCACCGCCTCCACTAATTCAGAGTCTAGGCAGGAAAAAGGGAAAATAATTCATATTTCCCCCAAAGCGGAGTTCCTTCTTTCAGAATTAAATAACACAGAGATGGCTCCGCTGTAAACAAATTCTCTCTGGATGCACTGCCTGTTTCTTTCATCAGCACGGTCAGGAGATGTTTCTGAGAGTTGAAATGTGGGGTTGTGCTGGGTTTTTAATTTGCCCCAAACGCCGATCCAGGACGACACCGCGCCACCACCCACAGGAGGGCAGCGGGGGGAGGAGGGCGGTCGGCCTTGCGGTCCATGTCGGGCTGGTGAACCCTGCCTTGGGCCCTGACCAACCAGGTCTTTCCGGCCAGTTCCTTCATTTTTCTGAGCGTCGGGCTGCTCGTCTGTAAAATGCAAATTCTGGTAAGTGGCTATGGGAATTCAGTGACATTTAGGTGCCCAGCCAAATACTATCGGTGGGTACTTGTGGATAGTTTGATGGGGCACAAGCACTGGGTCTAAGCCCCTTACATTTATTCATTGATGTGCTCCTTGCGATACCCACGAGTAGTCATTACCATTCCCGCTTTACAGAAGGGGAAACTGAGGCAGAGAGCGTAACTCACTTCCCATCCAGCAGCCTCTTTGGCCGTCAGTTGGAAACTGGGGTCTGGAGACATTCATAGAGCTGGGGGGTGGATCTGGATGGGCTTCCCGAGGGAGGAGATGGAGGAGGGGCCCAAGGCCTGGGGTGAAGGCAGGAGGGAAAGAGGGTCCCGTGGGGTTGGGGTGGGGTGGGGTCCCAGGAGGAGCCGACCTCGGGCGGGTGGTCCCGGGAAGCCCAGAAACCCTCAAGAGCTTGTGCAAAGGATGTCCAACCGCCCCATTCGCCCAGGACTGGGGGGGGGTTCCTGGGACACGGGACTTTCTGGGCTAAAACAGGGACAGTCGTAGGCAAACCAGGACAAGCGATGCCGTGCAGTTGCCCACGAGCCCCGGAGGTGAGAGGGGGCTGGGAGGGCTGAAGCCGCCCGGCCCTCCGCCTGAGGCTCCGACATCAGGCCTCCTCTGGGAAGCTCTCCGCTTGCCAAGGTTGATTTCCACCCACCGACGGGATAATTACAGGGAAGAGCGAAAAAGCTGAAGTTGAAAGAGCTGCAGATTAGAGCAAAATGTAGTCCGTTTCCTCCGAGTGCCTCAGCGCATTTCCAGCGCTAGCGACCCGTTAACTGCTCTGGCCGCTAGCTGCTCTCCTTCACCTGATCCCAGGAGGCAGGAGATTCCAGAAGCTTCGATGGATGAGGTACCCTCCGGGGTCCTGCCTGCTGGGCGCCTGACCCGTCTCCCCGGGGGCTGGCACCGAGGCCTCCTCCCCGGGGTCTCAGCTGATGTTACACTGACCGTGAGGAAGTGGCTGGCACCCTGAGAACTGGGCCGGGTCCCTGACGTCCCCCGAGCCCCCAACCCCTCACGGCTGCAGAAGCCCCCCCAACCCGGCGAGCTGAACCCTCCCAGCCCACCCCTCTCCTGACTGGTGGAGCCAGATGGGGCCTCTGGAGGCCTGTGGGTCCAAGTTCGGCCCAGAATGTTTCAGAAGGCAGCCGGCCACCGGCCACGGTGCTGCCCTCAGATGACCTGGACACAAGCCACAGGGGGCCTTGGGGGCGGGACAGCTTCCAGGACCAGCCCCTCCCTGAAGAACCAACACCTCCCTCTCTCCATCCTGGTCCCCACCCTCTTGTTTTTTTCCCTTTTTAACTGATGGACTTTATAGTTCAGTGGAGTTTTAGGTTTACAGAAAATCTGGGCAGAAAAAGGCCAGAGTTCCCATGTACCCCTCCCCTCACCTCCCCTGATTGTCCCCGCCTGACAGTGGTGCAGTGTGTTTGTGACCATTGACGAGCTGCCGTGGATGCCTTGTCATTAGCCACGGCCCGTGGTTTACTGCAGCTTCCCTCCCTGTGGTTTGAATTCTGTGGTTTTGACAAATGTCCTATTTTTACCATTACAGTTCCATACTGAATGGCTTCACCGCCCTTAGCATCCTCTGTGCCCACCTATGCAAATGCGTCCCTCCTCCCTCTTTGGGGGGCCCTTGCTGCCAAGCACAGGCTGAGGGGGACCTTGCCCAGGACTCAGGCCTGGGGAGGGATGGATTAGAGGGGCAGGAAGAGGGGGACACATTTTGTGAATGGGGAGACTGAGGTCCAGATTGGGGAAGCCTCTCAGAATCACACAGCCAGGGGGTGGGGTTTCCCGCTGGCACAGACATCTCCTCCACCCCAAACGCCAAGCACCCTGGGACTTTGTTCAGTAGGGACCCCCCAACCCCTGGGAGGCCCCTGATTCATGACCTTGGGACACCCAGGCCGGCCTGTAGAGTCAGCTCTGGAACTAGACACCTCGCTGCCCTTTGGGAGCTGTGTGGCCTTGAGCAGGCTACTTTCCCTCTCTGGGCCTGCTTCTTCATCTGTAAGTGGGCTTTCTGGCAGTGCTGGGGGTTCTCTAGTGGTGTTACTTGAAAGGAGGTAGAATTGCCTGGTGCCATGTTACTTCCTCCCCCCTGAGGGGGGGTGCCCACCTGGAACCTGGCAGGGAGAGGAGGAGCTTGCATCACCAAGGCTGCAAACCTCAGAGGCTTTCTGTTTCTATGGCAACCTGGAGCTGCACTCAGCACGGGTTTTGTAGAGGACTGTGGGGCTCCGGGCAGTCCCGGGGTGAGGGCCGGGCTGCAGGAGGGGAGAGGGTCAGGACCCAGGGCTGGCTGAGCCCTGATCCACCTGGGCCCCGGGGTCTCTGAAGGACAGGCCCTGGGTCTGGTGCAGCTGGCTCTGTCTGGAGGCTGGGCCTCTCTTGCCATCTGAGGGAGGGGTTGGGGGCCGGAGTCTGTGAGGCTGGAAAGGGGGACCCCCCAGCAACGTCAGGCAGCCTTAGCTTACCCAGGCTCTCCTGCCTGCCTGGTCTGATTCCTCCCCCCGAGACTCCTGGGAGGTGAGCATTGTCATCCCCCACCCCCATTTTTCAAGGAGGAATTGGGCTGGATGAGAAGCCAGGTGAGACCCAGCTAGGGGCGGGGAAGCCAGGACCACTGCCCTGAGCAACTGCCAGGGCCAAGGACACTGCCCTGGAGAGAGCTGGCAGGGCTGGCGTCTCCCGAGCCCCCACTTCTCCCACCCCTGGGGTCAGAGCCGCAGGCATGCAGGGCCAGGCAGACGGCCAGAGAATTCTGTGGACGCCTAGAAGCTGAACTCAAACCAGTACAGGGGAGTGACGGAATCAGATTTTGCTCGAGAAGCAGTGAGCTCCCCATCCATGGGGGCATCCAAGCAGAGGCCGCCTGTGGGGAGGTTCCCACAGCACACGGTGGTGGACTCAGTTGGGCCCCTTCAGGGGTTCATCTAGGGAGGAGCCCTGATGATACTTCTAGGGATCAACCCTTTGAAAGGGTTTGCTGAAGGAGCCCCAGCCCCGGGTAAACAGGGGGCCACAGACAGGCTCCAAAATGCAGAGTCCCTGATGCCTGCAGCCCCTCCTGAGGAGAAGGGGGTCCCAGCCCCTGTTTGCATGCAACTGTCTCCCCTGACAGAATGCAAACTGGGAAGACAAGGCTGGGGTCTTGCTCACTGCTGCCCTGTCATCATCTCCTCCCCGTCCTCCTCCTCCTCATCACCGTCATCACATCATCACCACCATCCTCATCACCATGATCACCTCATCACCATCTTCATCACCATCATCTTCATCAGCCTCCCTATCACCCTCATCACCATCTCCTTCATCACCATCATCACCATCTTCATCACTGTCTTCATCCTGTTCTATCATCATTGCCATCTTCTTCTAATTCTTCATTGCCTCTCCCCCTTCATCATTGTTTCATCTTCATCCTCCCCTTCATCATCATTTTGCCATGGTCTTTTTCACTGCCATCTTCGTCTTTGTTGAGCCCTTATGGTTGGCCCTCCATATCCACAGGTTCCACATCCGTGGATTCAACCAACCACAGATCAAAACTATTTTTTTAAAAATTCCAGAAAGTTCTCAAAAAGCAAAACTTGCATTTGCCAAGCACTGGCAACTATTTACACAATATTTACATTGTATCGGGTATTGTAAGTAGTCTAGAGATGATTTAAAGTATATGGGAGGATGTGCTAGGTTACATGCAAATACCACGCCATTTTGCACAAGGGACTTAAGCATCCAGGGATTTTGGTATCGGCAGGGGTCCTGGAACCATCCCCATGGATGCTGTGGGGGACAGCCGTATCTGCAGCAGGGTTGCAAGCACTTTCCAAACATGGCTCTTTCATCCTCACGACAGAGATGGGCACCTTCAGCCTCATTTCACAGAAGGGAAAACTGAGGTGCTGGGGGAGATTCAGGTTGCCCCCAGACACGCACTAGCTAGTAGCTATCATCGCATCTGGGAGGGAGATACAGGCTGGCCGACTCCAGGCCTGTCCCAAACCACCAAACGCCCCTGCCAGGCCCTGGAAGGGAGCACCTGCTACACGCAGTGTGGGCTGCTATCTGAAGGCTCCTGTTGGGTCGCAGCTCCCTGGACTCAAGCCCAGGGCCACTTGGCTGTCCCCAGGCCTCTCCCCTTTCCCCCTCCGTGCCTGGAGCAGCCCCTCCCCCTGCCTCCCTGCAGGGGGAAGAGCTCACCAGATTGTGTTCGCTGAGCTCCCAGCTCCTTGTTTGGCCTGAATCTCCCTCCTTGATTAAGGAGCCCTGGTCCCCTGGCCTACTCATCATTCTCCAGGCATTGGTTTTTACCAAAATCATTTATAATTTCAAACATCTAAAGAGGTCTCTGTTTGTCCAGCCTCTGAGGCAGCGGTTTGAATCCACTGTGACACGCTGAGATTTGCCACAGGGTTGGGTGTCGTCACCCGGGGGCAGTGCAGCCCCCTGCCAGGACTGTGGGCCTCCTGGGGCAGGGGCTGCATTTAGTGTCCAGCAGGGACCCGCCCATGCAGTGGGAGGGACAGGGCTCCAGAAAGGTCTGTTTGTCAAAGACATATATGAACAGATGGGTGGAGGAGTGGCTTGATTTGTCCAAATAAAATTATTTTATGGTTTATACAAATATTCTATGCTCAGGGTGGGAATTCTGGAAAATACAGAAAAATTAAGAGTTAAAAAAAACTCAGCAAGCCCCCATGCTCCCCAGAGAAAACTGCCTTGAACATTTTGGAGTCATTTCTCCTGTACAGGCTTCTATTATATGTCTAGGTTTGTATATTATCTTTTGTGCTTAACATTTTCTAGTTTATTAAATATTCATCGAAAGCATGATTTTTTTTTTTAAACATCTTTACTGGAGTATAATTGCTTTACATTGTTGTGTTAGTTTCTGCTGTATCACAAAGTGAATCAGCTATATGTATACATATATCCCCATATCCCCTCCCTCTTGTGTCTCCCTCCCACCCTCCCTATCCCACCCCTCTAGGTGGTCACAAAGCACCGAGCTGATCTCCCTGTGCTATGTGGCTGCTTCCCACTAGCTATCTATTTTACATTTGTAGTGTATATATGTCCATGCCACTCTCTCACTTCTTCCCAGCTTATCCTTCCCCCTCCCATGTCCTCAAGTCCATTCTCTACGTCTGCATCTTTATTCTTGTCCTGTCCCTAGGTTCTTCAGAACCATTTTTTTTAAGATTCCATATATATGTGTTAGCATACGGTATTTGTTTTTCTTTTTCTGACTTACTTCACTCTGTATGACAGACTCTAGGTCCATCCACCTCTCTACAAATAACACAATTTCGTTCCTTTTTATGGCTGAGTAATATTCCATTGTATATATGTGCCACATCTTCTTTATCCATTCATCTGTCAGTGGGCATTTAGGTTGCTTCCATGTCCTGGCTATTGTAAACAGCTCTGCAATGAATACTGTGGTACATGACTCTTTTTGAATTATGGTTTCCTCAGGGTATATGTCCAGTAGTGGGATTGCTGGGTTGTATAGTAGTTCTGTTTTTAGTTTTTTAAGGAACCTCCATACTGTTCTCCATAGTGGCTGTATCAATTTACATTCCCACCAACAGTGCAAGAGAGTTCCCTTTTCTCCACACCCTCTCCAGCATTTATTGTTTGTAGACTTTTTGATGATGGCCATTCTGACTGGTGTGAGGTGATACCTCATTGCAGCTTTGATATGCATTTCTTTCATGATTAATGATGTTGAGCATCCTTTCATGTGTTTGTTGGCAATCTGTATATCTTGAAAGCATGATTTTTTTAAAAATCTTCTTATTATGGAATTTTCCAAACATATACAAAAACAAAGCGACTTGTGTAATGAACCCCCAGGTAGCCACCCTCCGCTTCAACAATTATCAACTTTTTGCCAATATTATGTCATCTATTTCCACTTTTCTTATATTTTATTGTTATTTTTGGTGGAATACTGTTATGGGTTGTATTGTGCCCCCCCCCAAAAAAAATATATCCAGGTCCTAACCCCTGGTCCCTGTGAATGTGACCTTATTTGGAAATAGGGTCATTGCAGATGTAATGAGTTCAGTTCAGATGAGGTCATATTGGTGTAGAGTGGACCCCCATCCCACACGACTTGTTTCCTTATAAGAAGAGGAGATTAGGACAGACAGAGAGACAGAGACAGGGGGAGGAGGCCATGTGAAGACGGAGGCAGAGACTGGAGGGTTGCAGCTGCAGGCCAAGGAGCACTGTGGACTGATGGCCATCGGCCACGAGAGGTTAGAAGAGGCAAGAAAAGATCCTACCCAGAGTCTCAGCGGGAACCTGGCCCTGCTAACACTTTGATTTCAGACTTCTGGCCTCCAGAATGGTGAGAGAATCAATCTCTGCTATTCTAGCTATCCAGATGATGGTACTTGGTTATGGTAGCCACAAGAAACTGATATAAACACTTTAAAGCAAATCCCAAACATCAAAAAGCATGAGTTTGAATGACTGCATAGTATTTGATCTGAGCCATGCTAAGAACGTAATAAAGAAGGTGGGAAGAATGTTGTAAAATGATGTACAAAATACTGGTTTAACCATATATCTATTATGAATGTTTTCTTGGTAGGCATAAAAAGAAGACAGAAAGGAAGTACATCAAAACAATTTTTAAATTATTGTTAATGGGGGATTCAAAATTGTTGAGTTCTTACTTTGTGCCAGGCACCACATAAGATATTCTACCTCATTTAATATGACCAACAACACTTTGCGGTGGATATTATTATCCCAATTTAGAATAAAGAAGCTGAAGCTCAGATAAATTAAGGGCCTTGTACAAGGTCACCCTGCTGGTAAGTGGCAAGTGAAGATCCAAACCATGCCAGACCCCACAATTTCCACATCCCCACGGGAAACAGGGGGCTGACCTGTGTGTCTCTGTGGATGGAGCCCAGAGCAGGGATGCCAGCTCAGGTCCAGCCGGACCCCTGGTTCCTTGACCTCTTCTTCTCCTGACATGGCCATCCACCCCTCCAGTAGATCCTCCATGGATGTATCCTGGACTTTGCATTATCATTAAATTCACGCCCTCCAGAGTCTCACATTCAAGCATCCCCCTCATCATCCCTCACAGGCTCCTGTCTTTCCATCTCACACAGGTTAGTGACCCCATGACCACCCTGGGACTCACAATCCATCATCCCCATCACCCCTTCATGGGCCCTCACCCCCTTTATGCCCTCAATTCCCTCATTACTCAGCTAGTTTCCATGGTGCATCACTATAATCTCTCCTTTACAAGTGTGCATGTACACACAAACATACACACACCTTCACCTCTCTTATCCCTCTCTGCTTTTATGATACTCAATTGCCATAACCCCATCCCTGGTGAAATCTAGCTCTCCACCTAATCTTCACTTGCACATGATCAAGAAAAAAAGAGAAGATACAAATTACCAACACCATGAATCAAAGAGGAGACTTACTACAGACCCTACAGACATTAAGAGCATAATAAGGGAACATTATGAACAACTTTATGCCAGTGAATTCAACAGCTTCAATGAAATGGACAAAAATTGAAAGACACAGATTACCAAAACTAACCAAAGTGTGTTTACTGGAATTGAACAGTTGGTGGGTGGTGGCAGCCAGGTTTCTCTCTGTGCAGAAAGTTAGAGATAAGCAAGAGAAGGAGGCTAGAATGAGTCATGTGATAACGGATTACAGTTAGAGAGTATGAACTCATATTCAGCTTAACATAGATACACATGGTTACATATAGACACCTTTATAGATATGTGTATATGTATACATAGGTAACTATAAAACAGGTGTATCTCCTTGCTCTGTGACCTGAAGGGGCCTAGAGGCAATGATTCCCCAGTATCAACAAGCACCTACTGCCCCATTCTTGGTTTCCAGTACCATCTCCATAAAAGGAACCAGGGCTCCTCAGAGAAATGGCTGATTCTAGCACTGCTTCAGGATCTTATAGTGTCAGAAAGTAAGAACGTGCTCAGTAAAAGACTACAGACAAGCACACAATGAAGGCATTATTTCAGAGGGACACAGGAGCCAACTGAATGAGTTCCCAATGGCCAAACCTGGAAATATTTGAGCAAAAACAAAGTGGTACTGGATTATAACCCAATATCCATGAATCCGTACTGATACAAATAACACTTTCCAACTTGTTTTATGATACCCGGTACCAAAACCAGGCAAAGATATTACAAGAAAAGAAAACTACTAGTATCCCTCATGAATATAGACACAAAAATTTATAACAGAATATTAGTAAATGGAATCCAGGATAAATGGTGAAGCATATATGGTAAAACTTCATGACTAAGTGGTTTTATTCAAGAATGTTAAGTTAGTCCAACATTTGAAACCCATTCAATGTAATGCACCACTTCAATAGACTAAAAAAGGAAATTGATAAGATCATTTCAATAGATCCAGAAAAGTAAGTGAATATACAAAAATTCAACCTCTATTCATCATAAACACTCTTATCAAACTAAGAATAGATGGGAAATTTCCTCAACCTGACAAGAGGCACCTATGAAAAATATACAGATCATATCACACTTCATGGTGAAGGAATGTTATAATATTTTAAAAGAAGGTGGTTTTGAGCAGGGATGGGCAACATGGCCAATGGAAGGGGGTGGAGCCTCCATAAGAGATCCAGCCACACGTAGAAATGTCTGTGGCAGTGGTGGGTTGCCAGTCTGTGTGGGGAAGGTGGACCCCCTTCATAAATGGTGCTGAGAAAATGACCATCTGTGTGGGAAATAATGAATTGGTTTCCTTCTTCACAACAGACACCAAAAAATTCAAATCTAGGCAGTTTAAAGATTTCAATATGAAAGACAAAACTTTAAAACTTAACGAGAATAAATGAAAGCCATTTTCATAACCTCAGAGTGGGTAGAGATTTCATATAAGCCACTAGCCACAGCAAAATGGTTCATCAATTTAACTCCATTAGGTAATAAATTCTGTTTATTAAAATCCAGCATATACTCTCCGTGTATTAAAAAAAAAACACATACTGAAATATTTACAAGTAATTGAAGAGGAATCGACATTTTGATGCAAAATGGATTCAAGAGCAACTATGGTGAAAACAAAAACAAGACACCAGAAAAGAAAGTGACAAGAAAAGCCACTCACAGCAGTCCACAGAACTCAGTGCAGGATTCATAGCCAGAACATATAAAGAGCTCTCACAAACCAACAAGAAAATTACAGTGACAGGATGGAAAAGTGGATAAAGGCAGGAAAAGGGACTGCACAGAAGAGGTAATGTCTATCTATCCACCTTATCTATGTATCTGTCATCTATGTATCTATCCATCGAATCTATCTACTATCTTTCATGGCACTTTCCCACATAGTGTCCTTTTAGTTGCTGTATGTTTGTATAGGAAATATTAATTGAAGCCCTAGAGGTACTTTCTTCTTGAAGCTATTTGAAACCACTGCTGGGAATAACCTTTGTGCCAAAAAAGAAAACTACAAAAATGCTTCACCAACATGCACAGAACTCGTAATTCCATTGATTTACTAAACACATGCTTTTATACAACTCCAAATCTATTAACAATAAAATACCTGATGGTTCCACAAAAAAAATAAGAGGAAATACAAATGACAAATAAACGTTTACCTATTATGCGCACACCCCTTACACAAATTAGGAAATGCAAAATAGCACAGGGAAGTACCATCTCCACCTGAGACCTGCCAGGTAGCAAAAGGTAAGACATGGGCAATTGGGAGGGCCGAGGCCTCAGACTCCGCTGGAGGGAGTGTAAATCACACATCACCAGCTCCCGGGGATGACCGTTTGCACCCCATCGTCCAACACACCTTGAGCAGGTGTCTAATCTTCCCAAAAGCCTTGGCTTAGCATCTACTTTGTGCTGATGCTTTCAACACAGCTTTTTACTTAATCATCCCAGAGTTTATAAAGGGATCATCATTTTGGGGGCGAGGTCATGCAGAAGCAAAATGGTCTGCCCCAGCTCACCCAGAGAGAAAGGGAGATTGTGGCTGAGCAAACCCAGGCGGGGGCTCAGGAACGCCCCTGCCCATCAGCGGGGTAGATGCTGATATGCGCTGGGCACCGGGGCCCTGGAGATAAAGGCAAACAGGTTACTCATACCAGAGGCAGTGTGCAAATACTCACATCACTCAAATACTCACATTGTTTTTCGAGTGGGTTGGAAACACCTGTTCCTTTATTATCTCGAGGAATAACCAACTTAAGTGCAAGCCTTGAAGCCAACTCTTGAAAGAAGTGCAGGGCCTCCGTCTGGCATCTCTTGGTTAATCGCCTTGCCTATGGGAGCTCTGTCTCCCCCCAACAGTGACGTCGGAAAAGCCCTTATAATTATTGAACAGTTGATGCAGAAGCGTGGACTCCTGCCATGGGCACTGGAGATCCAAAGGAGAAAGAGGCTCAGCCAAGGCCCTTGGAGCCTGGTCGCACAGGCCGGTGGCAGGTGGGCCTGGATCCCCTGGGCAGTGTGGTCCACTCCCACCCTAGCCGCCCACTGGGACAACACAGGAAGGTGGGGCTGGGGACCACCCTCTGCACTGGTCTCGTGTTGGACGTGGAGGAGTTCCATGCAAGGACCCCGACGTCAATGCCACACCGCAGCTGAGGAGCTGGGGACCTCGGCAGTCCCGCTTAACCTCACGGTACCTCACCCGAGGACGCAAAGTTAATACGGTAAGTCCCCTACATACGAACAAGTTCCGTTCCGAGAGCACATTCATAAGTTCCATTTGTCCGTTAAGTCCAACAAAGTTAGCCTAGGTACCCAACTAACACAATCAGCTATGTAGTACTGTACTGTAATAGGTTTAGAGTACTTTTCACCAAATAATACATTAAAAACAAACACAAAAAATAAAGAAAACATTTTTAATCTTACCGTACAGTACCTTGAAAAGTACAGTAGTACAGTACAACAGCTGGCATCCAGGGGCTGGCATTGAGTGAACAGGCCAGGAGAGTTCCTGACTGGAGGAGGGAGAGGAGGTGGGAGATGGTAGAGCTGAAGGATGGTCAGCAATAGGAGATGGAAGGCAAGCTGCAATTTCACTCACGCCTGACGTTGATGGAATGCACGTTCACATCTTTGAAAGTTCTCAACTTAAAGGTTCGTATGTAGGGGACTTACTGTACGTGTAAAACCCTTAGAAAAGAGCCAGACATATGAGCCGTGGGTTTGTGTCAGCCAGTGTGACTACTATGGCTTGAAATAGCTTCTACATGCAGGGAACCCGTGGCCTGGACCTCTCCCTAGATCCCAGCCCTGATGCCAGCTCTCCCCTGACATCAACGGAGCCCCAGATCTCGCCCACCCCCATCAACCTGCGCCCCCTACACCCATCTTAGCTTTTTCAGTCACTGGCGACCTCATCCTGCGCTGGCTCAGACCAGAAACCTTGGAGCCTGCGTCAGCCAGGCTCCAAGGCTGTTGTGTCCAAGCTACTGGGATGCTTGTGGTGCTAACAAACCACAAGCATCACAACAGCTTAAAATAAGAGCTCGGCTCGTGTTCCCGTCTGTTTGCTGCATCACGAGAGAACCTGGGCCGACAGACTTCACCATGAGCTGGCTCATAAAGCTGCTGCCCAGAGGGACATGTGTGTGTCCCTCCACCCATGTCCCTGGCCACAGATCCCATGACCTTGTCCAACTTCCACAGTGGGAAGTATGACCCACCCTTAGGGAGGTACCATGTGTATCTGTGGCAACAGTTTTGTGACCACAGTCACCTGGGATTCCCACCTCACACCCACCTCTGCCACATGGTCAGCAGATCCTGTTGCCTCTGTTTCAAAGCACGTTTGGAATCCCATCCCTCCTCCTCACCACCTGCTGTCCTGACCCTCGTCCCGGCCCAGGTACAGCCTCTCTGGCCACAGTGCTGCAGCCAACTCCTAGCTGGTTCCGCTGCTTCCATTCTGCCCAAAGCCTGGTCCAGTTCATCAGCCAGGGGGATCCTTTAAAAGGCAGATCAGACCATGTCACCCCTTGCTTAAAATCCCCCAAATATTTGCATTCACAACCAGTAAGTGGTCCCCACAGACACCTCCTGCAGGGCCTGTGGAGAAGTGCACCTCAGGCTTGGAAAGTTGCCCACCCGGCAGGGCCACTCCTGGGAGCTGACCCTAAAGAGGTCCTTAAGGATGCAGGAAAAGGTGTAGCTATAGGGATAGGCGGCGCAGCTTTGAAAGATCAGTGACCATGGGGCCGGTGAATAAATGACAGCAGGGCCTGCAATGGAACCCGCTGAGCGGAAGATAATTACGACCATGTTCCATCATCACGTAACGTGGCACAGAGGTAGGATAAAGGGCAGAATGTTCTCCAGAACTTAGACGTGCACATCCTTCTATGTGACGACATGTAAGGCCTAGAAGGAGGTGCAAGATGCTAAGAAGAGTGGATGCTGAGTGTCCTGAGGGTGGTGCCGGGCTCAGCCAGTGATATTCCTCAGCCAGGAGCCCGGCAGGCAGCCCACATCTTTGGGAAGCTCTTCCGCAAGCTGTGGTTTTCCCACATCGGTGAAGAAGCTTCCCATCCGTCACCTGCCGCATGACCCCTCCTCCAGGCAGCGGCCCCGCCAGCACCTGCCTACACCTCCCTCTTGCTCCAGCCTTGGAGCAATGAGGGCCGGGCTGAGTCACACCCGCCGGGGGCACAAGAGAAGGGACGGCAATTGTCTTGGGGGTCCCAGGGTCCCCTTGACTTACTGACAAATCCTATGACTCCTTCCTCAGAAAGCACACAGCCCACAGACACCAGCATCCTCTGTGGTTCCAAGGGCCGAGGACCCTCCACCATGCAGGGACAGGCCCTTTGAGGTCCCTGGGCTCAGGGCCGAGACTTGCCATCCCCAGACCTGGGCAGAGCCGGGGCAGGGTGATGTTTCCTGGGTATTTGATGCAGACTGGGGTGCGGGGCCCCTGCGCATTCTTCACGTCTCTGTCTACCCAGCCCAGCTGCCCTGCACTCCAGGGCCAGGCAGGATCCCCGGGTAGGGAAAGACCTCCACTCTGAACCCAAATCCGAATCGCTGTGCCTTTCCCAGGAGCCCAAAACACAGGCTGCCAGGCAGCTCCTGACCCATCTTCCCTGAGCAGGGCAGAGCCGTCATCCCTGCATCTAAATCTCCAGAGTCCACTTCCCCGAACCAGTTCTTCCCTCCCGCTCAGTTCCCACGTGACAGAAGATAGGATAGGTTTTAGGGAATAAAAGCAGCCCAGTCCCTGGTGAATTTGCCACGGTCTCTCCAAAGAGAGAAGTACAGCCAGATTTCACACCACGTCTTGGAGGTTTGTCAAGTTTGGGGATTTAAAATAACCTCTTCAAATTAATAATTTCACATGATTAATACATGAAGTACACAGTCACATAGACAATCGCATGAAATTCTGCTGGAGAGCATCTTCCCCACGGCATCAGTGTCCTTAGAAGCACGATTTTGAATTGCTCCATAGAATTCCAAGCTACCGATGGTGCTGAATTTTTCTGAATTATTCCCCATTGCTAGACATGCAGGTTGTTTCTCATTTTTTTCCACCAATGATAAAGCTCTGATGGTCGCATCTGTTGTATAGTTTTTATTAACCAGGATTCCAGGATTTCAGAATGTCAGCAACATTTTTTCACAATATTCAATATCCCTTAAAACGATGCTTGTAATCTATGGTTACGTAGATTCCTATTCTGTGGGTGAACTTTTGGGCGACTGATGCCCTGTTACGGGGCCATCTGTGAAGGGTGCCTGATCCTCAGCAGAAGGAAGCAGCGGGAGAAGGACCACCCGCGGGGGGCTCTCATCCCAGCCCCTTCCACCTGAGAGCCCACCGCCTGCATCCACTGCCACTACCCACCCCCTGACCCCAACCCACAGGACAGCATTGGCCCCCACTCTTCCTGGGGGCTTTCCTGGGTTCAGACAGCTGGTCAGATGCATCCCAAGAGGCGCCCCCAAGTCACCTGTGCTTCCTCCACCAGAGCACTGGGGACCCAGGTGGAGGTGGTCACCCTGCCTCTCCTCCTCCCACCTCCACTGCGGCCACCAACCCCAAAACCTAGGCTCCGTGTTCCTGTGTCCTCTGGGCCTGTCTCAGGGCTGCCCTGACCACTGGGGAGGCCAGGGGGGTGGTCCTCCATCCTCCGGGTGTGCGTGGGGGCCACGGGGCACGTGACAGAACCATGGCGACACGGGAAGTCAGCTATGCAGTCCCAGCTGTCCCCCAGTAGTGTGGACATCAGACCGTTCCCATCATTCAGATCACACAGAACAGAAAAATCAATGAGCACTTGGGCCCAATGGCCACAGTCTTATCAATCCCATGACCAAACAGAGAGCGCTAAGCTGGCCACAGCCAAGCAGTGGGACCCCTCCCACACCTCAACCTTAGCCCCTCATGTGGTTTTGTTTTTTGATTGATATAAGGTGTGTGTTATTTGTTTTGTTTTTTTTTTTCAGTTTGTGACTCCCATTTTTTTTTTATTGGAGTATAATTGCTTTACAATGTTGTGTTAGTTTCTGCTATCCAATGAAATGAATCAGTTACATGTATACTTATATCCCCTCCCTCTCGGACCTCCCTCCCCACCCCCATCCCATCCCACCCATCTAGATTGTCACACAGCACTGAGCTGAGCTTTATAGCATGTTCCCACTAGCTATCTATTTTACGCACGGTAGTGTATATATGTCAATCCTAATCTCCCAATTCGTCCCACCCTCCCCTTCCCCCCGTGTCCACACGTCCGTTCTCTACGCCTGCGTCTCTATTCCTGCCCTGCAGACAGGTTCACCTGTACCACTTTTCTAGATTCCACATATATGCGTTACTATACGATATTTGTTTTTCTCTTTCTGGCTTACCTCACTCTGTATGACAGACTCTTGGCTTAGTAATCAATATTTTAAAACCAGGACACTTTCCCAACCATCCAAGTTTCTGCCTTCTCTTGAAAAGTCTGGAGCTCGGCCTCACTGGGCCTGCAGTCCGCCTGGCAGGGTTGGCTGGGAAACAGCACGGGAGCCAAGGGTGAGGGGGTGTGCGGGGGGCAGCGATGTGGGAGGCTGTGCCGGGGACCAACGACCTGGGCCCCCCTTGCCACGGCCAGTCTGGCTACAGCACTGCCGTAGATTCTGTCTGCCAACAACCTGTCAGAGGCCAACCCTGACCCTCGAACGCAGCACCATCCCTGGGGCCCCATGGTGGTAGGGTGATTCCATGAGATCCTTCCAAAATGAGGGGTTGGGGAAAGATTATGATGAAGCTGCACCTGTAACTCTGCCCCCTGCACCAGTGGATTCGAGGCCCTGTCCTCAGCCACCAACGTCTTCGTGGGGACAGACATGGGGGTGGGCTTCCCAAACTCAATGCTTTTGCCAGTGCCGCTCTCCGTGGTCCTGGAGAAAGCCCTATTCTCTGCCGCGGTTTCCCATTCGACCAAGGAACTCGATCTAATCTCTGGAAGAGATGCAGCTACGGGCTTATGTCCATGGATTTCACTGGTCCAACACACACACCATCGCCTGGACATGGCTGGCCTGACAGAAGAGCAGAAAGGCCGACTGCAGACTCACTCCCGGAACCATTAGTACACTGCCCTGGGGATGTGGCCTGTGTTTTAAACCAGCGGCCAATAGCTGGTGTCATTTCCTGCAATTCCTCACACACGACTGGAAGCCAAGGTTTGGAGATGAGAGTGGCCCTCTCGCTGTTACTCCAGATAACCCACTTACAGAGCGCCACTGCCTATCCCCAGGGCTTTGGGCTTGGTGGACCTGACAATTCCAGTTTCCCGGGGAAGGATGCTTCCTGCAGGGAGCACAGCGTGCTTCCCTTAACCTGGAAGCTGGCATCTCCCTCTGGCCTCTCCTGCTGTAACATGAGGCCAGCAGACAGAGAAAGCATTCCCCTACTGCCTGGGGTGCCGACCACGGTTATCAAGGAGACGCTGGTCAGGAGACCAAGGCAGCCAGGAGCACTCTGGCTGGAACCCAGGGGATTCACTGGGGGGCCTCTTAGGGCACCTCCACTCAGGAATAAAGGACAAAGGAAAACTCAGCACCCAGTGTAGACAGGTCCACAGAGGCCACGGAACAGAGGCAATGGAGCGTTGGTGACCCAGCTGGGCCAGCTGTCGTGCTGGCGGAGGGTGAGGGGAACATGGGCAGGTGTGGAAGGACCTTAGAGCAGCTGACACAGGCTCCTGGCCAGCCTCGGAGGGGAGGGCTGGAGCAGCTACAGGTGCCCCATGTAAAGCGATCATTTCCCTCTTTCCCTACACGTGCAAGGCGTCACTGTCATGGCCAATGCCACGATTTAGTTCCAGTAGGAATGTGACTGAGGTGACAGCACTGCCAATAGGAATCCATGCTCCGCTGTATCAGAGACGAGGGTTCCTTCCTCTGGACGAAGGGCAAGGATGGGCTTAGTGAGAACAGGGTGGGCTGTGCTGATGATTCTTTTCTGCTTTAATCTGATGAAGAAATTCAACTTTACAGACTGTAAATGTCTTTTTAAAACACTCTGCAAGAAGGAAAGGGTAGCCCAAGAACTGCTTCATAGGCAGGGACAGCAAGCAAATAGTCTCAAACATGGAAGAACTCACCTAATGTAACACCCATAAGCTCTTCTTGTGGTTAAAAATATTCAAATAATTTCACAAAAATCTAGCCAATCGAAAGAATACTCAAAGAAAAATCTGGAATAGAAGTGGTGAGAGTTATATTTTTTTAAATATAGAGCCAAATAATCAGAGCATTATAGTTACAGAACAAAATAATCTTGACAAAGTAAAAAAAATAATATGACTGACAAACATTAAAGTATGGTGAGTGGGAAGATGAGAGCAAATATAAAAATGGGAATTTCCTCCTCTTTTATAAGAAGGAGGTGATCTGTACTGTCTGAAATTTAAATATATAGTTAAAATGAAATGGCTCCAAGTTCTTTAAGTTTTTGCTGAACTTTTTTTTCAAGTTTTTTCATTGTGCTAAAATACACACATAGCATAACACTTACATCTTAACCATTTTAAACTGACAGTCAGTGGCATTAAGTGCATTTGCATTCACATTGTCGTACAGCCATCACCACCGTCATCTCCAGAACTCCTCTTCTTGTAAAACTGAAACGTTACGTCTGTGTGATTTTTACTACTATAAATACCTCATATAAGTGGAATCACACAGTTTTGTCTTTTAGTGATTGACTTATTTCACTGAGAATAATGTCCTCGAGGTTCATCCATATTGTATCATGTGTTAGAATGTCCTTCCTTTTTAAGTCTGAATAATATTCCACTGTCTGTATATATCACATTTTGTTTATCCATTTCTTGGTCGATGGACTCAGATTGCTTCCACTTTTAGTTATTGTGAATAATGCTGTGATGAACACGAGTGCACAAATATCTCTTCGAGATTCTGCTTTTAGTTCTTTTGAGTGTACACGCAGAAGTGAATTGCTAAGTCTTATGTTAATTCTGTTTTTAATTTTTTGAGGAACCTCTATACTGTTTTCCACAGTGGCTGCACCATTTTACATTCCCACCAACAGTGCCCACGTGTTCCCGTTTCTCCACATCCTCGCCTTTTCCCAGGAGCGATTTCCCAGGAGAGAGCAGGTTAAAGAGATGGGGCAATGGCGGGCACGAAGCAGCATGTAGGCTAGTGTTGGGGGAACTCAGTACAGAACCGGAAGCCGTGCTTCTCGTGAGAAAAGAGAACCCAGGGGCCAATTCTCAGAGGATGATGGAGTTTTCCAGAAGGGTGAAACACAGGAGTCCCCAGATTAAAAATAGAAGGCATATGGCGGGCCGAGCGGGTAAAGCATGAGCAAGCACATCCTGAAGCCCCCAAACAGAGACACTGGTGAGGTCAAACCAAAGGCCGCCTTCCCATCAACAATGATCAGAGGTCAGAAAACAAGAGAGAACGCGGTCCCCGTGTGGAGGACAGATGACCCCAGCATCCCGTGCACGGAACTCTGAGGAAGTGCAGACTGAACCACGCACTACCCTGCCACCACTCACGCCCCCTTGTTGAGAAACCACCAGCCTGGGGCGAGGAGACCCCGGCCCCAGAGGGAGGAGCAGCCCCCCACCTTCAGTCCCGCCATCCCCTTCGGCACCTCAGCATCTCCCAGGATTTCTTCCGGGAGGCACCGGACATCATCGTCCCCCGTCTCAGAGAGGAGGGCTCCATAAATGACCCCCAGGCCTCACCAGCTCTCACAGCCCAGACGAGCGCTTCCGCCGCAGGACAGAAACGTGGTCCCCAAACCGCAAGCCAACTACACAGAGGTCTACTGAGCAAACAGCTCGGCCGGAACCACCGTCACATCCTTATTTATAAGGAGAAGAGCCAAGAGTCACTCTAACTTTCGTCATGTCGGGGCTGAGTTGCTCTGATTCCGCGGCGGCTCGAGGGGAACCGCTCCGCGCATACGTTACACGTCTTCCCTGAATCAGATGGCTCGTGGCCGCCTCCTGTTCTCCGGTTTTGATGAAAAGAGCACTGGGCAGCCATCGTGACAGGAATGTGTGTTTGTCTAAATTATTTAGGGGAAGGGACGTGGGCTCGGGGCAGGAGGTGACGACATTTTCTGCGGCATCTCACTTCCATCAGGGGCTGTGGCTGCAGATGAGAGTGGCCTCCAGGGGCTGCGCGCGCCGCATAGATACACTTGGCCGCTGAGCCCCAGCCTGCCCGGGGAGACCAGGGCCCTCAGAGGGTCCGCTGGCTGGGCCGGGAGCAGACCCCACACCCTCCCCAGGGAGCAGGGGCCAGAGCTGGGGGCCAGGGAGAGCCCGGGGCTGAGTCTGGCCTCACCGGTCCAGTGAACCTAAAAGGGCAGGTGCCCAGGAAATCCAGTGGGACTGTGTCGTTCTTACTGTTTTTTTCTGGAACTCTAACACAGGACAGGACGACACAGAGACACCGTGGTGGGCATGATCCCGAGACCCCTGGCTTTAGGAGTCCCCTTGCCCACCCTCATCCATCCCAGATCTCGGGGAGCTCTTAGGGCCTGAACGCAGGCCTGATGCTCCGCAAGGCCCCTATGGATGGGGACACTGAGGCCGGGGGTGACAGTCCAGAGCTGCTGCAGATCAGAGCTCCCGCCCTCCTCCAGGCTCGGGGACCAGTGAGGGGTCAGCCGTGAGCCAGGTGTCCTGCTCCTTTCTGCTCATCCCCCACTGCCTCCTGGGACCCCCAGACCTCCCCACACCCATAGCTGACCTCAGGCCTGGCTGGGAAAAGGGGACCAGGGAGCCCAGGAAGGATGTGTCTCAGTGACCCCACCCTGGGAAGGACTTCCGGGTCATCCAGGTCCCAGTGTCTGACCTCGGCCCCAGGTGAGAGGCTGGACTGAGAGGACATTCTGGTTTGCAGCCCAGAGGCCAGTGGGACAAGTTACAGGCTCAGGGGTGCATGGTCCACGGGGCCCTAGGGGTGACGGGGAGACCCATCGTGGGAACCAGAGGAGGCGTCTAGTGGGACGAGGGGCACAGAAGCGTCCCTCCTCCCCTCCCTCATCCCGTCCCCCCTCCCCTCCCTCATCCCGTCCCCCCTCACCTCCCTCATCCCGTCCCTCCTCACCTCCTCACCCTGAACCTCTGCTTCCTGCGGAGCCCAGGCTTCTCTTCACGGGATGTGACTTGTCTTCTCAATCAAACTGGGGACCCCAGATCAGCTGGGGTGTCCTCGGGGGTGAGGTGAGAATCAGATCGGGTGGGACGCAGGGCCCCCGTTCCAGGCTGGTGTCACTGGGAGAGGAGCAGAGAGCCGCCGGCTTGCCTCACCCCCAAGTACTGACCTGACGCTGAGTCCAGATGGGCCCCAGGTCCAGGGCTGCGGAAAATAGCAGCACCGCGCAGCACATATTCAGTACTTTCTGTCTCTTTCCTCCAGGCTGCTCCCCCTCCCCTGTCATGTCCTGCCCTCCGGCCCCGGGCTCCTCTTCTTCCTCCCTCCCTGCCCAGCCCGGCCAGGGGGTGTGGGTCCTTGCTCTCAGGACACTCAGGGCCGCTTGCTGCACTGGAACATTCCAGCAGGGCCTTGTGTGGGCACCCATCCCGGGGTGGCCGGGCATCAAATCCATGGGACAATCTGTAGAGGAGCCAGGGCTGACCTCCCAGGCACCAGGCATCCCTCCCGCCCTCCTCATGGCCCGGGCTCTGTCCTGCCCGCCTGGCGCTGGGGGATCGCCCACCGGCCATGTGATCAACCCAGAGACTCGAGGCCCCGGTGCCAGAGGATCCCAGGCCCTGGGCCACGTGCACTCGGAAGTCCGCTGTCCTCCCAGCAGGCCTGGGGGCGCAACACGGCGAGTCGGGGCAGAGTCCGGACAGGACCCCTCAGTGCTTCCTCAGTGTCCCCTCCAGGGCACCGTGGCCCCGCGGCCCCGCTGCCCAGCCCCTGGAGGTGGCCTCATCCTTCTTCTCAGCCCCAGCCTCGCTCCACTCGCCCCAGTTTCCTGCTGCCCTGGGCACATTCCACAAACTCCACAGCCTCAGTTTCCTCACCTGTAAAATGGGGATGACAAGGATCATGGGCACAGCCCAGGGCACACCTGACCCCCAAGAAGTGCTCAGTAAATATTAGCTTAAAGTAGAGCCAGAAACAGTAAAAACAGAACCAGCGCCCAGAGCAGGGTCTGCTCCTGGTGGGGGCGTTTGTTTGTCAGGTGGCTCCTGATGGAGCCCATCTCCATGGCAACGCTGAGGGGCGCCGGCTCCACAGAAGGAGCATCTAGTTACTTCCCACTGCAGACCCCTCCCCCCACTAATCCCATATCCTTCACCTCTGGAGCCCCCTCCTCAAGCAGGTTTCCTGCCCCTCCAGATTCCTGCATCCCAGACCTCTGCCTGAACTCCTTCCTGTAAACATGAACTGAGCACCTACTACGTGCAGACACGCGGTACCTTTTCTGACCTCGGCCCTGCAGCCCAACTGCCATCGTTAACCCATTTTACAGGTGGGGAAATAGAGGTCCAGGGAGGTTAGGAGCAGCTCCAGAGAGGCGGAGCCCCAATTCCCGCCCAGGCCAGTCTGACTTGACAGCTCAGGCTCTGTGCAGGGCCCCAGACTGCCTGGGTCCCAGGGAGGGGGACCCAGGCCCGCAGCTGCACCAGGAGCTCCAGGAGGGACCAGCCCCAGTGGAAAGCCTGGAGTCACTCACCGACACCAAAGGGTTGAGGGTTTGGTAGATGAGGAGAGCCGGCAAAGTACAAGGAAGCAGCTGAACAGATGTTGCGACGATTAGGAACGTGCAAATTTAATCATGCTGCCGGAGTAGAATTCACCAGGCCAGATGTCGTGTTCCAGAGCGTAAAGTCCCAGAATCTCCGGGTCTGGAGGGGACTTGGAGGAACTCAGTCCTGCCCCATCTGATGCCTCATCCTGCGGGCGCCTCTTCAGATCCGCCACCTGGCCTCTCCAGGCACCCTGGGGACTCAGGACATTTGCGGCAACTTCCCCGCCGCACCCCGCAATGGAGTTGGGACTGTACTGCAGAGGGGGGTGCTCAGAGCCGGTGGGTCCGCCTTCCTGGGTCAGCTCAGCGGCTGCTGGAGATGGGGTCCTTGGATCCCCTCTGCTTTTCTCTGAGGATCATGTGTACCCACAGCAGCAAACAATTAACATCCTAACAGTAATAGCAGCTATGGATCCCGAGTGTTTCTCTACGTCTGCACTCGACACAGAGCATCATATCTGATCCTTAGAGCAACCTCATTCTTCCCATCTTACAGATTAGGAACACTGAGGCTCAGAGTGGTTAAGTAAATTGGGCTTAGTCTCACAGCCGGATTCCAGCCCTGGCTGGCTGATGCCAGAGCTCACGATGTTTCTGGCCCTCTGGGTACCCTCCCAGAAAACCATGCACACTCACGTGCACACACACAGACACAGACACACACTGCTCAATAGGCCGTTGGAGGCATCTACCTAGTCTGAATCCACATCCCCAGGGGACTGTGGATGGGCCCGAGCAGGCTCCCCACTTCCCACAGGTAGACCCAGCCTCTACCAGGCAGACATGGTCCTGGTTGGACCTGGGTCCCTGAATGGGATCCTAGCAACTTTGTAAAATAAATGAATTTTAGAAATTCTAAAATTCATCCGGAAATGCAAGGGGTGCAGAATAGCCAAGACCACCTGGAGAAAGCAGAACAAAGTGGGAGGACTAACTCCAAAGTGACGGCGCCCGGAGGACATTTCGACCAGTGGGATGGACGCGAGTCCAGGATAAGCCTGTAATCTCTGGGCGGCTGCCTTCCCGCAAAGTTGCGAGACCATCCAACGCGGAAAGAATCATCTCCTCCAGGAGTAGCCTGGACCAGCATGGGTGCGTTGGGGGCGGATGAGAGGTCCGAGGCCCGCTCCACAGCCGCCCCCCAGGCCTCTGGGCTACGGGTCGGAAGGCAAAGCAGCCCTGCCCCCAGGAGGCCTCCGTCTAGAGCTGTAGGCAGAGCTGGGGCAGAAGACGCCACCCAGGTTGGAGTGGGCGACAATGAAAGCGCGTCCAAGACAGGAGGAGGAGAGGGGTGGGGGAGGAAGGCTTCCATGCAGGGCGCTCAAGGACCAGTGGGCGCCCTCCAGGCTGGAGGGTCCCGGGAGGGCTTCCAGGCCCCACGTAAAGGTGAAGCAGGGCCGCCAAGTGTGGCGGCCACAGGAATCTGGGGTCACGGGCGCTTCCAGGCTGGATGGGAAGTTGCTGGAGATGTGAGCTGGCCAGTCCCAGGTGCTCTGGACACCCGCTAGGGAGCTGGACCTCTGCCAGGTCCTGGGGGAGTTTTTGGAGGGTCAGTCGGGACGGGGTCAGGGTTGCGTGTTTCAAAGGTGGCCTGGGACACAGGGTGACACAGGAGAGTGACCCTGCTGGTGAGCTGGCGAGACTTCCTCACCCCACATCTTCCCTTTGCTGCTCCCACCTCCAGAGAACACACCTGGGGGGCTCCAACCTCCCCCGGCCTGGGCTCCACTGAGGGTCCCCTGCCTGGCAGACACGGAGGCTGCCCACGGGCAAACCTCAACAGTGTCACTTACCAGATGAGTGACGGGCGAGCCCCACACCCCACTCTGCCTCAGTGTCCTCCCCTGTAGAGTGGGGTCACAGTAACCTCTGTCCTAATGCTGGTGCCTGGTAAATATTAAACACCCCATAAATGTCAGCAGTTTTCATTACGTAAAATCCGTGTGTTAATGAGACTCCTGTATAATTTGAAAGACTGTTTCCTGCCTCAGCTAAATTTTAATACTGAGTTGGAAAACCAGGCTTTTTATTTTTATTGGGGAAGAGATTTAATTCTCAGTCTTTTGGAAATGCTCAAGAAAGCAGAGAATGTCTCTTTTCAAGAGAATATTGTGCCCTGAATCAAAACGGAGCTTCAAATTATCTTAATGGTTGTTACATAAAGCTCACACTTAGCCATTTTCTCTTGCTTAAACTGTTTGTCTGAAATGGGGAATTTCTCTAGCTCACAGACAGGACTGATATGAGCTCGGATGCATTTGCACGCCAAGAAAATCAACGGTAAGCGTCCGGCAGCTGGGAGCCCTAAAACCCCCATCATTGCAGGGACAATGTCAATCAAGGCGCCTGTGGCCCCATTAAAAGTTGTCCCCACTCGACTTGATCGAGTTTGGGGGGTGACCATCCAAAGCGGGCAGGTGAGCCGCACCAAGGACAGAAACACTCCCGGCCTAATTAACCAGGCACCGTCCCCGAGGCCCCGAGCACTGGCTGGAGAGGACCCTCCGGATCCGGAGCCCCCGCTGGCCCGGGCGTCTCCTCCACAGCCGGCAGCTTCGCACTGAAGATGGAAAATTTCACAATGGGCCCGGTTTCGCACATTTTGCTTTTGAATTCAGTCCACGGAGACGGACTTGCGGGCATGCAAAGATGAGGCGTGTTCTGCGTGTAATGTCCGCGGCGGTGGCGTGGCTTAACTGGGATTTTGGCCACAGAATGAACAGCCAATTTGGTCCCCACAGCTGCAGTAGCTGCCAGGAAGTTGGACGGTAAAGTGTCCCCCCTCCTCCCCCAGATGGATGGAGCGCAGACAGCAGCAGACAGTGGCCTCGCGGAGACCCTGGAGGTCAAGTGCATGCGCGCTTCTCTCAGCACCGGGTCTCCCAGCTGGGAAGGTGGCCTCTCTCTACCCTCGTCCATTCGTCACACAGATGTCCATCAAATGCCCTCCGCGTGGGGAGACTGAGGAGGTGGCGGGTGATCAACAGCTCAGAGAGGTCAAGGCTCCACCCCAGGCCCACCTCTCTCCGCTGAGCCCCTGAGGCTCCATCCCTGGATGTGAGCTGCCTGTGGTGCCTGGCGCGCGGGGATGGGGCCGGGGACCGCTCTGAGCAGGGAACCCCAGGAGGTGCTCGGCGGACAGAGTCACTGCCCACGCACAGCCTCCCAGGGTTCATGGGCTGGCAGGGCGGACGGGCAGGCAAAAGGTCAGGGAGGCGTCACGGGGACCGGGGTAGACTTAGTGCAAGGCCAGGTGAGGCCCCGAGAGGGCAAGGTCGGCTGCACAGGGTGGGGGTCAGGCCGAGGGACAGCCTCCAAGGAGAGGGGTCCCTCCGTGAGGTCTGGAGGAGCAGAGCCTTCTTGTCAGGGGGGCAGTGGGGAGACAGGCATTCCAGGTTAGGGGCTCTGTCTGGGGCCTGCGGTAGAGGGCATGCAAGGGACAGAACACGTGCTACCTTGCTGTCTGGCTGGGCTTCGGTGGGGGGGGCATGGGGAGCCCTGGAGGAGATGTAAGCAGGGGCGTAACTGGTCTGGGGAGACCTGCCCAGGTGTGTCTTCGGCTGCAGGGTCAGGGCAGTGCGGACCATCCCACCTAGAGTGACCGATGGAGTAGATGGAAGGTCAAGTCTGAGTCAAGAAAACAAGACTTAGTGGTTGTTAATACTCTTCCTGAGGTTACAGTCATCATCTCTATTGTCATTATTATCAGACTGACGCATCCTAACAAAGGTGTGCTACAACTTTGTGCTTTTCAAAGTGTTTACACGGACTGTCTCTCTTGGTTCCAGGACCATCTTCCACCCCTGCATGAGCTGGTCTCTTGTTTCAAGTTAAATGTCTGTGGGAGTCGAGCCGGGATGAACCCTCGTTCGAGGGCCCAGGGATCCAGGGATCCAATCACCCATATGAGGGGTGAAACCGGGGCAGCATTTATTTACAGGGTTTCCACTTCAAAGGCCCAAGTGTGAGCTGCAGACTAGCGACCCCCTCCCCATCCTGGCTGCGACCTCACCCCCCGGAAGGCCATGCACTCACTCCACTGGCTCCTTCCCTGCTGCATTGTTTTTAAACTTCGCGCCACACAGCAGTTTTCTCACTTCCAGCTCAGAACAGGTTGGGTGGAATGGAAAGAAGTAAGGTGCTCTGATCAAAGAGCCCAAGGGCCCGGGCCTGGCCAGCGCCCGCGTGGTCCTGCCTCGCCAGAAGGGAGGCTCATCCCCTGTGCCCCACCTGGCGTCCCACTCTGGACACGGCCAGCTGCCCAAGTCCCCCGGCCGCACCCACAGCCAGGGCCCCCTCAGCGGCACCTGCCTCCCCACACTGGCCTGTGCTGCTGAGTGAGGGGACAGCCCAGAGCCCAGGAGGATCCGCTGACCGGCCGGAACCCTGCGCTGACCGGCCAGCCGCCCGTTCCCACAGTCGGACGGTCACCTGCAGGTCCACCAGTGCGCCTTGCTTTTTCCTCCCACAAGCCGCGGTCACGCACATCAACCTGCAAGCGGCTTTGGTCTCAAGGCCCTGCCTGCACCTCCCTGCAGGAGGCCCGGACAGAAGCTTCTCTCCAGGGAGTTCCAAGGCCTTCTGTTCTGGCCCTCATCTGCCCTGTACGCCCTGGAGCTTGGGGTTTTGTGTGGGTTTCCCCTGCAGGGCGGAGCCAACCCTGGGGCTCTTGAGTCAGACATGTTTTAGTTTATTCTACCGCAGACTCAGGCAAACGAGGACCAGAGGACAAATCCGGCCGATGCCCTAGTCTCTCAGTAAAGCCGCAGGGTTCCTGGCACCCGTCCAGCCCGCGGTGTCCTTCCCGCAGGGCATAGATGAGAAAACCAAAGGGGCCAATGCCCTGCCTGTGCAGAAAGGTTTGCTGACCTCTGTTCTGTATTAGCACATCTCCAGCGTGACCCCCAGCCCAGTGTGTGCCAATCACCAGCACAGGCTGTGCATTCAGAGTGCTCCTGTGGTCCCTGGATGGATGGATGAGGTGGGGGGAGGGGTAGATGGATGGACATGGGCGGGGGATGAGTGAGCACACACCTGGACACCTGGTTGTCCTGAGACCTAAGACTGTCTCAGCCCTGTAACCTCCTCTGCTGCCCCAGCTCTGCCCCTATCAGCAATGCCATTGTCGTCAATCACAAATTTTCTTTTTTTTCCCCCAAATGTTCAGGAGTAACCCATGCCCCCTGGCGGTTTACCAAACCGGTTTCATCCGCTCCCGAAGCCAGTCTGCAGGAGGAGGCCTTGGCAGTTGTTTACCATCCTCTGTCTCCCCAGCAGATGTGTTTGGCAGACAGCAGATTTTTGTCATTTTCCTCCACTTGGGCTTTGATTCCCGGGTAATAACTCATGCTTACAGGAAAGCGGGACTTCTAAATACTGATATTGAAATCAGATTTCTGGGTGCTGGCCGTGCAGCGAGCCGCGAGGGCCCCGGCATGCCAACGAGGCACGTCTGCCTGCATCTCCGAGGGGCTCTCGGAGGAGGAACTGACTACCAGAAAGTGTCCTCCTGGGCAGGACCTGGGGGTCCCCAGGGCCTGGGCTGGGCCTCAGCTCCCTCCCAATCTGTCTCCACCAAGGGGAAACCGCAGTGGGTGTCTCCCCCTCCAAGACCTCGATCCCCCTGCCCTCACCCACGCCCCGTCTGGCATCTCTGAGCATCCCCTCCAGACGGGCCAGGGAGTGACCCAGGAGGGGTGGGACCTGCCCCTGCCCCGGGGGGCTGCTGTCCATTGAGCAGACTTGCCCAGAGAAAAGGGAGGTACCTGCTGGGGGTGGGAGTTAGGGTTAGTTGACGGCCACCCCTTCCAGGATGCCCTGCACAGGGACACCCACAACCAGGACAGGACCCCCGCCCACCTGCATTCCACATCAGAGAAGCCCTGTGCCCTGGCCAATCTGTGAGTGAGGAAGAAGCCATCACATCGCACTGGGCCAGCGAAGAATGAAAATGAAGGGTTCTTGCCTGAAAATCACTAACAATTCAAGGTGGGGAGAGCAGACCATCAAATCCATTCTGGGCCCTCCTGAGAGTGGACGCTCAGCGGATGGTCACTCAAGCATGGACCCCCTAAGCAAGGATCTCCTGAGCTCAGACCCCTGACCACGGCCCTCCTGGTGGGGCCTTACTGACTGCACAGGTCACACCTCATAAAATTCGTCAGAACCCCGTCACCTGCTTTCACCTCCTTGACATCCCGACCCTGCAGTCAGTGGTTAAGGGGTGTCGCCTGGGGTCTCAGCTACAGGGCCCTCTAGGGCCTCCCAATTCGGAGCCAGTCAGGGCCATGGTGCAGGTGGCCCATGCTGGGCGGTGGCAGAGACCCTCCACCACCTCACTCCAGCCCCCTCACCACCACCCCAGCCCCTCCTGGTGGGCCGTGCTCGGGGGACCTGCTGGCAAAGGTTCCCATGTTCCCGTGACCTGGGGTTGTCGATCTGACCTGAGCCACCTGCCGGGGGTGATAACGTCCCCGGAGAGGTGTGGACACGCTTTGCCAGGACGGTCGTCCCTCGTGGTTCCCTGGCGCCGCCGTCCTCTTTCCGCTGGTCCATCTACTCCTTTCATTCTCTGCTCAGACCCGGATCTCCTCCGTGGATCTCAGTGCTCATCAGCGGGCAGCATCCCTGCCTCCATCTCCAGCGGAAGGAGAGGTGAGAATGACGTGGACTGAGGGGACCTTGGCGTGAGGACAGGCTCTCCCGCCATCTGGTCCAGCACACCCTCGACCCCAGCCATCTCGGCTTGTTTTGGGGGAAGGAGGGCGGCTGGCTCTTCTTGATCATGTTTGCAAGAGGCTTGTTCATTTTACGGAATGTTTTCAAAGAGCCAGCTTGGGGTTTAATTATGACCTCCTCGTAGCTTTTCTTTTTGAAATTGTTTACTTCGGTTTTATCAAAATTGTTTCCCTCCTCTGCTGAGAGTGAGCGGAGCTGGGGTCTCCCAGCTCCTGGTGGGGCTGGGGGTTTCCCAAGGGTCCCCCCCTGCTGTGCTCACCGGGAGCGCAGCTGCTGTTCCCCGGGTCCCCCGATCCACTCCCTGCTCGGCTGACTTACTCTCAGGTTTTAGACGCCCCCTCCCAGCCCACCAATTAACTTCATCATTAGTTTAAAAATTAGGTATCTTTTTTCAATAACCACCTTTTCATTTTAATCCTGCTTTAGTCCATCAGTCAGCATCTCAGTTTGGTTTAACCGGTTTTGTTACATTTTCACCCAACCTCCTCTTGTGTTCTTTAATTGGACCCAGTTTCCATCTATGGGAAGGCGGGTTAGCAAACACTTCCAGGTGTGACTCTGTTCACACACCTGAGCCAAAGTGTCCCCGTGGCCTTTGCAGCACCTGTCAAACCTGGCGACATGCGGAGGGGACAACCCTGCCCTGAGCACAAGCCCTTGTGGCAGCCCAGCTCTTTCCTGGGCTCCTGGGGCTATTCCTGGGGCCTGATTGGTGGCGGGTCCTGTGAGCTCTGGTCTCTCCCTCAGAGACCCCCGTCCTGGGCTGGATCTAGCCCACAGCTGCATCCCTTTGCCTTTATTCTCTTCAGTGTGCGCCCTGTTCTTTACCCAGGACACACGGGACTTCACCTGCAGTTATGTGTTCGGGGTCCTCTGACCCCCAGCCATGAGTCACACGTGCACACACATGCATGCACAAACTTTGTGCACATCTCTACAGGCTCATACACATGTGCACTCACGCGCATACACAGGCACTGTAGCTTCGTCTCTCCTGCTGCCTCAGGAGGGGAGGCCTCAGCACAAAGACAACTAGAAAAGAGAGATTCATTCTCCGTGTTGAGCTCCAACAGCCCAAGTGCGGGCCCCGTAAAGGCAACTAGAAGGCTATCCGAGGGTAGTTTTGTCTTGACGTGACTTTTACCCATGGTCACTGACTTCAGGGCCAGTGCTTCCCCGGGGTGCACCTCCAAGGTATGTGAAAGGGAAGATGCAACACTGATGCAGCACTGGAGTGACCGAAGCAGGTAAAACGTGCTTTCTTGTTGTCACCTGGACAAGGACCTGGGATTTTTCACTCTACTTGGGCTGGTACCAGAGCCCAGCCCATGGCCATCCCCTTGCATCATCCATCAGCCCAGGGTGAGTGCATGAGAGACGCCTCCATCTCCAGAGAGCGCCCTGGAAATCAGAGACCACATCTCAGCGGATTGTGGCAAATGTGCTTGACTGGGATTCTATCCCTGATGTAAAACCAAAGCTACAGAAACAAATTTACTTTCTCTTATATTTAACAAGCTTGAGGTCACCATAGCAATTAAGTGCTACTTCTCAAAATGGACAAGAGTCGGGAGGGTTGGTTTGGGGACTGTGATATCTCAGGTGAAGCTGTGGGACAGCGGGGGCGTTAGATTTCTCTGTAGTTCTCTGATTTGACTTTCCAGGCACGATCGTCAAGGGCACCATCTGCAAACATAAGAAGGGTTTTGTCTGTGGCCCAAGGACCTCCCTTCATCTGCCAGTGCTCCCCTCAGCCTCCGTGAAGCATCGCTCTTGGCATACTCTTCTCAGGCTTCCCGCTCCGGATGACCACGGCCTGTTGCGCCTGCATGAGGACCAAGCCCCTGTGCCCGCAGCCCGAAGCAGAGCCACCCGAAAACATGGGAGGAGCCTCACTTCCCTCCCTATGCCTCAGATGCTGCGTGATGGTCCTTACGCAGCAGCAGCGGACTGATACACCCACCCTCATGAGTCCCTCGTGTGTGATTTGGGACCGTCTCCAGCATCACTCTCATTCATCCAAGAAATCCTGGCGTTTTTTCACAATGTTTGCAAATTCCCTTTGGAGTCTCAGTTTGTACAGAATCTTCCCTTAGAGTAGGGTGTACAAAACCACAAGGATCCAGGCACTGCTAGTGAGGACAAGGCCAGTGGTAGGCAGGGAGGGGTGTTCTCTAAGTGGCCTGAGACCCAGTGAATATTTCCATTTGATTATCTGCTCAGCTCTGATGAGCACCCAGCGGAGGTGCCCTGCTTCTCCCACCCTCTGTCCAGTCCCATGGGGTGGTAACTTCTTAAAAGCTCCTGGCTGGGCCTCAGAGCACCTGGTTTACCCTCGCTCTGTGTGTGACCCCGAGACAGCCCCCCACCCTGGCTCTCACAGGTCCTGTTTATGCAAAGGGACTATTGGATGGTCCTGGGGTGTTCAGGGCTGGCTTGGTCTTTGACGCCCACTACTTTCTCCTTCTACGTCAGCTGCATGGAATTCTTCCTGCTTTCACTTGGCCCTCAGGGACGGGACCCTGACCAGCCTCCTCCAGCCTGCTAACCACCCCTGCTGCCCCCGAGAGGCCTGGGCTGAGGGAGCAGCCATGGTGGAGAGGTCACTGTGGGGGACTGGGGGGCTGTTCTGTGGCTGCTTCTGACGTGTCCAGGAAAGTTCTTTCTCCCCATCTCTTCCTTCTCCCTAAATCGTTTCAAAACTCCCTGATTCTGTGATCCCGTTCTTTTGCCCCAGGTCCCACAGGATGTCCCAGCCACCCCCCCCCCACCTCCCTGCTGTCCCTGCGGGAAGAAGCTGGGGCACAGGTGGAGGCCAAATTCCCTACAGAGGCCCCAGCCTAGCACAGGGGCCGAAGGCTGAGGTCATCCTGGCTGGTCTCCTGCCTGAAGTGGGGCCTCCTCGGGGGACCCCCAGGCCTCCCTTGAGCACAGTTTCCATGGGAACAGAGCAAAGGATGGTCCCCTTCCCCGCTGGACCCAGTGTAGCCCTAACGACAGTCATTGCAGGGAATGACAGGTAGCCAGCACTGGAGTGGAGAAAATGGGAGTGAAAATGGGGAGAAAGCAGCTCCTTTCTCTCCACCGGAAAACAGGGCCATTTTGTCAGTGAGGTGGAAACAACTTCCTGCTGGCCCAGGCCCTCTCTACCCGTGCGTGTCCTCCCGGGTCAGCGAGGCAGGACCCCTCATTCTCTCCCTCCCCCCTTCCCACCAGCATCCTTGGGCCCCCTGCCCATCTCCTCTGTTGACCACCAACTCCCAGACCTGTGCAGAGCCCTGGATACACAGCCAGGTCCCGCACACTGTCCCCAGCCTCCAGGGACAGAGGCCACCCAGAGACAGACGATGACAACCCAGCGATGCTGGGCCAGGAGCATGGGAGGAGCCCCGCCCAGCCAGGGAGACCAGGGCAGACTTCCTGGAGGAGGTGGCACCTGGGAGGTAACATGGCATGTGGGAAAAACTCCTCCCACTGATGTGCCACCCTCCGCGCTGCGTTCAAGGGCTCTCCAACCACACAAAGTGGATGGTACCATCGCCTGCCTAAGTAGAGCCACATACCTAGGCCAGCACCCCCCTCTCCAGAACCCTTCACACGGGGATCCACCTGCCAGCCAGCGCCTCGGCCACACGGTGTGCAGCACCTCAGGGTGCAACCTGGCGGCCCCGCCCACCTGGGCAGGTGTCTCCACTGCCCTCTCCATTACCTGTCCAATTCAGGACGGGCCTCTCTCCTGGGAGGGTCCCAGCTCACCCCGCACCACACACTGTGAGACCTGAAGAGCCAGCAGGCTGCTCTTTCCTGGGACGTGGGCCGGTGACAACACCTCACGGAGCCTGAGAGGTCTTGTGGGCGGACGGACAGTCGGGGGCTTCATGGGCAATGCCAATGGCTCTAATACATACATGGGGCACAACACAGAGACTGGGAGTCAGCACCCAGGACCCACACCCCAAAGACAGACACGCCCCCCCCCACACACACACGTCCATACACACGTCTATACAGCGCCGCGTACACACATACACTCGCACTACTCCAATCTGAGACCCCTCCGGGGGCTCCAGCGGCTGCCCCTGCCCACAGTGAACCAGCCCTGGGCCAAGGGGTCCGGCAGGTGGGTCTGCATCTGGCCGCGGGAGCCTGGCGTGACCCCGCGCCCTGTCCGGCCAGCTCCCCGTCTGCTCGGGCTTGAGGGAAGGGGACTCGCCAATGCGGTGGCGGGCGCTGCAGCTCCAGGAGACAGAGGCGTTTCCACAGCAGGGGGTCCCCTCTGCCCCCACCCCTTCCTGAGATGCACCTTGAGTGCCTTTGGGTGATTCCACAGCAAGCAGCACACACGCCACAGGGGCCTGTGGTGGGCTACGCAACAGCCTCAGAGACGCCACGTCCTGGTCCCTGGAACCTGTCACCTCACGTGGCCGAGGGGACGTGATGGAGTGAAGGATCCGGAGTTGGGAGGTCACCCTGGATTCGCCGGGGGCTGGGCGGGAGGGGGGGGCCGTGATCACAGGGTCTTGGCAGAGGGAGGCGGGAGGGGGGCGGGAGGGGGGAGTCAGAGAGCAGAGCGACGGGTCTGGAAGGGGGGGAAGGGGCCTCCCCGGGGGCTTCCAGGAGGAACCAGCCCTGCCCGCACCCGGGCCTCCACCCGTGACACTGATTCTGGACTCCTGGCCCCAGACTGTAAGGGCATAAATCTGAGTTGTTTTAAGCCACTGAGTTTGCGGTCACTTGTTTCAGCAGCAATTAGAAACTAACAGACGGGGACTTCCCTGGTGGTGCAGTGGTTAAGAATTCACCTGCCAATGCAGGGGACACGGGTTCAAGCCCTGGTCCGGGAAGATCCCACATGCCGCGGAGCATCTAAGCCTGTGCACCACAACTACTGAGCCTGCGCTCTAGAGCCCGCGAGGCACAACTACTGAGCCCACGTGCCACAACTACTGAAGCCCGTGTGCCTAGAGCCCGTGCTCCGCAACAAGAGAAGCCACCGCAATGAGAAGCCCGTGCACCGCAACGAAGAGTAGCCCCCGCTCGCCGCAACTAGAGAAAGCCCGCGCGCAGCAACGAAGACCAGCCAAATAAATAAATAAATGTATTTTAAAAAAAAAAAAAAAGGAAACTAACAGAAGAGTCCATGGAAGAGATAAAAGGGAGGGAGGGAGGGAGGGAGGGAGGGAGGGGCAGGGGCCTGAGGGGCAGGGCTGGCCAGTGCCCACGGGCCTCCCTTCCTTCCCCAGTCGACCCATGGGCACTTCCACGCTGCCCACTCACTACAGGGGAGAGGTCCTTGGTGTTCCAAGGTGAGGGCGGCTTGCGTGGGAGGGGACTTGCTCCCCACATTCTGGCCTCCGTGCCGGCCTTGGGCGCTGGAGGCTGGTGTGGTCCTCAGCAAGAGCATCTCCCCTCTGCCCGGTCAAGGCTCAGTCGGTGGTTTCGCTGGTGGCGGGCACAGGGGCTCGTGCCCACAAGCCCTGCTGGCTGCTACAGGCTGAGTCAGAGCTCTTTTACATGGTGGAGCCAGGACCCACTGGCACCTCGTGTTCCCCTCTCTGCAAGGGGGTCATGACCTCACGTCCCGGGAAGATTCCAGGGGCATTGGATTGCACGAGAAGACAGACACCAGCTCCTGAGAGGAACGCGGCCCACAGGACCACAGGGGCTGTGAACTTGGTCTCCCCCTGATCCCCACAGGCAGACCACACTCAGCGCTCCCTCTGTGACTCCGTCCGTCTGTCCTGTGGGCCCTGCAGCGTCCCCAGGCCCCCAGCCGTCGTCGGCCAGAGCGACAGGAGGGTCCTGGGCTGTTCCACACTTTCCTCCCTCGGCTGCTCTGCCCATGACAGGTCTGGGGTTCATCTGGGATGGACGTGCGTTGTAGTCCAGAAGAGCAAACAGCCCAACGCCTGGATATGCGAGCCTAAAAGAAATCAGAGTTGGAACGAGGGCAGAAAATGAAAGAAAAACATGCAGGAAAAGGGGTCCATATATGGAGAGAACGCTACTTAACCATCGAGAAATTTCCAAACCCTGAAATGCCCACAGTGACAAGAATGTGCCTTCGTTACGAGCCGATGCTGGGCTCTGCAGCGTCAGCTGTGGCTGCCGGGCTGAGCTGCGGGCAAGAAAGGCGGGATGGTCCTCCCAGAGCAGTCCCTGCATGTGCGCAGCTGTACGCGTGTGTACGGGTGTGCACGGTCGCGCGTGTGCACAGGCACACAGCTCAGTCACGCAGCACTCACGTGTGTGTGGGCACGCACACACACCCACAGACAGACGCACATGCACGCACACGGCGAGGCTGGATGCCCGGCCTGCCTCTGATTTCCTAACAAATGCAGAAAGGGAAGATCGACTGGTCACCTGGCTGCGGGCCGGGGGTCCAGGCTGGAGAGGAGGGATCAGGTGAGGGGAAGGACGGGATTGAGGGGCAGAGGGCCAAGGGCTGGAGGAGAGGTGGGTACTGGAGGGGTTCACTGTCCAGGGGCCGTGGACAGAGGGTGGGAGGCACGGGAGGGTCCTGGGTCCCTCCCTGGGTCAGGGAGGCTGGGACAGGTGCAGGAGTGGGTATAGGCCCTGGGGTGGCCGGCGTGGCTGACAGCAGGGCCCTGGGGGTCGAGGCAGGCGCCCTGAACTTGAGGGGGGACTGAGCACACTGGCGGGTGTGCTAGGGCAGAGGGAGGGCGGTGCTGGGATGGGGGTGAGGACCAGCGGAGACGGGGTCCCTGGGAGTGTGTGTATGTACTTACACACGAGTGAGCACGCACGTGTGCGTGTGCAAGTGTGAGTGTGCACGTGTGTGCATTTGTGCGTATGCATGCATGCACACGTGCACGTGGGCGGTTCAATGGGCAAAGCGCCCCAGGGTCGTAGGGGTTATTACTTTCCAGCTGCAGGGCTGGCAGCCGGGGGTGCGGGGCCTGACTCTGGCCTCTTCTGAGCCCAGGCAGCTCGTCAGCAGTTGGGAATTCGTGACGCACGGCCCCTCATGCAGTGCCAGGGTGTGCATACTTGGTGGTGAAATTGAATCAAGACTGCGTTATTTTTAACAATTTTGGAAAAACACTTGGAGAAGCCCAAGGCGAATCACACACCAACGTCCAAGATCCCTGGTTGAGGGGCAGTCCCCTCCCCCCTCGGGGCCTCAGTTCTCCTCAGCAACACAGAGGATGGTGACTTTGACTCAAGGATGCGTTCCTGGTGTCTCCTTTTAGGAAGAAAAGTGAACTTACTAAAGTGTTCAGGGCTTCATTTGTCACCAACATGGGTGTATCGTGTTTTAAAGACACCAAAGAAAGCGCGTCAATGGTGAAGGCACAGCAAGCGGAGGAAGGGAGGCCCGACTGCTCAGATCCCACCGCCTGGGTTTGGAGCTGGCTTGCTGCCTCCTGGGGGTGTCCTGCTCCCCCAGGGCCTCACCTTACTAATCTGTAAGATGGGGCAGCAGTGGTAACATCCTCATGGGGCTGTGGACGGTCTCAAGGGAGGCCGTGGGAAAGGGCTGAGCACGGCGCTCAGCTCAAGGCCTGCGTGTGGGTGCAGGACCCTCAGCTGCTCCCCGTGCACATGTGTACCCCCGCCCACGCCCAGACCTCACGCCCTGCAGCAGGAGAGAGAAGGGGTCAGGCTTCTGGCCGTTCCATCCTCTCCTCTTCAAGTGAGCTCGACTGAAGTGTTTCTGTGAACTACACAGCAGCCCAGGATATTCCAAACTGGCCACTCCGCGGGCTGGGCCTGGGGTATGTGCAGCCCGTAGTGCCTTTGGCCTGTTTCTTCTTCCCTCTGGGCGATGGGGAGCGGGGGTGTAGACTGATGGTTCAGTGGGTTTGTATTTTTCCCATGTTTTGCAGTGAAGGGAGAGGAAACAGGCCATTAGACAGGAAGACGTTGGCTGGCCCGCCTACCGGCTGAGGTTTGGACTCACGGTTCCAGGGGCCGACCAGGCTCAGGCCTGGGCCGGGAATTGGGGGCCAGTGAGAAGGACAGACAGATGGGGCCCCTCCCTGCAGGGTCCCACCAGGAGCGCTCAGTGGGGCGGCGGCACAGCCCCGAGTGCATTCCCCCCAGTGCCCAGTGAGAGACGGCACCAGGGGCCGAGCATGTGGAGAAGACTCGGGAAAAGCCTGTATGGACCGCCCTGACGGCTCCTCGGGGATCTCACCTCAGATCCTAATCCACAAACCACAGGCAAAAAGCAGGAAAGAGACCATGTCCCTGGAGGAGTTTCTGAGACGCAGGAAAGCATCGGGCACTGAGCTCTCCCTCATCGGGAGGAAACTGCAGACGACAGGGTCTCTTTTAAAGTGAGGTTTCTGGAGAGGATAGGATGAGAGATCACAGGCAGCAGGAGAGCGAGGGGAAGGAGTGGAGAGAGGAAAGGAAAGAAAGCTAAAAGCACTTGGGAGCTGAAGCCACACCGGGAGCTGCAAAACATGATCAGACAAGAAGGAAATCACGTCTGAGCCCTGGCGGCCGCGAGGCTCACGGGAGGCCATGGGCGCACAGGCAGCCCTGCGGCCGCAGGAAACCCAGCACACAGGCCATCAGCACTTCCAGGAAGGAACAGAAACGGAGGCCCAGAAACGCTCCCAGACCTAATGAAAGAAAACTTCTCTGAATTGAGAGACTTGAAATTGCGGAACGCGCGGCAGTCATCGGTCTTCAAATGGCAAACATGGCTATTCCTGCAGGGTGGGATTTGGGTGCCGTTATTTCTTCATTGCAATTTTTCTAATTGCTTGGGGTTTTAGGATGAACAACTTCTGTTTTTACGAACTAAAAAGTAAAGAGACAGGGCCCATGGGGGCCGCCCCTGGTTCAAGTGTTCCCAGTTCCATGGACTCAGGACCTGCCTCTCCCAGCCTGGTGACCCTGATGGTCATGCAGGAGGCGTCTCCCTGAACAGGCATCACTCCTGGCACGAGCCCTGACCCATGGCCACTTGTTGAGCTCTGCACCACGGAGGTGACCAGAGGTGCCAATGTGACACAGGCCTCAGAGAGACTGGCCTCTCACATGATTCTGGAGCAGGTCAATGTCACAGACATCTAAGGTCGCACTGCACCAAGTGGGTGAGGCCCTGAGAAGGTCCTGTAAGGACCTTGGAGGAGTCTGGACCCCCTACTGGTGTTGGCCTGAGGTGCTCACATGGTAACACTTAGGGACACTTCTGAGGAGCCCATATTTGCCCTTTGCTATGGTCTGAGTGTTTGGGTTCCCCAAACACTCAGACCCAAAATTCATATGTCAAAATCCTAATTCCCAGAGACGATAGTATTAGGAGGTGGGCCTTTGAAAAGTGCTTGGGTGATGGGGGTGGAGCCCCCATGAATGGGATTAGCACCTTATGAAAGCAGCTCCAGGGACATCCCTGGCAGTCCAGTGGTTGGGACTTCCCCTTCCGATGCAGGGGGTGCGGGTTCAATCCCTGGTCGGGGAGCTAAGATCCCACACGCCTCACCACCCGAAGCATAAAACAGAAGCAATATTGTAACAAATTCAATAAAGACTTTAAAAATGGTCCACATTAAAAAAAAAAAAAGATCTATCCTTAAAAAAAATAAAAGCATCTCCAGAGACCTCCCTGGCCCCTCTGTCTTGTGAGGACACAGTGAGAAGGTGCCGGCTAGGAACCAGGAAGAGGGTCCTCACCAGGAGGCGAGGGTGCCGGTGCCTTGAGCTCAGACTCCCAGCCTCCAAACCATGAGCAGTAACTTTCCGTTGTTTATAAGCCACCGGTCGGTGGTATTTTGTCACAGCGGCCCTGTTGCACTAAGACACCCTTCTCACTGTGATGGGGCTCTGCCATGCACGTGTCCGGCCCACCACCTGTGTTTGCAGCTACAGCTTTATGCCCATTCTCTGATGGGTTGTGCAAGGCTGCATTCACAGCACAAGGACAGAGTTACAGCAGAGACCAACCCGTCCACAAAGCCTAAAATATTTATTATCTGGTCCTTTACAGAAGACGTTTGCAGACCCCTGGGCTGGGGACATCCTCGTGCTTCCACACAGGTGACAGAAGCAGGCCTTGCGAATGAGGCCCACCAGCCACGCCTGCACCACAGGTGTCTGGGATCCCCCCATTAGAGATGCTTCTCTGGGGTGAGCACAGCCCCGGCCTCCAGCTTCCCCCCACCCCAGGCTGGTGCATGTAAGACCCCGGCCCCGTGCATATAGAGGGCGAGACACAACACGTGACCCGGATTGGAAGGCCCAGTACCCAGCCCCGCCCACCACCGGGAGTGAGGCGCGGGGGATGGCAGTCCGACTGTGTAACTCTCAGCCTCATTTCCTCCTTCTTTAGGGGTTGGACAAGACTCACCAACGCTGCCACTCCCCTCCACACAGACGTCTGAGCACCCCGTGGCACGCGTGAAAATAGAAAGGACACGTTTGTTCCTTGGACGGCTGACCAGTGATGGGTTCATCGGGGCACGTGACTTGGGTCACGTCTGTCTTATGTCTGCGGTAACCACCCCGCCCCCGCCCCGGGATCTGTGCTCACTCGGAGCAAAGCCAGGGACCTTTCGGGGTGACCAGGCCTCAGTGGAACTGGGCCCCGCTGGCCCCATGTCCTCACGCTGCCCCGCTCTCCTGCTCCAGCCGCCATCCTCCCTGCCGTCCTCAAACACAGCATGCAGGCGCCCACGCCCAGTCCTCCCACCTCCTTGAATCTCCTCAGTCATCATTTCCTCAGGCGGCCCTCCTTGGCTGCCAGGTTTCAAATCTTAAACGCCCCTCAGGCTGTCACTATGGCTCTTCTCTGTTTTTATAACACCTACCGCCATCTAATGCAATAACGCCCATCTTGTTTACTGCCCATCTCCTCCGCTGGGGGAGGGGCTTAGATCAAGTTTGCTTCCCACACTATCACCAGCTCCTAAAACTGTGCCTGGTGTGTAGTGGGTGCACATAGGATGGTGATTGATGGACTGATTGACTGACTGATTGATTGACGGAAGGAGTCGCATCCCCTGGCCCCTCATTGTGTTGGTCCCAGGGCTGTCCTCTGCTGTGGCCCACCTTTCCTCTGGGGACCACTGGGAGCCTGCTGCCTCCATTAAGCTGGCACTTGGCTCCCTGGGCCTGCTCTCTACTGAGAAGAGAGAAGTGCGGGATAAAGGGAGGGATGGATGGATGTGGGATGACTGGATGGATGGAGATAGGTTGGATGGATGAGTGAATAAATGAGTGGATGCATGATGGATGGGGGCTGGCTGGATAATGGATAGACGGGTGGATGGTTGAACGGACGTATAGATGGATGACGGATGGGGAAGGATAGAGAAAACAGGACTTGGGCTTGGGTGTGGCAAGAGAGGCTCCAGGGCACAAAATGCAAGGAGGACCCGCTCTGAGGACGATGCAGGTACAGGGTTGGTGCTTCTTTGCACCCTCGTCCAAGCGCAGCCCTGATAGAAAGGGAAGCCTTTCCTGCAAAGAAAAGCCACCAGCCACAGAGATGCCTCCAGCTCCTGGGGCCGGGGTACACCCATGGGCGGGGGTCAGCAAGGTGAGCACGGGGTTCAGCGCAGAGCCGGCCCCAGGACGTGCCCTGCAGAGGCTGGAGAGCCTGCTGCAAGTACACCTTTATTCACACAGGGCACGTCTCAAATCAAGCAACGAAAAGAAGAAATACATCTGGGATGAGATAAACCGGCAGTAGAGGCCCGGGCACCTCCAAACGTCCTCGGGGGCGGGTGTGAGCCACCCTGGGCTGTCTCAGAGTTTCAGAAGTGGCTTTCTCCTCCCTCAGCCAGGGACAGAAGGCCTGTCACTGCCCCCAGGGAGTTGAGCCTTCCCACGGGCAGTTTCTCTTTGTCCCAGCCTGCACTTTCACCAGGAGACCCCAGTCTCAGTTCAGGATTGCAGCCTTGAGTCCTGGGTCCAGCCGCCAGCCAGAGCATTAACCCCCACAGGTGAACAGGGGCCCTCGGCCAGCGAGGAGGCTTCTCCCATGTCTGAGGGATCTGCGGCCCCCCACCCCCAGGCCAATTGCATTCTGTGTTCATGTAAGGAGCACTAGGGGCTGTGCCGACACCGAGAGACCGCCAGCACCTGTGAGCGATGGGACCCCACTTGGCCTGCCCCAGGGACCCTGCCAGTGCCCCTCCCCAGCCTGCACTTGGGGAGGACGGTGAGTGAAGGGCAGGCCCGGCTCTGATTACCAATAGCCGGTCGAATCTCACTTAAAGGCAACATGTGAGTGGAGGCTTGTCAAAGAGCACAGGGGAGCGCACATGCCAAGGTCCTGGGGCAGGGGCTTCATCGGCGCCAGCACGGGAGTCAGGGTGGGAAACGGGGTCAGAGAGGGCATGGGAGCTCTTGTGGGCCATGTAAGCACCATGGCTTTTCCTCTGAGAGAGAGGAGGAGACTCGGAAGGTCCTGCGCAGAGGAGGGACAAAATCTACTCATATTTGAAAGGACCCCTCAGGCTACTGAGCCGAGAGTAGGTGGGGGGAGGGCAGCACAGGAAGAAGATCCAGGCGGTCGTCAGATCAGAGCCCACAGAGCCTGGGCCGGGGTCCTGGGGAGGTGAGCGGTGAGGTCCTTTTAGATTTGGGACCCGCTTGTAGAGACAGGGGGTTTGCTGAGGAAGGGTGGGGGGAGGGGGAGAGAAGGGGGGGTCGGAGGAGCCCCCACCCTGGGGTCTGCCCCCTAATGGGAAACACACACTAGCGAAGAGGGAAACGGGACCATTCCAGGACCGACTAAGACCTGCAAATGCTGGCCCCCAGAGTGGGTGGGGGGCAGGCAGGAGTCAGGGCTGGGGTCCAAGGTCTCTGCTCGGACAGGAGGCAGAGGAGAGCCTTGCTAGAGGTCACAGAGCCCGCTCCCAAGCCGCCTGCCTCTGCCCAGCTCAGCATCGTTGCCAGGAGCCCCTGCCCCACCCCCAGGTGGTAGCCAGTGTCTGACACCTCCCACAGGCCAGTCGGACCCATCAGTACACATGACACACCGGAGGCGACAATCTGGGGGCCAAGAAGGAGCTTTGGAGCATTTGGATTTTTTTTTTTTTTTCCGCCACACTGCGAGGCTTGGGAGATCTTAGTCCCCCAACCAGGGATCGAATCTGGACCACAGCAGTGAAAGCACCAAGTCCTAACCACTGGACGGACTGCCAGGGAAGTCCCCGGATTTTCCTGTTTGCTCCCTCTGACCCACCAGACGGCTTTGTTGACTGGCGGTCACTTCTTCAGCTGCCCTAACTGGCCCGGCCCAGCAGCAGTCCTTGGCACAGTGGTGCTGATGACAAGTCCAGAGACAGGCCCTCTGGTCAAGCCTGGGGAGGAGGGGCCGCTGCCCGTGGTCACGGAGCCCCAGGCCCCGCCCTCCCTCCGCAGCTCACTCTAATCTCCCTTGGCCCTTGGGGCGGGCGGCATCTCCTGGTATCTATAATGGATTTCCCACATCATTTGATGTCTTGCAAAACATAATATCATGCAGTCATTTTCCGAAAGCAATTAGGCTAAAGTTTGCTGCTGGGGCAATCCTTTCTTTTCCCAAGTAACCATCAGGAGGGGGCTAATGCAGAAAGGCTGGAGGGCCAGCCGGCTGCCCTCTGACTGACCCACAGCAGCATGGCCGGGAGCCTGGCTCCAGCCTGTACAGTGATCCATGAACTGTATTTAACCAGGGATGGCAAATCACCACCTTCAGGACTGTTCTGGAATTACAGTGCCCCTCCCATGAGGCTCCCTGCTGGGAGCAGCACACGGGGAGACCCCTTTGGAGGCCTCCTCCCCACCCCCACCCCCAGATGAAAGGAGTCTGGGGACCCTGGTCTAGGGAGGCTTCCCAGGACCTCCCTGATGAGAATCCTGCGGGGACCATAACAGAGGACCACGCGCTGCGGGGCTTAAAACAACTGAAATTGATTCTCTCACAGCTCTGGAGGCCACAAGTCCAAAATCAGCAGGGCTGTGGTCCTTCCAAAGGCTCCAGGGGAGGGTCCTTCCTGCCTCTTCTGGCTCCTGGGTGCTCCAGGCGTCCCTGAGCTCGTGGCCACATCGCCCCAATCCCTGCCTTTGTCATCACGTGGCCTCCTCCCCTGTGTCTGTGGTCTCTCCTCTCCATTCTCTTATAAGGACAATTGTCATTGGATTTAGGGCCACCCCAGGAATCCAGGGTGATCTCCTCACATCAGGATCCTTAAATCTGCAAAGACTCTTTTTCCAAATAAGTTTCAGGGGCTGGAATGTGGAGGCATTTTGCAGGAGACCACGATTCAACCCATGACACCACCCTCGCTGACCACCACCTGAAGGCAGGAACCACCTTGCAGCCAGGCTCCTCTTGAATGCTCCCAGAGATGGGGCTCTCACTATCTAACTTTCGAGGAGCCATGCCCCCTCCCTCTCAGTCGCCCCCATGGGCCCTGGGCTCCCGGGCTCCACGACACCTGGACAGTCCTCCCCCAGCTCTGGCCCGCCAGTCACCCCAGCATGCAGGCTCCCCTCAGGGCTCACCCCCCAGGTTCAAGGGCCCTGCTGACCCCTCACACTTCCGATGGAGTTGGGTGGTGATTCCCCACAGTCTGAGAATATTCTGAGCTCTTATGTTTTCTCTGCAGTGTGCACCAGCCCAGGTGGGCCCACTGCGGGTTCTTTCCTGCCTGGAGGGGTCCTCGTGCTGGTGGGCCGCCATCGGGCATCATCTGGTGGCGGGGCCTTGCTGAGGGGAACTAAGAGTTGCTGAGGGTCGGCCCTGTGAGGGGCCTCCCGCAGACATCTTACTTAATCCTCACACCCACCCACAAAATAATGATCATTGGGCCCATTTTACAGGTGAGGAAACTGAGGTTCGAAGCAGTGGTCACACAGCCCCATCTGGTGGGAACAGAAGTCAAATCCCGGCCTGCCTGCATCCTCTCCTCTGAGACCGGCTGGAGCAACAGAAACGATACAATTAACTCTCAGGGTAAAATAGCCTGGCTTCCCAGGGGCCAGAGTGCTGTCCCTTGGGGCCGCAGGCCCTGCCCAGGCACCCACAGGCCTCTGCTGTCCACTGGGATGGGCTGTGGTGGGCAGCCTGGCCTCTGGATCCCAGTGGAGGGTGCTGCCGCCAAAGCCCCCAACCTTGGAGGGGCGGGGCAGGAGAAACACGGCGTTTCCTGGAGTCAGGGTCCACTTTCAGGCTGGGAGGGTCAGGGAGAGCCAGAGCGTCAGTCCCCCGAGGGATGGACCCCCTGCCAGGCAGGAGGCTCCGCACTGACATCAGTAACGCGAGGGCCATGGAGCTGGACACTGGCTTCTACTTTAGTACACGGCAGCTAATAACAAAAAAGGGGAAGATTACAAATAGTGGTGATTAATTCACTAGTTTAAAGGCCACGGTAATGGGATCTTAGTTGACTGGTTAGAAAGAGCAAAGGTTTGAGGGAATATGGCCTTTCCAGCTCATCCGGGAGGAGAAGGAAATGAAATAGATCCACTAAGTGCCGCGCGGGGCCGGCCTCACGTGCCGGCGGCAGCGGCGGAGGAGAGTGGGGAGCTGGACACAGGCCACATGATTGCCCGGGTCACGTAGCCCAGGGCTCACGTTCTTTCTCAGACCTGGAAAGACAGACGGCAGGAGAACAATGCAAAACTCCGCTGTGTTAAATGCATGATAAATCTGGTGATGCTGAAGCTTCCCGAGAAGGCGGTCAGGGCCCTGGGCAGCGATGTGAGGAAGGCCACCAGCCCCCATGGCCAGACTCGCATCTGAGGGTTCAGGTGGGAGCTGCTGGCAGAGCAGACAGACCAGCGGGAGGGGCCAGGGGCCAGGGCCCAGCGGCCAGCTCTGCCTTCAGCATTGGAGGTGGAAAGATGTCGTCTCCAGAGCTCCAAGGTATTGGAGACGGTGTGGAGATGCTGGTAGCGGAGGTGCTCCTGGGAGCCCCGGGCTCTGTGTCCCCCACTCCACATGTGGGGTGGCCCTGGCTGGCTGGTGGCGACCGCACAGCTCTGTCCACGGGCCAATCCGGAGGGTGGAGTTAAAGCCAAGAGGAAAACGGGCTCCATCATTCCCACTCGGTCTCAAGCAAATCCACCGGTGTGTCCAGTTTGGTCAACAGAGGCTCGGCCAAGACACCAGCCCCACGCCTCTGTGTCCCTGGGCAGCTGGTGGGGCATGAGCATGTCGCCAGGTGCCTCAGGCTGACCGTGGCCGAGCAGCCTCAGTGGCCCAGGTCACAGTGACTCAGGTCTCCAGTCTCCAGGTGTGTAAATGATGGTTACGGGGCAGGAGGAGTGGATGTCTCCTTGACCCCAGAGCACGGCGCCAGGACCAGCTCAGTACAAATAAGGAGCAGTCTAGGTATCAGAGCTGCCCAGGAATGAGTGAGCTCCCCATCCCTGGAAGGGTCCAAGCAGAGGCTAAGTCTCAGAGGGGTTGTATGTACACATTCAAAATGTGTTCATTACATGATTCAGTCTAAAAAAGAAAGGACGTTCTGACTCAGGCTACAACACGGGAGGACCTTAAAGCCATTATGCTGAGGGAAATAAACCAGACACAAAAGGACGCATCCTGCGTGATTCCGCTCACCTGAGGTCCCTATGGGGGTCAGGTTCATAGACAAAACGTAGTCGGTGGGCGCCAGGGGCTGGGGAGGGAGGTGGGAGTCGGTGTTTCATGGGGACAGAGTTTCTGATTTACAAGATGAAGAGTCATGGCTGGTGGTGATGGCTGCACAACGATGTGAAAGCACTTACTACCGCTGAACGCACACTTAAACTGTACACTTACAATGGTTACAGCGGTAAATTTTATGTTATGTGTTTTGACCACAATTCAAATTTTTTTTTAAACGTGTGTTCGTGGTCGCCCATGATGCAGACTGACCACTGGTTGCCGGGGGTGCCATGGTGATTGGGACAGGCGCCGTCCCTGCTCGGGGGACTTGTGGGTGGATGAAGGAAGCAAGACAGGACAGAGGTGATCCGGGTGCAGAGGGGAGAGGGGGAGGGGAGGAGGGCAAGGGCGTGACAGAGTGTAGGGAAAACCTGGGAGGTGGGCAGGCTTCTGGGGAGAGCTGAGCTCCAGCCTGAGGCCCCAGGAAGGGGCTGGGCCGGGAAAACCACGTGCGGGGCAGAGCTCGGGGCAGAGCAGAGCCTGGCACACTAGGAAGGCCGCACCCCCCGGACGGTGAGAGTGGGTGGGCAGCGGGGAGGGGCTGCATACTCTAGTGGCCAGGAACCAGGTGGGCTGTCGCCTCCAGGCAGGAAGAGGTGAGCGACCAGACCCCACCCCTGGTGCCAGACCGGGCGCCCCAAGCACCGTCTGACTCAGGCCTCCTGCTCATCATAAAAATGTCCATGCAATGGGTACCATCACCCCCATTTTGTAGACGAGAAAACTGAGGCTTAATGGAGAAAAATTTCACCGTGACGGAGAGACTGTTTTGTGAGCAGTGAGATGGACCATTAACCCATAAGAACACATCATCACATGGACACGAGTGATGGCCCTAACATGGATGCGTGGGCTTATCTCACCGCGCAGATCCATCCAACGACTCCAAACCCAGGAGCTTCTGAGCTCTCAGCCCAACAGCCACTCAGCCAAGCATCAGCTCTGCACCCAGCACAATTTCAGACCCAAAGTGGATGCAGAGAAAACGCGAGGCGTCACCTCTGTTCTACAAAGAAACACTCGCCTTTTAAGGAGAGGAGCAGAGCCCCCCACCTGGAAAAAATTAGAACAATCCTGGGGCTGCTCGTTCAAAATGGACCTGACCCAGCCTCCCCTGCTTCGGGCTCATAGAAGGACAAACCCTCAGAACACTGAGAACTGGAGACAGCCCTGCAGGCAGCGCTGAAGCCTCCGCCCTGCCCAGTGGACATGGGGGAGATGTTTCATCTCTTCTCTGTTTTCCCAACATAAGAAGCATGTTTTTCCTCTCCACGCATGGCACTGCTTTCTCCTCCCGCTTATAAATCCTCAAATTCCGATGGAGCAGGCGGTGGGGACGGGTGGTGCCTGCGGGGAGGCAGGCAGGGGGAGCCCCGATGACCTGCGGCCACAGCAGCCACCCCGTCCGTGTGCTCCGTCCATCCAGCCAGTGGGACCGGGCTCCCAGCAGAGCCAAACCAGAAGGTTCCTCCAGGAGCTCGAGCCTGAGGAGGGGAGTAGACTGTCCTCCCCAGGCTTGGCCATCCAGACCAAGGGCCATCCATTCACCTGGGTGTGGTCAAACTGGCTGGGTGGCTTCTTTGTCACCCAAGGACCAAGAAGAGAAAAAGCATCAGCGCGGGGCCTTTGAAAAATGGCACAGATCAAGTTGGACAGAACTTCCTCTTAGAGACTCGGCGGGGAGACTACGCCCTGAAAATGGCTTATCTTCGGAGCCAGGAGCGCATGTGGAAACCTTCAGAGGGGTGCAGGAAGACCAGGTGAAGACACCAACAGAGAGAGAGGGTGACATGAGGACGAAACGGATTGTGGAAGAAGAAGGATGCAGAACTGACACAGGAGAAAAGAGAATCAGGATGCGGAGATGGACGGGAGGGGAAGACGGGAGACCTTGACCGGTGGGGAGTGGGAGGCGGGTGCTGAGATCCGGAAAAACGGTGGGTGGGAGAACAAACAGAGACCCGCAGCCCACGCTCCGGCTGGTGGCGCAGGCGTCGAGGACAAACAGATTAAAGAAACCTAGTCCAAGGGAGCCCAGACCTGCACAGCTTCTGGCAAACTTTGGGAGCGACGACGATAAAGCAGCCCCCTGGCCTGGAATCACTGTGCTGTACGAAGCAGGCAGAAAAACACATGCCATCGAGTGAGGGGGGGGAAAGGGTCCAGGAACCCCATTCCCGACCCGGTTGCCTTCCTGCTCCTGAAAGTCAGAGGCTTCTCAGATTAATGGCAGGCACATTCTGTTTTTCTCATCAACGGCCTTCTGGAAAGACTCATTTGAAGATGAGCCCCAACCCACTGAGGGGTGATTCAAAGCTAAGAATTCAATCCTCGAGACCCCAGGCTGGGGGTCCAGGGGGGCACGTTGTTGGTAAAGCCGGTGCTGCCCTGCCGTCCACTTCCCTGCCCGCCTCTGGGCACATTCTACCAAAGGTGCTTCTGAGCAACTGGAGAAACCACATGAAATGGTCCTCTTTTAGGTCAAATTACCATATGATTCACCCTGACCCTTGACCTTGCACTTCAGAGAGACTCTCCTTCCATGTCTGACGATGCCTTATTTCCGTACCTGGTGCCACTGCGCCAGGAGCGATGACTGAACGGAATATTTTGGTTTTCCTCTTTTAAAAGGAAGTTACACTGAGTCACATAATGGCCATTTTTATTGCCACGGTACTTGAGTTACGACTTCCTGCACGGTTATGTTCTAACTTATATTTAATGACACGAGTCATAGGGCTGTTTTTGCATCAAAAGGCCAATAATTCTCCCAGGGACAGATCATACCTGCACTCACCATTTATCAGATTTCCTCATGGCATCTCACTTTCTTCTCAATTATGCCCTAAAATCACCATATGCAGAGTGTTCTCAGTGATATATCACTGGACATAAAATACATTAAAAGAACAAGAGACTATACTAATACATAGCACCAAAAGCAAAAATAAACAAGTGGGACTACATCAAACTAAACACCTTCTGCACAGCAAAAAACCGTCAACAAAGTAAGAAGGCAACCTACCAAATGGGAGAAATATTTGCAAAACACATATCTGATAAAGGGCTAATATTCAAAATACATAAAGAACTCATTACAATCAATAGCAAAAAAAAAAAACAATCCAATTAAAAACTGGGCAGAGGAACTGAATAGACATTTTCCCAAAGAAGGTGCACAGATGGCCAACAAGTACATGAAAATGCTTAACATCACTAATTATTAGAGAAATGCAAATCAAAACCACAGTGAGTTGGGACTTCCCTGGTGGCGCAGTGGTTAAGGAACCGCCTGCCAGCGCAGGGGACACGGGTTTGAGCCCTGGTCCAGGAAGATCCCACATGCTGCGGAGCAACTAATCCCATGTGCCACAACTACTGAGCCTGCGCTCTAGAGCCCACGAGCCACAACTACTGAAGCCCATGCGCCTAGAGCCCATGCTCCGCAACAAGAGAAGCCACCGCAATGAGAAGCCTGCACACCGCAATGAAGAGTAGCCCCCGCTCGCCGTAACTAGAGGAAGCCCGCGCACAGCAACAAAGACCCAACACAGCCAAAAATAAATAAATAAATAAATTTATATATTAAAAAAATAACATCCGCAGTGAGCTACCATCTCACATCTGTCAGAATGGCTACTATCAAAAGACAAGAAACAGCAAGTGTTGGGAAGGATGTGGAGAGAAGGGAACCCTCGTGCACTGTTGGTGGGAATGTAAATTGGTGCATCCTCTGTGGAAAACAGTATGGAGTTTCCTCAAAAAATTAAGAATAGAACAACCGTATGATCCAGCAATTCCACTTCTGGGTATTTATTCTAAGAAAATGGAAACACTGACTTGAAAAGATACATGCACCCCTGTGTTCATTGAAGCGTTATTTACAATAGCCAAGGTATAGAATAGACCTAAGAGCCCACTGTGTGGTGTGTATATATGCAATGGAATATTACTCAGCCATAAAAAAGGATGAAATCTTGCCATTTGTGATGACATGGATGGACTTCGAGGGTATTACACTAAGTGAAGTAAGTCAGACAGAGAAGGACAAATACCATATGATCTCACTTATATGTGGAACCTAAAAAAAAACAAAAACAAAAAGCCAAGCTCAGGGGGCTTCCCTGGTGGCGCAGTGGTTGAGAGTCTGCCTGCCAATGCAGGGGACACGGGTTCGAGCCCTGGTCTGGGAAGATCCCACATGCCGCGGAGCAACTAGGCCCGTGAGCCACAATTACTGAGCCTGCGTGTCTGGAGCCTGTGCTCCACAACAAGAGAGGCCGCGATAATGAGAGGCCCGCGCACCGCGATGAAGAGTGGCCCCCACTTGCCACAACTAGAGAAAGCCCTCGCACAGAAACGAAGACCCAACACAGCCATAAATAAAATAAATAAATAAATAAATATATTAAAAAAAAAAAAAAAAGCCAAGCTCATAAATCCAGAGAACAGATTGATGGTTGCTAGAGCAGAGGGGAGGAGGGAAGAAATGAGTGAAGGGGGTCAAAATGTGAAAGAGAAATTCCAGTTTAATTTTTAAAGAAATAGTAAAAGGCTATACTAAACTATACCACAAAATCGATAGTGGTTATTCCTACATGAAGAAATTCTACAACATTTTACCTTTCTTTCTTTCTTTCTTTCTTGCTCCCTCCCTTCCTTCCTTCCTTCCTTTTCTCCTTCCTTCCCTCTTTCTTTCCCTCTCTCTTTCATTCTGTCTTTCTTTCTTATAATTTTCTATACATCCCAAATGTTCAAGAGTACATATGTATTTTACAGTGGAAGTGTATGTCTCCCATGTGAATTCAGAGGTGTGCATAGACCGCGGAGTAGACAGCGGGGTGCCCCCAGTCCCCTTAGCTGCTGCACCACTGCCTCTCCTGGGGGTGTCGGCCGATAACTCACAGCCGCTCTGTTCCCCAGAGCCTTGCCTTCCCACAAAAGAGGGGCTGCTGCACCAGGAGGCCGCCCTCCTGGCCACGAGCAGGCCTCGGCCGTGACTGAGCCCACACCCAGCTCCCCGAGGGATCGGGCTGCAGCGACCCAGCTGAGACCCGTTTCCAGCTCATCTGCTTCCCCTGCCCAGTCCTGCTCCCCTCCCCTTGTCCTGAGATCATCCCCGATAAATCACACTACACGAGGATGGCCGCAGCCACGGATGGCCACGAGAATCAGGAAATAAAGAGGCCAGTGTCCAGCGCACGGTGGTGGGTGGCGCTCACCAAACACAAGTGCCTTGGGCGTCCTGAGGCTCCAGGCCAGCCAAGTTCACGGCAGAGCGCCGGCCGAGCATTGGCATCGGTGTGGGACGTGTTCCACAAAGGCCACTCCACATGCGGTTTCCAAGGCCTCTGCACCCCAAGCCCTGCTGGCCCGGGGCCAAGAGTGATGACCCCTCCACAGAGGCTCGGCTCTCCAGCCCCAGCTCCTGCGCGGCCAGGGGCACAGTCACTCCTCACAGGCTCGACCCAGGCCCCAGGGAGAGCACGGGGCGGGGGGCACAGGCCGCTGCCCCCAGCTGTGCCCAGGACCATCTGCTGTGTCGTCCACTGTGACGACCGAGGCCCAGGGCCCCTCCCGGAGAGTGAACAGCCGTCCCGGGCGTGTCAAAGCCACTTTCTGGAAAGCCTCCTCCCCGTGTTAATAGCGGGGAGTCAGGCCGTGATGTGGGTTTGTCAGAATTAGGTCTCTTCAGGGAAACAGAGAAGCCCCTCTGGGCAGGGCAGGGGTCTGTGGATGGGCCTGACCCCACGTACACAACCCGGGGGACCGGCGAGGGGGGCCGCGTGGGTGTCGTGATGCCTAGGCCACCCACGTGCCGTCTGTACGGTGCCTGGAATTAGTCTTGAGTTTTACAAACATTTTAAGCCCATCATTTTCAACGACTGTAAAATTCGTAAAAGAGCTGAAAGTTCTAGTAAAAAGAGGCCAAAAATGACTACAGGAACGAAAGGGCATGGTTTTTAAAATAGAAACTGGTGAGATAAATGACAAATGTTGTGCGTTTGTTGGGGTGAATCATTTGACGGCAGCAATGATTCCCAGGACGTGTGAGTCAGACCTCGTGGGAGGGGCTGCCCTCCTCAGGAGGCTGGGGGACCCCCCCAGGACGGGCGTCTGTGTGCCCGAGGCCCGTGCCGGCTCCCGACCCAAAATCGGGAGGAAGCTGGGGTTTCGCCGGAGCTCAAAGGCCAGGCAGGGCCACGGTGCTGCTAGGAATCTTCTTGGGCCTCCCCGGGCCCCCGGCCGACCAGATTCACAGCCTGGACGTGAGACCTCATCCAAGCTCCGGTGCACACCTCATTCACTCATTCATTCATTCACCCTCTGCGCCAGGCACCGTTCTGGGCTCTGGGGCCCCACAGGGAGCGACATCCTCGGGGAACGTGGGTCCTGAGTTCTGGGACCCACCCTCACTCCTTCCGGGGAGAAATGCTCCGGGCTCACAACCCAAGGACCTAACTCACCTCCTGGTCAGTGGAGGTGCCTCAGAAGCTTCTGGATGATTCCAGGGCTTCAGGAAAATCTGCTCTCCAGACCTCGAGACTTAGCCTCAGAAGGAGGGGTCCCCCAGCACGACCAAGGGAAAGGTCTGCCCTGGGGGAGCTCTGAGCCCCCTCCCCTATCCCTCAGGGAGGCTCACAGCATCCCCTGCTCCCCAGCTAGGGTTGAGACCCTCCTGAGGATGAGAGAGGATGACAGGAACAGACTCAGGACGAACAGTCCCAAGTGGCACAGACGAGGCATCTGGCCAATCCCGCAGGACGCAGGTGACCCACCAGCTCTACCCAGGCCCCAGCACCACGCCCTCCACACACTGCCAGACAGAACCCAGGTGCTGCCTGGCCATCCCTGGATGAGCATCCTGGGGCCGCTGTAACCAAGTCCCACAAACTGGGGACTTAAAGCAAGAGAAATTTGTTCTCTCAGAGCTCTGGAGGCTGGAAGTCCAAAATCAAGGAGCTGGCAGGGCCGGGCTCCCTCTGGAGGCTCCCAGGGAGGGTCCTTCCCTCCTCCTCCCGCTCCTGTGGCACCTGGGCTTTGTGGCCGCATCACCCCAACCTCTGCCTCTGTCTCCACATGGCCTCCTCCCCTGGATCTCTGCACCTCCTTTTCTATCTTATAAGGACCCCTGTCATTGGATGTAGGGCCCATCCAGGGTGATCTCACCTCAAGACCCTTAACTTAATCACATCTGCAAAAACCCTTTTTTCAGATAAGGTCACGCTCATGGGCTCTGGGGTGTGGCAGTGAACATATCTTTTGGGGGTCCCCATTCAACTGTGCCCTTCCCAGCCCCTAGGCCTTCTCCCCTGATTTCGGACTTAGCTAGATCCCACAAAGCCAGTTCTTTGGGAAAAAAATCTCTTTATATACATGTATACACACACACACAAACATATAGTTCTTTTCACTGGAGAACCCTGACAGGTATACATACATAGAAAATAAGCAAGTAAAAAATGGGTAATTAACTCCAAGAAAAAGAAAACTTAGGACAGAATGGAACTAAGCACAGCACAGCAGTGACAACTAACACTGATGGGTCTCTCTGCGCCAGGCGATTCTAAGCGCTTTATGCGTACAGCACATTATTCCTTACGATAACCCTGCGTGGTAAGCACAGCCATCACTCACACACTCTCCAGGTGGGGAAACAGAGGCACAGAGAGGCTTAGTAACTTGCCCCCGGCCACACAGCTGCCAGTGGCAGAGGCAGGGTTCCAACCCAGACAGGCTGACCACAGTCAGGAGATGTGACCCCAAATTGTGACATGACAGCTTAAAAGGATGAGGAGGAGAAGTACGTTTGGGAAAGCTACAGCCTCAACCATCGTAACAGGTGTCAAGGGTAATGGACTCCAGAGCCCAGAAGACTAGAGAACGAGCACGTTATGTCGTGATCATGTGAACACTCAAAGAAGCGCGTGCAGATCCGCGGAAGTGGTCGTTCTGGGGATGCGTGTGACCCAGGTGGGTGGGAGGGGGTCGGCCTTTCAGGGTTTTTTACCTTTTTGACTACGTGCAGGTTTTTCTGTAACAAAAGCAGAATTATTTGGAACGGGGTCCCTGCCTGTCACCACCCCCGGGAGGTATGGGACCTCCCAGGGCAGGTGCTGCGGGGTAGGGGAGGCCGTGACCTCCTGGCTGTGACCCCTGGGGCTCGTGGCCAGCCCCCGCGTCCCTGGAGAAGCCACTCTCGGGAAGAGCGGGTAAGTCACGGTCCCCAGGGCTGTTGCGAGCCACCCGCCGCCCCCTCCTGTCTGCGCTCTCAGGGCGCTTGTCATTTTTCTTCCTTCACGCTGTGTTCCCATCGCCGGCGGCACGGGAGTCACCCTGGCAGCTTCAAAACCCGCCCCACGGCCACATGATTAGGCCTCCGTTTCCGTCTCTGCCTCCTGCGCCTTCTCCCCGCGTCCTCTCCCTGGATCTGGATGTGCCAAGTGGCTTCTCACCCCCAGCCCTCTGCTCCCAAATCTCAGCCTCCCTGAACCACCCCCAGACCCATGCCCCCCTGGACCTCCGGCCCAGCCAGCCTCCGGCCCCCGAAACTCTGCGCCACGTCTTATGGGCCTGGTCCCTTCTGCCCACGTGATCCATCACAGCCCAGGTGTCCTGCTAGATCAGCTCTCCCACTTTTTCCCAACTCTCGCCTGGGCACTGCAATGCGGGAACGGCTCTGAGCTCCCCCCCGCCCCGCCTGTTGCCCCACCCTGCACCCCCCGGTCCTGCTCCTGGGGCTTTGTCCTCACCCACACCACATACTTGCTCTAGAATCTCACTGGGCTCCCCACGACCTGCCACCCCCTCTTCAAGGCCCCCAGGATGAAGCCCCATTTGCCACCGAAGCCTTCACCCTTTGCACCAGGCGGGCTGTGTACTCACGGCACCCTGAAAGCATCCCTAGTTTTCCTACCTCTGACCTGTCCGCTCTCCCCCCGCCGACTCCCGTGTGCTGTCAATCTTAGACGAACGCCACCCCTCCCGCCAGCTTCTCTGGGAACCCCACGTCTCCTCAGTTCACCCCACAGCCTTCCCTGTCAGGAAGCAGCACTGCCGCAGCTTCACAGGCCTGGTCGGAATCCATGCTCCCCTGCCCTCTGCCTGTGTGCCAACGACCAAGTCACCGCACTATCTGAAACTCAGTTTCCTTGTCTTTAAAATCAGGAAAATAATTCACAGCACCATGGGGGGCTGTGAAAAGTCAGTGAAATAACATGTACTCCACACTTGCGGGGGCCAAGATGAGGCAGAGCTAATGAAATGACGTTTTCCCGGCCTGACCACTTGGCACTAAGCGTGGACGTCCCAGCCAGGTGCAAACACTTGGGGGTGGAGAGTATCCACCCTTAGGTCTCAGCACCGCCTGACCCCCAGAAACACAGGAAACCTGGTAAGTGAACAGGGGCAAGGGCTCCTTCCTGTTCAATTTTCTAGAAGAGAATATGCACACCGGTTTCATTTCTTCCTTAGGGGTTTGGTAGAATCCACCAGTGGAGGCCTCTGGGCCTGGAGTTTGCTTTACGGGAAGGTTTTAACCACGAATTCAATTTCTCCAATGCGGGTGCAGCTACTCAGATGCTGTTTCTTCTGGGCTGGGCTTTGAGAGTTTGTGTCTTTCAAGGAACTTGTCCATTTCATCCAAGTCGTCCATTTACTCGCCTAAAGTTGTTGCGAATAGTCCCTTGTTAATAGTCCTTGTTAAATATCGTAGAATTTGTGACGAAATCACCTCTCTCCGTCCTGATGTAATATGCATCTCCTTTCTTTTTTTCCTGATCACGCTGGCTAGAGGTTATCAATTGTATCGGTCTTCCAAAGAAGCATCTTTTGGTTTCATTCGTTTTCTCTATTTTTTTCCTGTTTTCTATTCCACTGATTTCTGCTCTTATCTTTATGTTTTCCTCTCTTCTGATTATACTGGATTCCATGTGCTCTTCTTCCTGTTTCTTAAGGTGGGAGCTGAGTTCGTCAATTTGAGACCTGTTATCTTTTCTAATACAAGCATGCCCTCAAAATACTACTTCGGTTGCATCCCATAAACTCTGATAGGTCATCCAGTTCAAAATATGTTCTAATTTTCCTTCCAATTTCTTCTTTGACTCAAGAGTTATGTGGAAGTGTGTTAGTTGGTCTCCAAATATTTGGGGTTTTCTAGATAGCATTCTGCTGCTGTTATTGATTTTTTTCTTCCATCTTTATTTTTATTTATTTTTTTAACATCTTTATTGGAGTATAATTGCTTTACAATGTTGTGTTAGTTTCTGCTGTATAACAAAGTGAATCAGCTATACGTATATATATATCCCCATATCCCCTCCCTCTTGCGTCTCCCTCCCACCCTCCCTATCCCACCCCTCTAGGTGGTCACAAAGCACCGAGCTGATCTCCTTATGCTATGCAGCTGCTTCCCACTAGCTATCTATTTTACATTTGGTAGTGTATATATGTCCATGCCACCCTCTCACTTTGTCCCAGCTTACCCTTTCCCCTCCCCGTATCCTCAAGTCCATTCTCTACGTCTGCGTCTTTATTTCAGTCCTGCCCCTAGGTTCTTCAGAACCATTTTTTTTTTTTAGATTCCACATATATGTGTTAGCATACAGTATTTGTTTTTCTCTTTCTGACTTACTTCACTCTGTATGACAGACTCTAGGTCCATCCACCTCACTACAAATAACTCAATTTCGTTTCTTTTTATGGCTGAGTAATATTCCATTGTATATATGTGCCACATCTTCTTTATCCATTCATCTGTTGATGGACACTTAGGTTGCTTCCCCCATTGTAGCCAGAGAACATACTTTAAACCACTGGAATCCTTTTAGTTTATTGAGACTTGTTGTAAGACTCAAATTTGGTCTATCTTGGTGAATGTCCTCTGTGAATGTCTCCACTGCTGTTGGGAAGAGTGTCTACACATATCAGTTAGGTCAGTTGGTTGATTGAGTTGCTTAAGGCTCTGGCTTGATGACTTTCTGTCTCCTTGTATCAGTTTTTGAGAGACAAGCTTTATCTCCACTTATAATTGTGAACTTATCTATTTCATCTTATAGCTTTTTCAGTTTTTCCTTCACATATGTTGAAGTTCTGTTATAAGGTGCATAAATTTTCTGGATTGTAATACCCTCTTGATGAATGGATTGACTCCTATATCCACATGAAATAACCCTCCTTAACCCTACTAATACTCTCTGCTCTGGAATCCACTTTGTCTGACTTAATATAGCCACTCCAGCTTTCTTTGGATGAATGTTTGCATGTATATTTTCTCTGTTCTTCTACTTTTATCCTATTTGTGTCCATGTATTTAAAGTTCCTTGTATCACCTCATACCAGTCAGGATGGCTATTATCAAAAAGTCTACAAATAATAAATGCTAGAGAGAGTGTGGAGAAAAAGGGAACCCTCCTACACTATTGGTGGGAATGTAAGTTGGTGCAGCCACTGTGGAAAACAGTATGGAGGTTCCTTTAAAAACTAAAAATAGAGCTACCATATGATCCAGCAATCCCACTCCTGGGCATATATCGGGAAAAGAAGAAAGCTCTGATTTGAAAAGATACATGCACCCTAATGTTCATAGCAGCACTATTCACAATAGCCCAGACATGGAAGCAACCTAAATACCTAAATACCCATCAACAGACAATTGGTTTAAGAAGATGTGAGATTATATATATATATATATATATATATAATGGAATATTACTCAGCCATAAAAAAGAATGAAATATTGCCATTTGCAGCAACTTGGATGAACCTAGACATTATAATACTAAGTGAAGTAAGTGAGACAAAGACAAATATTATATGACATCACTTATATGTGGAGTCTAAAAAATAATACAAATGAATCTATGTACAAAACAGAAACAGACACACAGACATAGAACACAAACTTATGGTTACCAAAGGGGGAAGGGGGGAGGGATGAATTGGGAGTATGGGATTAACAGATATACACTACTATATATAAAATTGATAAACCACAAGGACCTACTGTATAACACAGGGGAATATATACAGTATCTTGTAATAACCTATAATGGAAAATAATCTAATATATATATATGAATAACTTTGCTGTATATCTGAAACTAACATAACATTGTAAATCAACTATACTTCAGGTAAAAAAATAAAATTTAATTTAATTTAATTTTAAAATAAATAAATAAATAAATAATAAAATAAAGTTCCTTATAAGCAGCATATTACTGGGTCTTATTTTTTCTTTATCCAACTGACCACATCTGCCTTTATATCGGAGTGTTTAGAACACTTAACTGTTACTGTAATTTTTAACGATTGAATTTAAATCTACTATTTTGCTATTTCTTTTCCCATTTTTTCTTTGTTCCTTTCCCTCTTCTTCTGCCTTCTTTTGGATTAATTGAGAATTTGTTATGATTCCATCTTACCTCCTTTGTTGGCTGAAGAACGATAACTTCCTGGGTTAACGTCTGGGGATTCTCTCCACCTGGGCTTGCCTCCTGTCTCCTGGTGATCACGCGCCTTAGCTGAATGTCCTTATCTGATGTCCTAAACACCACTGTTTCATATCTTTTGTCCGGGTTTTTTGTTGTTTTTCATTGCTCCCCACGGCACCATTTTGGCTAGAAGTGGAAATCCCTATTAATCCCTTTTTTTTGTATCTTTTTTTAATTGAAGTATAGTTGATTTACAATGTTGTGTTAATTTCTGCTGTACAGCAAAGTGACTCCGTTATATATGTATATACATATACACATTCTTTTTCATATTCTTTTCCATTATGGTTTATCACAGGATATTGAATATAGATCCCTGTGCTATACAGTAGGTCCTGGTTGTTTACCCATTCTATATATAATAGTTTGCACTTGCTAATACCAAATTCCCAATCCATCCCTCCCCCAATGCCCCCCCCTTGGCAACCACAAGTCTGCTCTCTATGTCTGTGAGTCTGTTTCTGTTTCATAGATATGTTCATTTGTGTCGTATTTTAGATTCCACATATAAAGTGACATCATATGGTATTTGTCTTTTTCTTTCTGACTTACTTCACTTAGTATGATCATCTCTAGTTGCGTCATCATGAGAGAGTTGCAACTCTCTCTCTCTCTCTCTCTCTCCCCCTATTAATCCCTTTTTGTCGCAGTCACCTCTCTTGCTTACGCCCAAAGACTCCTAAGTGGACACCCCATCCCCCGCCCAGCCAGCCCCGCTCTCTGTTTAGTCTCCGTTTAGACATCAGCCCCTCCCAGGGCCCTCCCTGCCCCTGTGTCTGTCTCAGATGACCGTTTTTGTGCCCTCCAGCCCGTCGCCTTGCTCCACCCCAGCCCTCTTCCCGCTGCCACCATCGTCTGTCCCCCACCAGACCATGGGCTCCTTGAGAGCGGGACGGTCCCCATCGCCTGGCACTGTGCCTGACACACAGTGAGCCCTCCGGAGAGAAGGGGCTTTGTCTTACTGGCCAATGGATCTCACCTCTGCCATCCAGGAGATTCCAGGCCCTTTCTGCCTGGGGAAGAACAAAGCACGTCAGGAAAGGCTTGTCTTGTATGTGAATCCTGACTGGCCAAGTTACCAGCTCCAGGGCAAAAGCACGTGCTGGTTGGTACCCAACGTGGAGCTGTGCTGCTTCCAAGCCTGACCCGAGGCCTCGGGCCAGCTCCTCCCCTCTCTCGGCTTTTCTTCCTTCTGGGGCTGCAGCAGTGCCCGCCCCGCTGGGTCCTTCCGCAGACCCCATCAGTTGGGCCCGGAAAGGGTCGACCTCCGGGCTGCTCGCGGGTCCAAACTGTCGTGGTTACTCCCTATATCACCGAGCTCCTTGGACAAGCACCGCAGAGTGTCTGCTCCGCGCATCAGGCACTGAAACACACGGGAATCTAACCGAACGACCATCCAGGGGGTTGGAGTGACGAGTGCTGGGGGGGGGACAGCGGCACAGCCTGGTGAGGGGTCCAGAGCGCGGGGAGGGGTGCACGGGCATGATTTTAAACATGGTGCTGGGAGGCCGCCCTGAGAAGGGACCCTGAGCTCAGACTGGAAGGAAAGGCCCACCCTGCCCAGCTGTGTGTGAGAGCAGCGGCCCCGCTGCCGTGGGAAGGGGGTGGCAGGAACCCCACCCCCTCACAGGAACCCATCCCGTGGCTGCGATGCCAGGACAGAGGTGTCCACCACCAGGGCCTCCCGGGCCTCACAGTCAGATGGGTTGTTTCCACTGCCCCCCACTCCCCCATCCCTGCCTCAGTCCGTGCTGTCTTGGCCTCTGTCTCGGTTATGATTTTAGGCCTCTGGGCCTCGAGTTTGTTTTGTTTTTGCCCGGGGTAAACATGTCTGTTCAAATTGATGGAGGAACATTTGCAGAGCAGAGTTTTATAGCTTGTTCTCTGAAATGATCTTTGAAATGATCACTCTATTTAAATTAAAAAGTGAGGTCAGATATTCAGGCGCACAGAAGTAGACTGCCTGTACTTTTCCAAGCACAATTTGCCTCTGCCCCCCAGGCCTTTGTTCATGCCGCCCCCTCCCCAACCCAGATACCGCCCACCCCAACCTGGGCCCCCTACCCACCTGGACCCTCCCCCACCTGGACCCCCCAGGCTCCTGGTCAACCCCAGCCTGGATAACTCATGCTCACCTTTAAGCGGCCTCCTTGCGGTGCAGCCTGAGAAGGCCCTGGGAGGTCCTCAGGAAGAACTTAGGGGTTGGCGCCCAGGATGCTGGGACCCTGAGATCCCAGGAGCTGGGAGGAGGCAAGTTCACCCTCAGTGGAGTCGTGCATTCACCTCCACTGAGTACCTACTGTATGCTGGCTCAGAAGGGCGGGGACCAGACAGAGCGGTCCGGAGGGGTCTCTAGTCCTGTGTGTGTGTGTCGGGGGGGTGCGTCCTAGTGCTGTTGTGGGGAGGGAGCCTAGTCCTCCTCCCCTCCCCCTCCCCCCTTCCCCTCCCCTCCCTTCCCCTCCCCCTCCCCTTTTCCTCTCCCCTCCCCCTCCCTCTCCCCTTTCCCCCTCCCCCTCTCCCCCTCCCCCTCCCCCTCCCCTCCCCCTCCCCCTCCCCTCCCCCTCCCCTCCCCCTCCCCCTCCCCCCCTTCCAGTGGAAAGTTCCAGCGATGTGAGTATCACTTTTCAGAAGAACGTGGTCTCCGTGGGGAAGTGCTCCTGAGAGGAGGAGGGAGCAGGAGGGGAGGGTGGAGAGGGAGCCGAGTGTCTGGAGGCAAGAGAGCTCTCTCCAAGAAGAAACGTCTCCAAACCACTCAGAGCCCTCTAAGGACCAAATCATCAAACAAAGTGTTTTCTCTGGGTGTCTGGTAGGCTGGCCTTGAAGGCGGGCACTGGGGGGCCTGGCGATGCCGCCCTCTCAACAGGCAGTGAACTTGGCGTTCAGGGTGCAGGACACCCGGGCTCAGAAGCTCGGCCGCGGTCGGCTGGTTCTGACCCAGGGAGGCTATCTCACTGTGCGGGCCTCAGCCCCCCACCTGCCAACGCCAGCATCACAGGCTCCTGTGAAAATTGAGCAATTCTTCATCTTGCCAGGCTCTGCCCTGGATAAACGATGACCTTCACCAGCACAGCTCAAAGTCAGGCCTTGAACCAGGTCTCTAGGGCTCCAGGACTGACGTCTCCCCCTTGGTCAGTGCCCCCCATGGTGGACCCACCTCCCCATGAGGTCACCCCCAGACCGTCCCAGGAGCCCCACGCAGACCCCCGGCTCTGTCGCCACTTCCCTTGCCGTATACAGCTCCGTCGACAGGCCAGCCTCTGTGGTCAGAGCAGGGGGTCAGCATCTGGCTGAGGACCCAGGCCCCGCTCCTCGGGGCTCATCTGGGGCCCCTGGGCTCCCTCCCCCCGTTGTCAGGCAGCCTCTGTGTTCTGGGGGGAAGTCGAGGCCCTCCTAGGAGGCCCGGGCATGTCCAGTAGGAGAGAGGGGTGCTTCCCTGAGCATGCTGGAGGACGGGGGATGGGGGGTGCACGCTGATAGGCAAAGCCAAGAGGGGCAGCTCGGCCCACCTCCCGACTCAGGGGGGTCCCAGGCCTGTAGCCCCAAGCCAACAGGAGAGCAATGGGGTTGGGTCCAGTCCATCAGGGGTCAAGGCCAGCAGCCGACCCTTGCCTCCCTCTCTGTCTGCCTGAAGGGTTCTGCGTCCTCTCCAACATGGTGAGTCTCTCCCGGTCCACCAAGGTCCAGCCCAGGCTCCCGAGCTGGCAGGTCTGGGGTCTATGGGGGCATGTCCATCCTTTCCATGCCTGAGAAGGCCACCCCTGACCCCAGCCAGGACCAGCCCAGGGCAGCACAGGGCCCACTCCGCCCTCAGCATGCCCCGGGTGGGCCTGGGAGAGACTGTCAGCAGCATCCCTGCCCCCACGGTTCCCCTCCCGGGCGGGCACAGCAGAGGGACGGGGGAGGGGACACAACCACCTCCCTTCAGGACCTGTGCCTCTTCTCAAACTCAGGGCTTGCCTCGCCCAGCCTCTCTGGCCCCACCAGGCACGTCTCTCGGGACTAAAATAAACTCAGGACCCTGGGGTTACATAACCCTGCCCACAGACGCTTTCCCTCCTGGGGCCGGGAGGGCAGTGGGAGGCCTCCGGGAGGGAGTTGGCTGTCCCTGGCCACCAGCCACCCAGGCCCTGGGAGACCCTGGGATTCATCCAAGGCCAAACTTTGAGGCCAGCCCTGTGCATCCCCAGCCAGCAGGGAAAAACCAGCTCCACAGGGCCAGCGACTTCCACGCTGGACTTCCCAGAGCAGAAGGTTGGGACCTGGGCTTTAGTCCTGCCAACTGCCCGCGGGGCCCTGGGGACCACACAGCCTCTCTAGGCCTTGGGCACTGGCCACCTCTGTCCCGCCCAACTCGGGGTCTGTGAACCGTAAAGTCCTCGTGTGAAAAGCACAGCTGGTGCTAAAGTCCTGCCAAGGACCCACTGGCTCAGCCAACCTGACAGAAAAGCTGCAGCCTTGAGGCCTGCCTCCCAGACCAGTGGGAAAGGGCCTGACATCTTCTGGTCAGTTGTAACTAACAGAGGCCTACTCAAACCAGCTCAAGCAAAACTAAATTTAAAATAAAAACATAAAATATGCAATAACTTTTAATTACTTATTTATTCATTTTTTAATTTAAAATTTTAATTAATTTCCTGACTCTTGTAACTGAGGAATCGTGCACCTTCAGGCATGGCTGGATCCAGGGGCTCAGTGGCATCACCTCTTGCTGTCTCTCACTGCTTTCTTCTGCATCAGACTCATCCTCAGACAACTTCTCCCCAAGTGGTGGCCAGATGGCCCCAGAAGCATAGCAAGACCAGCAGTGGCAGCCAAAGTCCCATGCTCGATACTGATTGGTCCAGTTTCGGTCCATCACCAGGGCTAGAGGGACATAGGGCCCTTCCTATTGACCATTCCTTGATCCTATGTCCCTGTTGGAGTAGAGAGGGGTGTTGCAACAACCCAGACCACATGGACTGAGAGTCGAGGGAATGGCTGAGCTGAGGGATGAAGAAAGAGAAGGCTTTTTCAGGCCGAGGGACAGCATGTGCAAAGGTCTGGAGGCCCAAGGTGCTGGGGTCGGCACACAGCATCAAGGCACAGCACTCCCTGCCTGGAGGAGCCAAGGGGCCTGGAGGAGAAGGTAGGAGGTGAGGGATGTATTATGCTGTTATCTGCAAGCAAGCTGAGCAGTTCAGCCATCGCCTGCTGGCAGTCGGGATGCTAAAGTGTTGATGTGGGCCTGGTGAGTGTCCAGTGGTGGCTGGAGGACATTGGTGAACCAGGACTGACCGCAAATGGGAGGCTCCAGTTTCCAGAGTCAGGGGCCAGATACTGCCCTGGCTGTGCCAGGACCCACAGTGAGACCTCAACCCAGTGCCCTCCTTCTGGCAACTTCAGTGTCCCCATCTGTAAAACCAGGATGCCCGTCCAAGGGGCCGGCCAGCTCTCTAGACATTCTGGGGTTTATAAGGTGAGGACCGCCCTCTGGACAGCCTGAAAGGAAACGGTCCTGAGCCCCTGGGGCCACGACATCCACCCTGCTGGATGCTGGAGCCTCTCCTGCAGAAGGAGCCATGATACCCCCTCCCCCCGCCCCCGTGTTGCTGCCCAGTGGAAGGGGGGCGGGATGGCCAACAGCGCTGTGGCAGGGGCGGGGAAGGAGACGTGGCAGGGGAGCCGCAGAATCTTCTAACAGAGCCCATCGGAATCCAGTCACTTAAGCTAACATTAGTCTAGGGGGAATTCTAGGTCCCAGTAAGGCCATGCTAAAATCGCTCCTGGGACTTCCCTGTGGTCCAGTGGTAAAGAATCCACCTTACAACACAGGGGATGCAGGTTCGATCCCTGGTCGGGGAACTAAGACCCCACATGCCGTGGGGCAACTAAGCCCACGTGCCACAGCTACTGAGGTCGCGTGCCTCAACTACAGCCCGCGTGCCATAAACTACAGAGCCCACGCGCTCTGGAAAGAGCGCTGCAAAGAAAGATCCTGTGTGCCGCAACTAAGACCCGATGCAGCCAAAAATAAATTAAATAAATAGTTAATTAATAAATCTTTAAAAAATAAAAAGTAAAATCGCTCCTCTTTTTGCAATTGGATTCTCCTGGCAGCAGTGGGTTTTGGCTCCCTGACTTTTAAGCAGGAACCAGTGGCAGGAGACACAGGCTTTTTCTGCCTGGTCAGCATCTCCTGCCAGATCCCTAGGGCAGCCCCACCCTACGGTCTGGGACAGCTGCTCTCACCCCTTGCTTCCCATGAAATTCCTAGAGCAGGAGCTCTGACCAACCCCACAGCCAAGGTTCTGGCTCAAGAAGACCCAAGAAGGGTCTGCGCTGACCTAGGGCTTCCAGAGAAGAATAGGGCCTCGAAGAACAGACGTTCAGATCCTCAAGTCTGTGGAGATCAAAAGAGCCTCACCTGTCGGGGTGTCAGGAAAGAGACTGGGGGAAGAACGTCCCTGCCCTGCAGAACCCAGTCCTGCAAGCCCTGGGGTGCAAGGTGGGTGGCAGGGTAGGCTGGTGTGGACCCACCTCATGGTCAGGTCAGCCAGCCTCCATGCACCCACTCATCTGGCCATCGACCCATCCCCACGCCTAACATCACCAATCCAGCTCCCCAGCCACCCGTCCACATACCCAGCTAAACCCCAGCTTCCACCATTCAGCCTTGACAAGCCCAACCTAACACACTCCTTCCACCCACCACTCATTCATGGCATCCTTTTATCCCACCATCCACCCACCGTCCACCTGCCTGCACACCCATCCATCCATCCACACGTCCAGCCAGACGCTGACCTGCTCCCCATCCATGTGCCATTCATCTACCCAACATACACCTAGCAGCTAATTATCTAGTCACTCGCCCATAGCCATCCAACTGGCAACGAATACATCCACCCAATCATCCATTTGACCATCAACAATTCATTGATCCACCCATCCATCCAACCAGGAATCCATCCCCCACGCCCTAGTCCTAGCTACCCATACAACCACCTGTTCAATAATCCAATCATTTATCAATTAATCCACCTCCCACCTAGCAGTCCAGTCACTACTCCATCCTCCCATCTACATATCCATCCAATCAACCAACACCCACTCATTTAACTAACCCACCACCCATCCATCCATCGGTCTACCATCCATCCACCTGCTGCCATCCGTCTATCTACTCATTCCTCTTGCCTCTAACCCCCCAGGCAATTATGCACAACGACCTGCTCACCCATCTATCTGCCTATTGATCCGTCATCCACCCTATCTCTCCTAACCATTCATTCATCCTCCAAACTCCCCTTCCATCCATCCATCCACACATCCACCCACAAATCCATGCATCCATTCATTCATCCAACAAATACTCATCTGTTAAATATTTATCAAGCACCCACCAACATCAGGTGTTGTTCTAGGGAGTAGACATACCACAGGGAACAAATTAGGCATAGTCCTTGCCTACGTGGAACACACATTCTCGTGGGGTGAGACAGACAACACAGCAACAAAGAGACATGATATATCACATTATGATCAGAGCTAAAATGAGTAAAGCAGTAAAGGTCCTGGAGTGTGACGGGGGTCCGTCTCAGGTGAGGTGGTGGGAAAGCATATGGGGAGTGACACATGGGGAGACGTGGAGTTTGGGAGGGAGACGTGACTCGTGGGTGAGCGTTCCAGGCAGAAGGGACAGCAAGTGTGGAAGTCCTGGGGCTGGAGCGTGCCCGGATGCTCGAGGACACAGAAGCCTCCCTCGGCCTTTCTCACAGCGAGACGTGAAGCCACTGAGGGCTTCAGGCATCAAGGGACCCGATCCTTCCAAGTTCCGCCATTGACCTCGCAGGTCTGCGGCCGGGTGACATCCAAGGACTCTGAATTAGAAAGAAAATACGCACCCGACACTGTGAGGATGGCCTCGGCTGCCCCCCTCGTCCACACGCAGAGCTGGGAGCTGCCCCTGCAGACCTCACTGCTCGGGGAAGGGCAGTGACAGCCAAGTTTCTGCCACATCGCCCCCCCACCGCAAAACCTCACGACGGGGGCAGCCAAGGTATCCTACCCAAACTGTAAAGGAGAGAGAGAGAGGCCTCCTTTACCCCAAAGGCGGGGATTACACGTGGCCATCTCTCGGAGAGAGAAGAGACAGCACAGAGAGTGACAAGAAGGACAGAGGGCAGCCTGATGCCACGTGAGCAGCGGCGTTGCGAGCCGAGCACGTGTGCCCAGGAGCCTTCCTCGTGCCCCGCTCGCCCCGCCCCTAGACGCTGGGTCCAATCCCCAGTGCTGGCAGCCCGCGGGAGTGCTGAGGACATCAGAGGCAGAGGCAGGCCAGGGCTCTACTTGGAACCCCCGGGGGCCGCCAGGCAGACAGCCGTGCCCAGGACACTGTGCTAAGGGAGCTGCATCTCCCTGGAGGAATCACCCCTTGAACCTGGCTTCCACTCCTGGTTTCCAAAGAAATCTGAGCCCCAGAAAGGCTTCTAGAAGCCTCAGGGTGACAGTCTCCTAGCTGGTTCCACACTGAAAGTTTGTCCAGTTTTGCTCTGTCCATCCCTTGGACCATCCTGGGAGGGTTGGACCGGGACACGTGTCCCGAAGGAGAAATCAGCCGGTCCCAGGCAACAACCTGCACTAAGCATGCAGCAGTCATGGTCATCTGCTCTGCCATTCTAAGCAGGGGGTTCAGCCCACCCCTCACTGGGACAGAAGAGGAAACGAGACCCTCTGTGTAGGGAGCTATCATCCTCCAGGGAGGGTGAGTGATGGTCAAAATGAATATCAGCACTGAGCCTGTAAAAAATACCGACAACGTGGGAAGCCAAACTCAGGATCAAGGGCTTAGAGGAAAATCCTTTTTCTCAAATAGATTTGCTCCATGAAACAGAAAAAAGGATTTTTAAAGATTCACTGTGTTGTCAATAAGCTACAAGGGATGCAGCCTCTATAAATCAAAATCAGGCTCACGTCTCAATAGCTGAAACATGGAAGCAGCCCAGGTGTCCATCGACAGATGGATGGAGAAACAAAATGTGGTCCATCCATGCAGTGGAATGTGATTCAGCCTTAAAAAGGAAGGAAATTCTGACACAGGCTACAACGTGGATGAACCTCGAGGACATTATGCCCAGTGACATAAGCCAGTCACATAAGGACAAATACTGTGCGTCTCCACTTATATGAGGTCCCCAGAGGAGTCAAATCCATAGAGACAGAAAGCAGATGGCGGGTGCAAGGGGCTGGTGGGAGGGGAGGATGGGGAGTGAGTTTTAATGGGGACAGTTTCAATGTTACAAATGAGAAGGATTCTGGAGATGGATGGTGGTGATGGTTGCACGTTATGGATGTATTTAACATCACTGAACTGTACACTTAAAATGGTTAAGATGGCAACTTTTATGTTATATGATTTTACCACAATAAAAAAAAATTGGGGGAAAAAGCTTAGAGAGACGAAGGTGCTATGATCCACGTGAGGAAGATTCTAGAAGACAGTGTCTGCTGAGTATCCACCACACTCAGGGGTTCAGTCCTTCCCATCTGAGTGCCCCACACGCCGGGTGCTCCAGGTGAAGCACAGGTGCATCAAGACAGGCGCCTGGCCCAGCCCTGGCTACCAGCAGCCTCACCTGTGGACCCCAGGGGTCTGCGAGGAGGGTATCATTATCTGTGTACACTCCCAGGAGCACCCAGCTGGCAAGTGGACGATTATCCCCAGTTCAAGGAGATCAAGGCTCACCTGAAGTCACTCTCCCAAGGTGACACGTTCAGAGAAGCGGAGATTTGAAGCCAGGCCACCTAGCTCAAGTCTGCTGTGTCACTACTAAACTATAAATTCATCACTAACATTTGCACTGTGTGCTAAGCTCCATACCTATGTTATCTTATCTACTCTCAGGAGACTGCCAGATCGGAATTTTTTTCTCCATGTTGACGAGGGTGAAAATGAGACTGACAGGCTGAATCACACAGCTGCTGCAGGACTGGGTTCTGGCAGAACGGGTCAAGCCTCTGAAACTGAAAACAAAAGGAAAGTTTATGCCAGACAACTTAACGCATCCAGGAGAACGGAGCCAGCAGAACACGCTTTAAAACAATAGTGAGTAATGAAGACAGGTGGCATTGGTATAAGGACAGACAAACTGACAGATGGGACATGAGAGAGTCCAGAAACCAACCCACCTCTGTGTAGCCACCTGACTTATAACAAAGGCAACACCGCAGTGCAGTGGGGGGACAGATGGAGGGGATCATCCCTCAATAAATAGCGCTGAGTCGATTGGACAGTCAAATGGAAAAAAAAAGATCTTGACCCCTACCTCACACCATACACAAAAATAAATCCCAGGTGGGCTGAGACCTACAAGCAAAACGTGAAACAATAAAGCTTCTGGGGGAAAACACAAGTAAACATCTTCCTGACCTTAGCCTTAACAAAGATTTCTTAAACAAACACAAAAAACATTCACCACAAAATATTTGATAAGTTAGACTACATTGAAAAAAAACTTCTTGTCATCAAAAGACACCATTAGGAGTACTGCAATTCAATACATTATCTGAAAAAGGACTCGCAACAAAAACAGATAAAGAACTCACATAAACCAATAAGGAGAGGTTGACAACACCACAGAAAAGTGGACAGAAAACGTGAAGGGCACTTCACAAAAGAGGAAATTCAAATGGGTGATAAACATATAAAAAGGGGTTCAACATCATTGATCATCAACCATAATGTGACACACTTCCACCCCCACCAGCAAAACTAAAATGAAAAGACAGAAAATAGCAAGTGTGGGCAAGGCTGCGGACCAGCTGGGCTCTCACACCACTGCTGGTGGGGTGTGGTCACCTTGGAAACACATTTGTGCCCACCCCATGATCCCACGGTTCCACTCAGGACACACAGGGGAAATGCACCCATGAGTTCCCCATTGACTCGTGCTGGAACATTCACAGCAGCAGCTACGATGATAGCCCCAGGCTGGAAGCTTCCCTGAACCCCACAGTGGGCACACAAGCCCTGGTGAGGACGAGGAACCAGGGTACCCCCTGGGCTCCCGGGGATGGAGGAAGCGGGCCTGTGTTCCACCGAGGGCACAAAACCCAGCCCTGCCACCTGGGCGCTGGAAGAGTGTGCTGGGCGCCGGGTACCCTCTTTCTCCTGACCTGGGCACTGCACTAGCTACGCAGTGTTTCCAGCTCATTAAAAACCCACTTACCATGTGAAATTTATAGAGATGTGTGTATTAGTGTCCTGGAGCTGCCGCAACAAAGCGCCACAGGCTGAGGGTCCTAAACCACAGAAACTGTCTCAGCTCTGGAGCCCAGAAGTCTGAGATCAAGGTGTCGGCAGGGCTGCTTCCTCCTGAGGCCTCTCTCCCGGCTTCTGGTGGCTGCCAGCATCTTCCACGTCCCTCGACTTGTAGAAACATCACTCTGATCCCTGCCTCCGTCTTCACATGGCCTTCTCCCTGTGTGTGTCTGCGTCCAAATGTCCCCTTTTTACAAGGACACTAGTCAGATTGGGTAAGAGCCCACCCTAGTGACCTCATCTTAACGAATTACATCTGCATCGACACTGTTTGCAAATAAGTCCACATTCTGGGGTCCTTGGGGGTTAATACTTCAACATATAAATTTTGGAGGAACACAATTCAATCCACAGCAATGTGTGCACGTCTATAAAGTACATTATGCTACAACAAAAGGGTTTCGTGTTTTTTTTTTTGAGTTAACAATAAAAGTAGCTGAGGTGTGTTAAACATATGACCAGCTGGGCACTGCTCCATGCATATTCCAGGCATTACCTCACCCTCACAGCAATTGCTCCAGATCCTTGGGAAAGAGGTCTAGATTTGGGGTGCAGTGGAGAGAAAAGGAGGGGACCTATCTGAGGCAGGTGGTCCTCCCATCCTGGACATCCACCCTCCAGAGGACGTACCAGGCTCCTGTGTCGTGTCCATGCCAGGCTGCATCTCAGGGCGAGACCCTCACAGAAGGTTGGGCTCAGGTGCCCGTGGCCTGCTCCTCTCCGATGCCCCCCAGGAGGGCATCTTCATCAGCAGCTCCCAAAATCCACTGAGAAAAGAGGGAGAGTCGTGGCCCCAGCTGCTTTGTCTTTAGACGGATGTGATGCTGAGCTGGACCAGGATGAAAATCAGTCCAAGAGGCTGGGAGTTGCTGACCCAAGCAAGACTGCTGTTGTGCTTTCCTTATCATCACACTTTCGGGGTTCAAACTTGCTTTTCTTTCATCATAGCTCAGGGCAACCTAATCCCAAACAGGATTCTAAATAATCTCCTCTCTAGACCTGAAGAAACGCGGCACAATGGCCATAATAAAATCTTCAGGGCAAGAAGAAATGGCTGGCTTGATGGCAGACTTGAAGCTGGAGAAAAGCAAAACAGTGGTACAAAGGAAGAGCTTGAGAAACATTTTTAAATGCAAGAGAAAAGAAAAACACAAAAGCGAGAAGCCAGGGAGAATGGTGGTCTCGCACAGCCTGACCCCAAATACTAGGAGATCCAGAAGGAGGCAGGGAAGGAAGGGGCAGAAGCGTCCAGAAACTGAGATTGCAGGGTAAAGTAAAAAGACGGAGAGAGAAGTACCAAAGGATATTGTGGTAAAGTGATCCATTTTCAGGAAAAGCAAGGCATCTGAAAAGCTCCCAAGAGGAAAAGCCAACAGATGATCTTGAAAGTAGCTACAAGCAAGTTGTACTCGTGTTTCCCACCAAAATGAAGGATGCCAGAGGACCACAGAATAACCGACATCAGCATGTGTGTGTAGGAAGCTTCAGGACCTGAGATGGTCTGGCCCTTTGGCGAAAGCCCCAGAAAGATGGCCCCCAAACGTGATTCTTCAAAGACCCACGCGATCCGTTTTAAATAACACGACAAGGGGGTGTCATGCTAGAAAACATGTGTCTGAGATATGAGAGTCAGATAAAAACAAGAGAATAAAAGCACTAACCACTGCGGAGAAGGTTGCTGCTGACACGAATTTAAAATAAAGTTATAACAATGCCAACTAAACGGAATGCATTTAAAACCTCGGCGATTTAAATGTTACAGCAGGAAGAGTGAGGTTTCCAGGCTCTGAGGACTTAGATGCCCTGAGAGAAGGGGTGTAAAGGAAGATGAAAGCCTTCCTCTGTCTCCCGTAAAAGCGAGTCAGAAGTTACTGTTCAGATTTTGATTATTAGAGAAACACAAATTTAGGACTCTTAGTTTAAAAAGGAAAGTTAAGTGGTAGAATCAAAAACACCATGTCTGCCTTCTAAACCATTACAGAAGATTAAAAAAGGAGAAAAGATGTGAACAAAAAAAGACCAAATAGAAACCATAACCTATAAGGGAAAAGAATCTGAAAAAGAATGTATATATATGCAACTGAATCACTGTGCTGTATGCTTGAAACTAACACAACATTGTAAATCAACAATACTTCAATTTTTTTAAAAAGAAGAAGAAAAAGATAATAATAATAACCCAGCAAGGAAAGAGGGAAGAAGGAAAGGATAAAAAGTGCATCAAAACTCATTCCAAATCTATCAGGATTTCTGATTGTTTTTTAAAAAACACTCCAACGTCTTACTACTTATGAGAGACATCATAAAACAAAATAACACAGGAGAGTATTAAATGAAAAGACGAGGAAGGGCACAGATTGAAGTAAAAATACAGAAAGCTGCAGCAGGATCTTTAATATTGAAAAATTGAATTTACAGCAAAAAAATACTCAATGTGAACATTAGGGGTCATATTATGTTGTTCAAATATGTGAACAAAGATGGAGAATAATAAGAAACATTTGTGAGCTGACCAAGACAACAAGAAAACATCAAAAAAAAAAAAGAAAGAAAATTATTATCAATACAAGGAGACGGGATTAGGTCTGCTTTACAGGCCAAAATAAACAAGCCTGGCAGGGCGGAGACAGAGCAATCAGACGGGTGAGGCAGGTGCCCTGCAGCGGATGGAGCCTCAGGCGCTGTGGATGTGCACACATATTCCCTCAGACACAACGTAATTTCAATCAATATGTAAAATGCAAAATTTATACAGTTCTTGTTTTCTTATCATAGTGTGATGAAGCTACAAATAATAAAAGTTTAAGTAAAAAAGTCCACCACTTAGTAATGTAAACGTTTTGGAGCAAGAAGGATCTAAAATAATGTATTGTTTGTAATAAAATAAATATAAGGATACTAGAGATCCAAATATATGAGATAGAGCCAAAACTGTCATCAAGCATAAATCCATAGCTGCAAGAACTAATGCAATTTTTAAAAGTAAGAGTAAAGAAATATGCTTGCTGTTCACCTTGGGAGTTTGAAAAATACTCCTGGTTTGAAAGATGTTTGGCCAGCGGCCCTTGAGAGACGCCTCAGCCCCTCACTGGAGAGACGGCCGTCCACAGACAAAGCCGCCCTCACAGCTCTGCCAGCTCCTACAGGTGGACGAGTGACCCACAGTGAGGGTCACATCACTGGACACATCACTGGACACCCCCTCACATGCACCTGCCCCCATGACAGGGGACCCTGTGCCTGGACTCCGGGCCAGACACCAGCATCCCTCTGCCATGCCACACCGTCTTTGGGGGTGACAGTCACACTACCCCTTCCACGCCACCTCACCCCATCACCATCTTTTACTGTGGCCTAAGAACCTTGTACCCAGCTGTGATAGGCTGAATTGTGTCCCCCCAAATCCATATGTTGATGCCCTAACCACCCCACCCCTGGACCTCGGAATGTGACTATACTCGGGGAGGGGGCTTTTAAGGAGGTAAAGTAAAACGAGGTCATTAGGGTGGGTCCTAACCCAATATGATTGGTGTCCTTATGAGAAGAGATTAGGACACAGACATGCACAGACAGACACAGGGAGACAACAGCCGTCTACAAGCCAAGGAGAGAGGCCCCAGAAGAAACCAAACTGTCCACACCTTGATCTCAGATCCCCAGCCTCCAAGACGGTGAGAAGATAAAATTCTGCTGCAGAAATTTATCTTCTCCCAGTCTGCAGTACTTTGTTACACAGCCTGAGATGGCTAGTACAACAGCCAAGAAAGCAACAGCAGACATCCCCAGGGACAAAGGACAACCTCCCATGTACCCATCTTGAAAACTTTGTTTCAAGATGAACCCAGCCAATTAAGACACGGATGGAAATAATGTTCAAAACATCAGGAAGAAGACGGTGGAATGAAAAGAAGAAACAGTGGGGCCAGCCTGGAGCCAACAGCGCTGTGACTGTGATAGATGGAAAGACAGACACGGCAGAAATACTTCTGGAAAGGGATATGACATGAGCTAACATCGAGAACACAAACCAAATAATCAAATAATACACAGCGTACAGATGGCTAAGAGGCTCTGGCCTCCTCCTTCACCAGGAACCCTGGGGTCCTTGCGGTTAGCAGATCCCTCCATGAGACCCAGACGGCCCACTGGGAAAGCCCTCAGGTGTGCAGGAGGATGCGGGTGTCATCCTGAGGGTGAACCTGACCCACGCGAGCTCCAGGTGTGCAGGAGGACCCCAGCATCATCCGGAGGTAGGACATGACCCAGGTGAGCTCTGCCTGCTCCGGCCTCAGCAGCCCATCTGGACTTTGCCGCCCTTGGGCCCGCTCTCTGGGGGAGCTGACTGCCCTCAAACAGAGCACCTTGGCACTTCTCCACTTGCAGCCCAATTACAGAAAATCTAAGGGAAAACTACTCAGAATGAAGACTGAAAAGGACACTGGAATGCGTGGCAGAGGCTCTGATGAAGCAAAAAAAGAGAATCCAGGAGATTACTTGCCCACTTTCCAGCCCTGCGGTTCCACCGTGTAGGCAGGTCCCCGCCTTTCAGCCTCCCTCTCTTCCCCAGCACATCAGAGCTCATCCAGCCCTTGGGGACCTGTTTACAAGTGCTTCCCCGTCTCCTCCCCAGCAGGAGGCCAGGCACAAGAGAGAGAAAGCAAGGAGCAACTTTGCTCATCACCTGTCACCAGACGCTCGTGCGGGTCCTTAGGATTCATCATCGAGCCAGACAGACCATGAACACCTGCCTTCAAATACTTAGTATGTGTGGGGAGATAGAAAATGGTACACATAGTATCGTTAAATACACCATATTGTTAGCAGGTCATGAGCACCATGGCAAACCCGGCGTGAATGCCATGCCCGAGGTCAGTGCTCGAGCTGAGTCTCAAAGGCTGAGCAGAAAGGCCAGGGACGGCTGACAGCAATCGTGCCTGGGAGATGGCATCCCAAGCAGAAAAAAGAGCTAGTGCAGGTCATCCGCGGCGGGCAGGAAAAGCGGGCAGATAGCGACTCTGTCAGCGTAGCCATGATCCCCAATTTCTCCACCCACCCGCCACTACTGCCCTCCACCCACCCCCACAGGCCCTCCAGGACTTGCCGGCCATCACCTTGATGGGTGACAGAGGGGGTGCTAGGCTGACCGCATCAGGGGCCGCAGTTCCCCACCCTCCCTGCGTCCACCCTGCACCCTGCCTGCGACCTGCAGGCTTCCCACTGAAACGGGGGGAGCCTAACCCCTACCGCAGCCCACTCCCTCCTGCCTTGGTTCTCCGGCAGCTTTGCTGGGATATACCAGGTGTGGTTTTCTTTTTTGTTTGTAATCACTGCACTTCTTGAATCTGCAGGTTCATGTATTTCATTAGTTTGAAAACACTGGCAGCCAATATCTCTATAAATACTGTTTCTGCTGCATTCTCTCTCCCTGTCTGCTGGGAGCCAGTCCCACACACACCAGCCCACTCACCTCCCTGCTCTTTCATCCTTTGTGTTCTGTGTGCTTGGAGTCCCAGCTGCCCCAGTGGTCACTCAACGCCTTCTAACAAGCGGTGCTTTCTTTTGCTGTGGTCTTCATCTGGCTTTTCTCTGAGCTTTTGCCTAGCCATCTGCCAAAGAAAACAGAGAGAACCTCTGCCTGGTCTGTGCCTCGGGACCACCAAGGACATGGATGGAATACGCACACGTAACCTATAAAGTGCAGTGCACCCGGTAACATGAAACATCTATGAATGAAAAGGCTGGGAGTGATGCGGTCCAGGCAGCCTTTGGGGGGAAGAACGTTCCAAGCATAAGAGAAGCAGTGAGGAGGCCAGGACTGCAGAGCGGAGAGTGACAGGGAAAAGGTGGGTGGGGACGAGGGGCCACCAGGGCCCTGCGTGTGCTGCCAGGATCAGCTGGGGCACAGGTGGGCGGGCGGACCACGAGAGGAGCAGACCCTGACCAAGACAGACCCAGACAAATAAGGGCTGGTCCCTGCCCAGCAAGGGGCAAGCTGGGCACAAGTGCCAGGAAGAGGGTGGTCTGGAGACATCCCAGCCCTGTGTCCCCATCCAGCAGTCCGATGGGAGCCCCAGCCCTCTGTGCACGGCCCTCAGGTCCTCATCCGGGAACCCGGAGGTCAGAGTGCCTCTGGTCCAAATTCCCTCCAGGCACGGATGTTCTGCCCAGCAGCCACCAGCTTGGGGACACTCCAGTCTGCAACAAGGAGCCGGGAAGGGCGTGCGTGCCTAGGCTGCAGTCGCCCTGCGTGTGCCCTCTGCACGAGCCCTTGCTCACCACCTGAGGTCAAGCGGGGTCACGTGGAGAAAACCCTGAGCCCAGCCCCTGCCTTCATGCCAGGACCACAGCCCCCAGGTGCCAGAGAGATGGACCGTCCCTGCCCTCATCCATTCACGGTGACCGAGGTTTGAGCTCCCAGTGTCCCCGTGACGGCTGCACGTCGGGTCAGGCTGGCCACAGTCGCTGCCCTTGGCAATGATTCCAAACCAGCTGGTCGTTTGCAGTTCAGCACAAAAACCCTATTTCAAAGGAAGCTATCATGAGAAGTGCGACCCCAAGAGGGAAGAGCTAGCATTTACTTACAGCCATCTGTGTGCAGGGACCACAGGAACGGTGCTTCCTCTTTTCTCTAATTTGTAGCAGCGTCCGTTTCCATGAGAAAGTCGGGACCTTGTGTGATGCCAGCGCACTCTGCCCTGGGAGCTCTGCTGAGGCCCAGCCGTCCCCTTGAGGACCGTTCCCGACTGAAGAAGCAGACAGCGGCAGGGACCACTAGGCCCAGGCCCAGTGGGAAGGTCCAGGAATTCACAGCCCCGAAGCAGCTTCAGGGCCCTGGGGCACTTTGCCTTCTCTGGGGGAATTACTCAGTTTTCCTCTTGACTCCTGGCAATAAATCCCTGATTCTTCTGCCTGCCAACGCAAGGGACTCGGGTTCGAGCCCTGGTCCGGGAAGATCCCACCTGCTGCGGAGCAACTAAGCCTGTGCACCACAACTACTGAGCCTGCGTGCCACAACTACTGAAGCCTGCGTGCCTAGAGCCTGTGCTCCACAGCAAGAGAAGCCACCGCAATGAGAAGCCTGCGCACCACAGCGAAGAGTAGCCCCCGCTCGCCACAGCCAGAGAAAAGCCCACGCAGCAACAAAGACCCAGCGCAGCCAAACATAAATAAATTAATTAAAAAATAAAAATAGGACTTCCCTGGTGGCGCAGTGGTTAAGAATCCGCCTGCCAATGCAGGGGACAGGGGCTTAAGCCCTGGTCTGGGAAGATCCCACATGCCGTGGAGTAACTAAGCCCATGCGCCACAACTACTGAGCCCATGTGCCACAAGTACTGAAGCCTGTGTGTCTAGAGCCCGTGCTGCGCAACAAGAGAAGCCACCACAATGAGAAGCCCGCGCACCACAACAAAGAGTAACCCCCGCTCGCCACAGCCAGAGAAAAGCCCACGCAGCAACGAGGACCCAACCCAGCCATAGATAAATAAATATATATATATATAATTTTAAAAAATAAAATAAAATAAAAATTTTAATTTTTTAAATAAAAATAATAAAATAACTTTAAAAAAAATCCCTGATTCTTCAAAGAACACAGAGCCCAGCACTCCTCCCCGTCCCCCACAACACTGAAAAACTGGAGCAAAAGGAAGTTTGTTTCAAATATTCCAGACGACTGGTGCTCTGACAGTATTGTGGGGGCGGGGTCCCCACTCTGGACATCCGGAAGGGGCAGGGACGTACGGAGGGAGGAAGTGCACATTGAACATTTCTGGACAATGGTGGTGCCCAAAGTGCAGGCTGCCTGGGGAAGAGGAAGTTTGGGGTGTGGCCTTGTAGCAGTCAGCTGGTGCTGCATAACGACTATTTCCCTGACGTACAAACTCAGCCTTTCTGTTGGCTGGTCAAGGCTGGGCTCAGCTGGGAGGCCAGCTCTGAGCGGCCACTTGGGTCTGGGTCTGCGCCACGTGCTTCTCATCCCCCGTGGTCCAGCAGCCTGACTGGGACCGTCTCCTAGGATGAAGGCAGAGGCACAGGGCGGAGAGCAGGAAACCCTCTTAAAGCCCAGGCCCAGAACCCGCATGCTCTCTCTTCTGTCCAAGGTTGATGCTGATCACATGGTCCAGCCCCATCCAGGGTCCCAGACGCACGTTCCTCTTTCAGTCGGAGAAGCAGTCTGGTGGCAAAGGGCTTGGATGCAGGACAGAGTGAAGAATGGCGGCCAAGGATGCCATCTGCCACCCCAGCCTAAGAAACTTTGACTTGGTCCTAGGGCGATAAGGAGCCGTCAGCAAGTGACACATAACAAGGGCTGCGGGGGTGGGAGGGTGAGGTGGGGCTGCTACAGTTCATCACCCAGGGGACAGATGATAGTTCATCGCCCAGGGGACAGACGACAGTGGCCTGACTCAGGCCTGGCCAAGGGGAGGGTGAGAGATGACGACGAGAAGTTTAGAAGGAAAACCTCTGGCCCTGGGTACCACTGGGTGCCAGGACTGAGACCACCTAGTGCCTAAGGACACGGCCCGGCTTCCAGTTGTGAAATTCGGGGCACAGGGAACCAGAGACCCAGAAGCCGATGGGGGGATAGATGAGGCCAGCTATGTAACCCCGACAATGAGGTGCTGCATCTGTGATTGAGACTCTGTGTGTTTGTGGGGGGGGGGGTCTCCACCAGAGCCACCCTGCCCCAGGGGAATGGGGCAGTGACACCCCTCTGTGGACCCCACCTCATCGGTGCCCCGACATCCCACAGACCCTGGCCAGGGCTGGCTGTGGGAGAGCTTGCCTGTGGTCCCCTCCTTGGCTCGGGTGCCTGGCCCTCCAGGGGATGGGTGCTCCCATGAGCCCAGAGTCTTTGCCCCAGCTGGAACGGGGTCTGATAAGGTGGCCCAGGCCCCTGCTCATCTCCCGCACTGGAGGAAGGAAACAGCTGGTTGCCACGGCAACCTGCAAGCCAGCCTCCCCCACCTCAGGCCAGCTGCCCAGTCCCAGGCCTGTGCCGCTGAGTGCGAGGCCCCAGGTGGGGCGGGCAGGACAAAACTCCCAATGTCCTGACACCTGTAGCGTCTGCTGTGCACACCTGTTCCTCTGCGTACCACCCGGCTTGCCAAGCTGAAGAGCCCAAAGGATGAAGGCAGGGACCCCCTGCGTCAGGGCCAGGGGCTGCTCCGCGCCGTGCCCGCCCTGGGTCCATCATGCACACAGGTTGCCCGAGCTCAACACCCTAGGGACCCCGCCCCAGGTCCTGTCTTCTGAAACTGCTCCCATAGCCCATGCCTCCCCCAGCCCACACCTCTTTAAACAAACTCAAGTGGGACAAGAGCTAATCCCGGCACCGAGGACCCAGGAGTGTCCCCAGACCCCACCCTGCACCCTGCCTGCCAGGAGCCGACACGTGGGGAGCGCCCGGCTGGTCCAGTGGCTGCGTGGGCCTGGGGGACGTCTGGACCACTGTGGCCCTTTGTCCCTGAGCCCAACTACAAAGGCTCCACTGCCCCTCTCCCCAGAGCCTGGGGGGGTCCCCCCCGTGAGCCCCTCTTGTCCTCCCCAGATCACGCAGGCCCTGGGCTCCAAAGGGTCCTTCCTCAGCAGGAGGCTTCCCTGCCTTTGAGGGGAGGGTGCGCACGAGGACCCCTCCACCCAGCCTCAGTCTCCCCACACCCACTTTTCCAGCCCCTCCCAGGGAGCATCCCCCCACAGAAGGGAAGACTCTCCTGCTCCTGTCTTGTCTCCACGGCCCGAGTGCTTTAGGGTTTGGCTGTACTGGAGGCCGGCGTGCGCCTTCCCTGCCCAGGGCGCCCCGGTACAGCAGCAGGGGTCCTCATGGCAGCTAGAAGGGGGGCCACAGGCAGTGGGGCAGCAGGAGGCCAAGCGGAGGTGGCAGGGGCTTTCCAGACATCAGAAGCCCCCAGAACTACCCCCACCTCCCTTGAGAAGTAAGGAGCAAAGGAGGAGTGAGGTGGAGGCTGGAGGGGGGCTTACATGCCTCCCTGGGCAGTGAGCTCACTCCTTGACTGATCTAGGGGACAGAGCTGACATGGGCGACACCCCTCTTCCTGCTCCTTCCTCCTGCCCCCCAGCCTCCTGTCTCACAGACACACACACAGACACACACGCGCGCACACACGCGCACGCATGCACACACGCACACACGCGCACGCATGCACACACGCACACATGCAGGGCAGTGCAGCGGAGCCGCACGCGGAGCTCTCAGCCCCCTCTGCCCAGGGCCGCCCCGCAGAGATGGGGAAACAGGGCCCGCGGCCCTTGGCAGGCAGGGAGGGGGAGCGGGCCGTTGGCAGACGATGGCCTGGGCGGGGGGCCGCCCTGGCGTCTGCACAGATGGAGGAGGCTCCCCTGTGTCCAGCGCGGTCACATGGCCTCTGCCACGGCCTCCCCACCCGCTGAGCATCTCGCCATCTGTGCACACACTTAGCTGCCAGCTCTGCCACCCTGGCTATGCTGGGCCTGCCCCGTCCCTGCCCCTTTGGCCTGCCTGCCCCCAGCAGCTACCTTCTCCGGTGAGGGTTCGACCCCATCACGGGGCTCTCTACAGCCCTCCATGGCTCCCACTGCCCTTGGGACCAAGCCTGGGCCTGACGCTGCCGGCCTGGAAAGTCTCTTCTGCTGGGCCTGGTTCTGCCCTCCCTGCCCCAGACCCTCATTCCCTCGTGGCCCAGCTCTGGAGAACCCCACAGTTGCCCCCTTTCCTCTGGATGTGCCACCTGCTGTCTGGGACCTTCCCCCAAGGAGACAAAAAACTCCGTCTGTGACTCAGCTCAGCTCCCCTTCCCCCTCACCAGTCACGCCACCTCGGTTCACTCTGGATAACGCATTTTACAGAAGAAGGTGGCCTGTGGGCAGAGACCGCAGGGGTGAGGGAGTGAGCCGCGTGGACGCGGGGAGCCGTGCCCTGGACAGCACGTGCAAAGGCCCTGAGGCAGGAGCATCCTGGGGAGGCGGAAGGATGAGCAGAGAGGTCGTGAGGCTGGGTGGGCTGAGAGCGGTGAGGGGATGATGGGCTGTCGAGAGTGTTCAGTGCAGGAAGCGCAAGAAGCAGCCGCAGGTGCCGGGCCCAGAACAGTAATTATTATCCCGTGCGGCCCTCCCTCCTGACAGCCACTGTCCTGTGCACGCATTCGTGCCAACACAGTGTGTAACCCTCGGCAATCCCCTCATTATGCCGTCTTGCAGATAAATAAGCAGACAGAGAGGGGAAGTGACCTACCCAGGGCCACAGAGCAGCTAAAGAGCCACAGGTTGGGCCACACGTGTGCCCCACCGCCACCCAGGCTTGTTTCCGGTGGGCAGTGACCCTCCCTGCCTGACCACCGCCCCCCCCAAGGCAACGCCCCATCTGGCCTGGGTCACGGGGTGACAGCACAGAACTCTGAGCGTCAGCTACCCTCCCAGAAAGCAGCTAAATGGAGGAGACGCATGCTCCCAAGTCCCTCAGTTGCCTGAACTGAAACATTAACTCATTCATTCACTCACTCACTCATTCACTCATTTATTCAACAAATCCCACTAAGCCCCACCCACTCCTCAAGCCCAAGCTGAGGACCCTGGAAAGCACAGCCGCATCCCCAGCTGGAGGGGTCCACAGACAAAGACAAGAACCATGGCGAGGAACGTACAGGGATGGCTGAGTGTGAGGACATCTCTCTTCTGGGCATCAGCCAAAAGATGCCCATCCTTGTGGGGACGGCCACTCTCTCCCAGCTTTTAGGGCCACACTGTCCGTTCCTGTTAGGATTCTCAGGGACACGAGAGACCCTGAGGTCTCCTGCCAGGCCTGCCACCCCACCCGCCCCGTGTCCCGGGCTGGGAAGGGAAGATGTCACCTGCCAGTGGCCTAGAGAGATGGCACACAGCCGGCCTACCCGTCCAGACTGGTCCAGATGCTCTGCTGACCACTGAGCTTCGAGACGCCGGCAGATGGGCATGGGGCGAGGACTGCCTGAGCCTGCCAGACCCTCTGGCAGATGGAGGTCAGCAGGGTTGCTCAGGCCAGACCTCAGGCAGGGGACTTGGGGTCTGGGGTCCCAAGAATCAAGGCAGACTGGGCGTGGGGCATGGAGAGACATGTCCTGGCCTCGGCCCAACTGCGCAGAGAAGAGCACTCCAGAGGGGCTGGAGGCGTGAGACTGCTCCCAGACACCAGACACAGCAGACGCTTAAGTGAGAGGGAGTCCCTCCCCTGCAAAGGGGCTGCTCCGGGCTGAACTGTGTCCCCAAAATTCACATGTTGAAGCATTAACCTCCAGTTCTTCAGCATGCGTCCATGTTTGGAGATACGGTCTGTAAGGAGGTGATCGGAGTGGCCCTAACCCAATATGACCAATGTCCTTATAAGAAGGGCAGATTAGGACATAGACACACATAGAAGGAAAACGACAGGAGAAGACGGCCGTCTACACGCCAAGGAGAGAGGCTTCAGGAGCAGCCATCACGGCCCACACCCTGACCTTGGACATCCAGCCTCCAGGGCCTTGAGAAATAAATGTCTGTTTTTTAAGCCACCCCGTCTGCGGTACTTGGTCATGGCAGCCAGAGCAGACTAACAGGGCCGCCCAGAGAGGGCAGCACATGTCAGAGTTTGGTCCTGCCTGGCCCCATCGCCTCCCGGCTGCATGGGCCCAGGCGTCACTGGGAGTGGTTGCCATAGTTACGGAGCGCCGCGGCCAAGGCCAGCACTTCATCCTTTGGCTCCGGAGCCTCATAACAAGGGGTGAAGTCTCTGCGGTTCCCGCACAGTAACTGAGGCTCAGGGTGGCCTGCAGTGAGGGGCCAGGAAGCCAAGAGCCCCTGAACTCCTGAGCACCACCAACCCCTCCTGGGGGGACAGGTAAGCATTCAGCAAGGACGACGGAGAGCAGGAGGTCCAGGACCCACCACTTCACCCTGGGGAGCCTGGACCCTGCTCTCCGGCTGGCCCAGGGAGCCCTCCACCCAAAGCTCAATACGCCCAGGAAGCCAGCCCTGCGGTGCCCTCCCAGCCCCCAGCCTCACGGAAGTATAGGGTACCCGGAGAGCCCTCCTAGGGATGGTGACGAATGACCAATGAAGCTCAGGGGCTCCCCGCAGAGCTCGGGGAGCTCTGAAACCTGAATTCGCCAGTGGATCTTCCTCCCGGGAGGGCTGAGGAGGGTGTCTGGGTCGGAGCCTGGGCTACCCCCACAGATGTGACTTCGGGACCCAACTTGCCGCTGATCTTGGGGCAGGGCTGGAGCCTCCCCTGTGCTACGGCTTGGCCTCCAGTTTGTTTTCACTGCTCTTGTTTTGTAAGTGAGAAGGCTGGGCCCAGAAAGATTGCAGCTTGCCTGGGGACACACCTCCTAAGGGACTGAACAGAATTTGAACAAAGGGGTCCTTGGCTTGTGAGCCCCCCTCAGGTGGGCCCCACGCACACACCCCACTGGCTCCTTCTCCAAGGTGTTCCCTCTACTTGGAATGCCCTTCAAAGTTCAGTGCAGACAGGTCACCTCCTCCAGGAAGACTTCCCTGACTCCCCCACCCCACCCAGCCAGCTTGTGTAGATGCCCCTTCTCCAATGTAGACAAGCTGTCGTTAGCTCATTCGACACATTCTGGGCAGAACCATGTCTCTATCTGCATCTTCTCTCCAGCCCCTGGTGCACAGCAAGGTGCCAGCCCTGCTAGACCCATCCCAGTCTGAACAATTGCCATCCTCTGGGCAGCTATGAGTAAACCTTCGGTACCTTCAGCCAAGCTCTTTTCATTAGCTCTGTGTTTGTTTTGGTTGTTTTTGCCCTTTTAAAGAAAAAATAGTTTATTTTTAACATATTGATGCTGTTGCTTTCTTTTAAAGAAGGTGCAAAAAAAATGCCTGTTTCTTTGCTCGGCCCAGCATGTCTGTGAGCAGCCCTTCTCCTCAGACACCCCTGAGACTCTGTCTGGGCCCCGGCACCCGTGGCTCCCCTGGATTCTCAGAGGGGAGGCGCTCTGGGTCGAGAGGGAAGGGAATGTGGTGATTCACCTCTGGGGGACAACCCAAAGACGCAGAGGAAGGCCCCCTCCCCACTGGGAACAAGGCATCTTTGGGCTTCAGGGAGGCAGGGCGAGAACGCGAGCATCAGTGCTTCCTGCCACTCCCAGGAGCCCACTGGCCATCCCTCCTGGCCGGGCGCTAGAGCCTGGGGATGCAGCCCGTCCCTGACCTCGAGAAGCTCAAAGAGCAGAGACGGAGACAGAATAAGAGGCGTGAGGGCTGCGGCCGAGTAAGGGAAAGGGAATGGGGCCACAAAGAGGGGTCCAGAAGGCTTCCTGGAGGAGGTGGCTCCTGAGCTGAGCCCTGAAGGACAGACAGGAGTCCAGCAGATGAACAGGCACAGAAAGGATGCGGCAGGAGCACGCCAGACCCTGGAGGCACAGGAGACGGTCATGGTCAATACCGTCTGCCGGGCAGGGCTGTGGTAAGGGCTCTCCAGGCTCGTCCACCCACTTATTCACTTCTCCCTTCTTCTGCCAGCGGCCTCCCGCCTCTGGGAAGGTCCTGTCCTCTGGCCAGGCCTCCTCCTTCAGTTTTTACTCACCTTCCTGCTTCCCCATGTTCCAGCCAAGGAGAAAGAAGACAATCAGGCCAGGCAGCCCCAGCCTGCCAAGAGGGAATGAGCCACGTGGGCATCTGCCTGGATCCCCCATTTACACACGGGGTTGGGAGAGCTGTGCCCACACACACCCACGCGAGGGCACACACTCCTGCACACGTACACACACAGGGCACTCACATACTCACACGCAGGTGCCTACCCGTGCACGCACACACACACCAAGGCCCCCTGATGCCCACATCACAGGCTGGTGGAAAGTGGCAGGAGTCACTGTCACCGGTTGCATCTCCGCGGTTTCCATGGCAACTTCCCTCGCGGACACCCTGGGTTTGGTCCGGCTCGGCGAGAAGCACGGCTCTTCCCGCCTTCTGCAGCCTTTCAGAGAAGACTCTCTGGTGCTGGATGGCTCAGCACTCGGTCATTGGCTTCTGCCCTCGTGGCAGGAGGTGGCAGCAAACTGCCAGGACCACACCTGCCCTGACCTTAAGATGCTGCTTGACCTTCTGGAAGCTGCGACCTCGCTGAACCTCAGCTTCTCTGGCCAGGGGAGCAGAAGCCACCATCTGAGGGCTGGGCGTGCTGACTGGCCCGGCACACGCAGCTGCCTCCTAGTGGCTGTCCCTTGACTCGCTCTGGGGGTCTGGGGTGGGGGCCCCAGAAGGGGGGCTGCTCTGTATGTCGACCTGGCCGGGGTGCCAGGGCAGAGCTGGCAGAGGGCCTGTCTCTGCCTTGCAGTCCCCTCAGGAAGGGCACAGATGTGACCCTTCCGGTCACAGCTCTGTGGTCCCACGAGGCAGAAAGCCACCTGGGCAGCGCCGGCCACCCAGGGTCCCTGGGGCCAAGAGCTCTGTGAACGGCAGTCACTTTCTCAGCCAAGGGTGGCCTGGGGCCATCCTGGGTCCCCCTCCAGCTGGATCCATGGGCCACTCTCCACTCAGCAGCAGGTGACCTTTCAGAGCCCCTGCCTCTCTCCCTAATTCTCTGCCCCAGCGACACACACTCCCTCGGGACCTCTGCACCTGCCTCCTGCCTGCTCTGCCTTCTCCCACCAGCACACGTGTGGCTCAATCCCGGCATTTCCGCTCACAGACTGCCAGGAGAACCAGCGTGACCCCAAACCCCCAGCATGCTGCACCCCGAGCCAAGATGACAGCGGCTGCCGTTCCTACTGTCCCAGAGCTGCGCACACGGACTCCCGGCTACCGCTCACTTCCCACTCCCTGAGCCCACAGCGTCCCTCCTCCACGCTCCTGTCACAGGTCCACCTGTGCCATGCACCCCTGGTCATTCTCCAGACACGGCGGTGGTCACCGGGCACAGTGTCCCCACATGGCCCACGTCCCATATGCCCGTATAGGCCGATCCAGGGACCACGTGGCCTTCCCCTTCCCTGTATCCACATGTACAATCTGTAGGGGGCGTGGGTTCGATCCCTGGTCAGGGAACTAAGATCCCGCAAGCCACACGGTGCAGCAAAAAAAAAGAAAAAAAAAGAAATTGAAATGTGACAGAGGAAACTACACAATTGCCCGAGGCATTTGTGAGTGGATTCCTTTATAATCTAAGAGCAGGAAAAGCCTTTCTAATCATGACTCAAAGCCAGAAGCAATGAAGGGAGATACTGGTGATCCCGAGATACAGATTGTATGTGTGCATGTGAAGCACTGAGCCCATCAACAAGGTCAAACACATGAGGTCAAAACATGGAAGAAACACGACAATTCATGTCAGGGGCAAAGGGCTGATCCCCCTACTACATAAAGAGCTTTTGATATGACAGGGACGGGGAGGACCAAATCTGATGGAAAAAAGAGGGGAGGACAGAAGACGTGAGCAGGCAGTTCACAGAAGGAGAAACACAGAAATGCAGAGGCCCCTCAATCACAGGAAAATGGGCTGAACCTCACTTATCATGAGAGAAATGCAAATAAACCACCAGGAGATCCGCCCCCCCCCTTCCCAACAGAGCTCCACGGAGCTCTGGGCAGGTGGGTGCAGAGTCAAGCATGCTCACCCGCCGCTGGAAGGGGAGCAACGCGGTGCAACACGGGAGGGAAATTCAGCGACAAACGGCAATTTCCCGTTAGACCCAGGAATCTCCATTCCATCCGGAAGACGCGCCTCCTAGAATGTGGAATAGTGCCTACAAAGGGTGCTGTCAGGGCGGGGTCAACGTTGTCACACCACGGGGCACTCGCCAGCGCCCTGGCTTCAGTCAGAAGGGCCAGACGCTAAGAGCAGGCTTCCCGGCCCCAGAGCAAGGGCTACACAGGATCCATCGCCACAGCTTCGTAAGGACCACGCCGACCCACCAGCAAAATAATTGCCGGCCGGGGCACAATTCAACAGTCCAGACATAACCGTGTTGATCATTTAAAAACGTATATTGTAAACCTTAGGGAAACCTCTAAAAAGTTTTTTAAAGAGGTGTAAATAAGTCAATAGAAGAGATTAATTGAATCATTTTGAAATGATCTATCGAAACAGAGATGGCAGGAAAAGAAGGGGAAAGATACAAAAAGATACAAAAAAAGATAGTAAACGTCCTCACGTACGTGCTTCCGAAGAATAACAGTAAAAGAACACAGCTCACTTATGGAAAATAAAAGAAAACCTTCACTTATGAAGGACTCATACCTAACTTCCCATCTTACAGAAAAGACCAGCACACAAGGACACCTTGCACAATACTGGGGGAACGGACAAAGGCAGGACGTGGGTGTCATCCACACCTGACCCAGCCCTTCAGAATGAAGGTCATGAAAAATGTGTCGAGGAATTACAGTTCTAACCCAAAACTTTAAATCTAGAAAGAACTTGTCTGGATTAAAAGATACCAAAGAGGCAAACAAGTGATGCAGTGCATACAACTTGGCTGGGTCTTGGTTCAAACTCACAGCTACAAAACAAGCTTGAGGGACATTTTGGCCACTTTCAGTCTGGACAGGATATTAGCTGGTATTTGAGAACGAATTGCTAATTTTCTTAGGTATGACAGTGGCATTATGGTTCTGTATTTAGGGTTAAGTGTCAGTGTGTCTGCAACTTATATTGAAATGTTCAGAAAAAAAAGAGGGAAGGAGAGAAAGAACACACATGGCAAGATGTTGATAACAGCTGAACCTGGGTGGGAGAGATACAGGTGCTCATCTTCCATATTATTCTTCCGTTATGAAAGCATTCGTAAGTAAGAAAAAATCCCGCAGTTACGCGCAGATCAGATTTCCAGGAGGTGTGACCACCTGGCGCACCGGCACGTGCCCAGAAGTGAGCAAGAAGGGCTGCTCAGCGGCCACCATGGCCAGCACCAGGCACACCAGGCCGCGTCTGCTGTGTGCAAGTTGACTGGTCCAGCCCTGGCATCCAACCCACACTCACCCCCCCGCCCTCTGCCCATCTGCTCTGATTTCCATCTGGGGATCCACGTGGTTTTCGGGAAGCTGACTCCACCCTAATCTGAGTGAAATGAAAATGAAAATCTCCACCCTATCCTCCAACCTCAGAGGTTGGTTCAAGGATGCTCAGGTGATCTAAGTCAGTCCAGTCAGCTCAGAGTGGGTGTGGATGAAGAGCCATAGACTCAGGACCTGCTGGCAAACAACTCGAGAACAGACGGGGAGGCAGCCCTGGGACAAACCAACCCTGCAGAAGCAGCATGCAGTGGCTAAGGACTGGGTCCTTGGTGACACCCTGGAGCTGCTGGAGCACACCTCACCTGAAGCTGCCACTACCGCTGGGTTGGTCTGTTGTAGAAGCTGATAGATTCACTTAGGTTGCATTTCTGTTGCTCACAACCTAGAGCATCCTTTAATGCTATACAGTTCTATAGGGGAGTCCGTCAGGCCCTCAATTACAGTCTTAAATCAGTAAACAATTCTGTACCTTGTTTCCCAGAACTCAGGAGTGTAGCCCCTAAAATTTAGGAGAGGGAAGGGCAGCTGCAGGCAGGCATGTCAAAAACATGGAACAGTGAGAGCTGACAGCACACAAGCAGATGGGCTCATCACAAAAGAGGAAGCCCAGATGCTCACCCTCGTGCATAAGCAGGGAAATGTGTATTAAAGCCACAGTGAGATAGAGCTTCACACCCACCAGGCTGGCAAAAGTTCAAAACCCGGGTAAAATCAAGTGCTGTCAAGGATGTGAATGCCTAGAATGTTCGCACACTACTGGTAAGAGTGTCAATTCATGGAGCTCACCTTAGAAAGCAATTTAGCACACCTGAAACTAACACAACATTGTAAATCAACTATACTCCAACAGAAAATAAAAATTTTTTTAATTTAAAAATTTTTTTAATTTTTTAAATTGTTTAAAGGAAACTAATTTAGCACATACATACACATGCATATACATATATACGTGTGTCTGCATATTGTATTATATGTATGCATATATGTGTAGGTGTATGTGTATATAAATTTATACATTTATATGGCAAAATAGTAATAACTGGTGAATCTAATTGGAGGGCAGGCAGGTGGTCATTGCCTTATTCTTTCAACTTTTCTGTTTGCTTGAAAGTTCTCTAAAATAAGCTCAGGGAAATTGGGAGATTGGGATTGACATATATACACTAATATGTATAAAATGGATAACTAATAAGAACCTGCTGTATAAAAAAATAAATAAAATAAAATTCAAAAATTCAAAAAAAAAGCTCAGGGAAAATAAACTCAAAGAAGGCAAGAAAGGGAAGAAAATATATGCAGAATCAGTGGGCAAATAGAAAGCACAAGACAGAAGAGAAGCTTTGAACTTAAGTGTGTCAGAAATGCATTAAGTATAAATGGACTAAGAACTCTAATTAAAATCCAACATTGTAGACGGAATACAGTTGCCTGGAGGGGTCAGGAAAAGGTGAGCCAACGCCCAGAAGGCTCTGTGTCTGGTGTATCTTGGGAGGGTTTTCTCCAAAATGACCAAAACAACAAAGCCAGAGCCCTCCCACACGGGACAGAGCGGCCGAGGCCTGGCCAGACGGGGCCCCTGGGTGACACTGCATGGCATCCCCACCACCGGGTCCCATCAGCCTGCCTGGCACACCCAGAAACTCCACCACGAGGGGCTCCTGGGTCTGCTTCCAGGAGAGGGGGCCACGGAGTCACACTGACAACTCCGAGAGGTATAGTGCCAGGCCGGACGCCCTGTATTAACTGAGTGATGGGCCGTCCGGCAGGTCAGACGCTCCCCCTGGGCTGGGCCAGGGCTCCCCCCGCTGTGGACAAGCCACGTGGGAGGGTTAGGGTCAGAAGGCAGCCAGGGACCGGAGTCAGGCTGGAAGGTGACACACGGGGAAAGGCAGGCCATGGCAGCCAGGGGCCCACCTCCAAACTCAGGGAGGGCGGCTGGGGTGCCGGGGTGGAGACCCCTCCCTGGCACCACCAGGGGCAGCCATCAGCCCTCCCTTGTCCTGGCTCCCGGCCGTCCTCAGCCTGGGAAGGCCCCCCGGAAGGAGACTCTGCTACTCTTCATGGTCAAAGCCACGCGGGCCCCTCCTCCACGTCTCACCTAGGGAACGTCACCGCTGCGCCTAGTCTACCCTACACACGCTCAGGACATTACACGAGCCTACGGTTGGGCAAATGACCTCGCACAAAGCCTATTTCATAATGAAGTGTTGACCGTCTCATGGAATTTACTGAATACTGGACTGAAAGTGAAAAACAGACCTGCTGTCTGGGTCCAGAAGGGTTGTGAGTGTATCGGTTGTCAACCCTGTGATCTCAGGCTGACCGGGCGCTGCAGCCACTGCCCAGTGTCACGGGATAGGATGGGACCAAATATAGAAAAGCCATAAGTCACACCATCATTAGTCAGGCACCCCCTGTGTACAGAGGGAAAGATTTATTTCAAGGATTGGCTCATGCAATGGCGGAGGTTTGTGGGTCCAGGATCGCAGGGTGGGAAGGAAGCTGGAAACTCAGGGAAGAGTTGATTTCAGGTCCACGGGCGGGCTCAGGAGCCCTCTTCTTGGGGGAGGGCAGCGTTTGTTCTATGAAGGCCTGACGGACTGGATGAGGCTCACCCCCATTACGGAGGGCAATCTGCTTTACCCAAAACCCACCAATGTATTCAATAGATGCTAACCTCATCCCAAAATGCGCCATCACAGAAACATCCTGACCAGGTATCTGGGCACGTGGCCCAGCCAAGCTGACACATAAAACTACCCATCACAGATACCATTTCTAATAATACTGATAACATGAAATCCCTGGTAATAAACCTAACAAAATATGTGCAAGACAAACAGAAAAAACAAAACAAAACTTTTTTTGCACGTCGTTAAAGAAACATTAATGGAGAGAGAAAACAGGTACGTTTAAAAATCAAACATGTACCTGAATTAAAGGTCCCCAAAATGTTGTGAAGATATCAATTTCCCCCAAAACGACTTGTAGAGTCAACACAATGCCAATCACAATCGCGTGTGTGTGTGTGTGTGCGTGTGTGCGCACATACGTGTGTGTATAGAACTTGACAATCTGATTCTAAAATTTCCATGGAATTACAAATCACCAAGATTAGCCAAGATACTCTTGAAGAATAACAAGGTAGGAGGGCCTGCCTGCCCTACCAGACCCCAAGATTTCCTTTAAAGCTACAATAAAGCCACCGGTGAGGAACCGGTGTGTACCACGTACGCTAGGGAAACATGACCTCCCCTGTTTGCTGGAGAAGCCCGGAGATCAGTGGACAAAGGGCAGACCTTTCCTTACTACCAGTTTGGAGACCTGATTATCCAGAGAGGAAAAAATATTAATCACACTGTCCACAAAAATCAATGCCGGGAAAAAAATAAGTAATAAATTAAAAGCAATACCAGGTGGATTAAAGACTAAAATACGAACGACAAATCCACAGATCTTTTGGAAAGGCATAAAGGAGAGAATCTGATGATTTCAGGCTAGGGAGAAATTTCTTAAGCAGGACACAAAAGGTACAAATTATAAAGAGAAGGACGAATTAATTGGGTGACATTAAAATTTAGACCTTCTTTCTGTTCACCAGTCACCACACAGAAAATGAAAAAATAAGCCACACTGGGAGAAGATGTTTGCAGCACAGATGACCAGCAAAGACTCATTAGGAAATATAGAGAGAACTCTTAACTATTCTCTAAGGAAAAGACCAAAAAAAAATTTTTTTTTAATAGACTAAAGACTTGAACCGGTGCTTCAGAAAAAAAGAAATTCAAATGGCAAAGCAACACAAGCAAAGAGGCAGCCCTCGTGAATACTTAAGGAAATGCAAATTAAACCACAGGGAATCCTCTTTGACATTCACTCCGTTGTCAAACATGTTGAAATCAGACAGAACCAAGCGTTGGTGGGACGCAAAGCGAGGCTCCGGCTCACAGGACGCTGCAGGTCCTGCCCACGGCTGCAGCCCCTCGGCCACCAGCCCGCAGTTCCAGGGAAGGCGTGAAAACCGTGGACAAAGCAGATCCCTTCCGGGTGTTTCAGTAAATGAGTGTTTGTGACCTGGGCACCAGAATACGATGCTTTCAGTGCCCGAAGCAGCATCGTGTTAAGTGTGGCACAGGTGTCCACAGGACACACACAGCAACAAGAGTGAACAATAGCCCGGCACCAGCCTGATTGAAGCAAGTCACTAAAGGATTCCTATCACGTGGCCCCATTTATAACAGATTCAAACACAGAGGAACAACCAAACAGTATGGGTCTGGGGATGCACACATCGTGGAGAAACTGTAGTGGAAAGCTAGAACCAGCTGTCACAGAAGTAGGGTTCGGGGTTCCAAAGCGGAAGGGGGCTCCCAGGGGCCGGGCACCACTGTTCTTGTGCACAGCGGACTGGGAGGGACTGGACGGCCTCCGACCTGACCGTCCAGGTGCACAGGGGCAGGTGAATCAGCAGGACAACCCAGTGCCCAGAAGCACAGGAGCCCAGAGGCACCTTAGCGGCACCTCAGCCAACCTGGAGTCACGCCCGCAGTGCGGCGCCCAGTCAGCCAGAGGGGCCCTGGCCAGACACCTGTCCGGACAGGAAAGGACCCCGCCAGTCTCCGGTCAGGCCCCTCTCTGGCACCTTGTCTTCAGGGGAACGAGGGAGAAGGACCCAGGCAGGGCATCCCTCCTCCGCCAAGGTGTGGCCATAGCTCTGGTCCCAGGCATGGGAGAGACCCCGCTTTGATGGACCTTTTGTCCTAGAGTTCCCTTCCCAGCCACAGGCACCCGGGAGAGGGTGGGGACACCACCATCTGCTGGAGGCCTCCCTTGGCAGGCTTGACCCCATGGAACAAGGGGTCAACATGTGGCAGCCCCATCGTCGCCCGGGGAGCAGCAGAGAGGCTCCTCCAAGGTCACACCGAGGTCCCCTCTCCAAGGTCACGCCGAAGTCCCCTCGGGAAGGTGTGAGTCAGAACGGAAACCCAGAAGTGACAGCCTCCAAGTGCTGTGGGCCCCCCGCTGGCGCCGCAGGTGCACATACACACTCACACACCCATTCACACTCACACTCACACGCCCCAGCCCACTGACTCACAGAGGACTCACTCCTGGGCACAGCCAGTTGGGTCAGAACACAAGGTCAGCAGGACACCGTCCTTGGCCAGACGGGTTAGACCCCAACCTGAGAACCGGGGCCCGGGCTCTGTCAGCGGCCCGGACGGCCCAGGGGCTTTGGGAACCCAGAGACTCGGATAGGAGGAAGCAAGAGAGCTGGAGAATGAAGCCACTGCCTGCCCCCCTCCCCGCTTCCCCTCCTCTCCCCCCCTCCTCGCCCCTCCCCACCTTACCGACCTCCCAGTCTCCACACCCTGACCCCGAGCTCCAGCCTAAGCCCCGTCATCGTGCCAGTGATGACCTGTCTTCCCCAGAGCACAGGCAGACATCCCATGTGCATCGGAACACGTGGATGCCTCACCCAACATCCTGTAACGCAGGTGTGTGGGAACCCCGTCACCAGCACCCACCTAAATAAGATGGGAAGAGAAAAGGACAGATGGGGGATACGTGTGAACCGTAGCTGAGGTTGGCCCTTGACCAGTATACACACGAATATGCACATAAGTTCCCCACCTGAGGAACTGCTGCCAGAGAGATGGTCCCAGCACCAGCCCACCTCCGCGGACGGCATGGGGGCTGCAGTGGCTCGAGTGAGCCCCCCTTCTCCTTTCCTGTGTCCCCCCAGTTAACCTCCAGGTCACCTGGAGAAGTGGCCTCCTTCAGTGTCCTGGCTGGACCCCAGAGGTCTACGGGGTCGGAGCGCCCGGGATTGAGCCGCCTGTGCAGGAAGGGGAGTGGGTCCTGAGTCCAGCACTGGCTCTGCGCCCTTTGGTCCTGTGACCCAGAGCAGCTCCCGACACCTCACAGCCTCAGTTTCCCCAGGAGGTGGCAGAGAGAGCCTAGAAAATCTGCTGGATGAATGAGTGAGTGAATGATTAATCCCCCCGCCCCCTCCCCATCTCCGGCTCCTGCCCGGCAGCACTTACGTGGGCTCCTCTAATCCTTCTTAAACAGGAAAAAGGGCCACTGAACCCTCAACCTCTCACCTCCCCTTTGCAGCCAAATGTCCAAGTCCAGGAATCCTTGCTGCCTCGGGCTCATGCTGCCCCTCCCTCCCTGGAAACCCCTTCTCCCTGTCACCCACCCAGTGACACTGCCCTCCTCACGCCCCCAGGGACCTCGGGCTGCAGGACTTTCTGTCCTTCCATCACTTCTTATCCTTGCTTCACTCAACCCTGGATCTCTCCCTCCCTCTCCCCCCACCCCCTTTCTCTCTCTCTCTCTCTCTCCTGAAAACCCACCTCCCATGGACCCTACCCACACACAGGCTGGAGCCTGGCATACAGTAGGAGCTCAAGCAGTGCCTTCTCCCTCCAGCCAGTGCATTTGCTCTGCACACACCCACAAGGCACCCACCAAGTGCAGGCTCTAAGGACCCAGGCGCCACCCCGGGACCGTGGTCCTAAGCAGGAGGGTGGGCAGCAGGGCCAGGTGTTTCCAGGCACGGGACCTTCTGTGGGCCCCGAGGACGGTGGTGGAGCGGGACAGCTGGAGCTCCTGAGGCTGCAGTGCCCGGTGGGATCTGGTAGGGGCGGGCTGGACCGAGGATTTCAGGCAAACATGGCGTAGACAGCATTTAAGGTGATGCCAGGGGTCACAGGGCCCTCGGAAACCAAGCAGCCAGGCCAGACATGTTGGGGAAGATGCTGATTTCCTGGGACAGGGCACAGCCATCACTGTGTCACCAGACAGAGCAAACAGACCCGTCCCAGACGTGAGGGCCGGGCTGCTTCTGCTGTGTGTGCTGTGCTCCTGGGGAAGGCTGTGCTGGCTGGCATGGGCTCCCAGGCCAGCTCATTACCCCTGCGCGGCCCCTGCAGTCCAGTCCTGGCCGTGGGGTGCCAGGCAGGGAGTCGCCCCGGGCAGGAGGGCGCTGCCCTGGAGGGGGCTGTGAGGAAGCTCGGTGGGCTTCCCTTTGATGCCACAGGGACTGTCCCCCACGGAGAGCTGTCTCCTGTTCTTCCTTTCACAATCCCCAAGTTCATGTCCTCAGCTCTAATGACGGTGGCAATTGTCCGTTTGTCTGCGTCTATCCCCCCCCACAGACCACCCAGCCCATAAGCGCACACACACACGTAGGGCAGGCAGTATCCAGGAGGGCGCCTGGCAACAGTCCCAACAGGGCCAGCTGGGACCGAGGGCTGGCCGGGAGCCCCAAGCACGTGGACCCAGGAGCCCTCGTTGTGAGCCCACAGTGTGCTCCTTTCATAAACTCCATTGACAACATCCCACATGAAGGAGGAGCTGGGGTTTGCATCGGGGCCACTGGCGCCAGGACCCACACACCTACCTCTGCACCCATGACCCCAGACACTGCGGGGACAATGAAGCGAAAAGGGCAGAGGGAGGGCAGGGCCAGGGCCTCCCAATGCTGAGATGCCATGCAAGTTCTGTGGGTCCAGAAGCAGCCTCCCTTTAGCTGTAGGTATTTATCTAGTGTCTGCCACCTACTAGGTCCTTTAGTAAATATTTATTGGGTGAATGGATGGATGACTGGGTAGATGAATGAATGGGTGGATGGATGGATAGAAGGGTGGGTGGATGGACAGATGGACGGATGGATGGATGGGTGGTTGAATAAGTGAATGGGCAGGTGGGAGGATTGGAGGATAGTTGGACAGGATGAAGGGTAAGCAAGTAGACGGCTGGATGGGAGGATGAGTGGGTGTGTGGTGTTAATGTGAGATTGTTTTTAGGTCCTCAAGCTGGCTTTCTATTCTTAGGAAAGATTATTCAGAAATCTGTTTTTTTGTTCATTAAGTTTTCATTTATTAATGTTACAAAACCAGAAACCTAGATTTTTTTCCCCTTAAACGATTAATTTGATCTACAAATCTTATCATACTTTTAAGTCTAACAAATTCCAAAATTCTTTTTAAAGGTTCTTTGATTAACACGAGGTCCCACTTTCAAACTTACTTAACAAAAAAACACCTTCAGAAATTCAATTACATTCACAAACTTGATGTACTGTATTTTAGCTGATAAACCTTCCCACTATGTTAAGTAATTCTTGTAAACCTAAAAAGATAACTTCCTAATATGATTGTTTTGTTTTTTGGGGTTTTTTTGGCCGCACCGTGCAGCATGCAGGATCTTAGTTTCCCGACTAGGGATCAAACCCACGCTCCCTGCATTGGAAGCTCAGAGTCTTGACCACTGAACGGCCAGGGCAGTCCCCCTAACATGAAGAATCTTAGATTCTGTTAGATGTTCCAACACTGTGTAGTATACACTTTATGGGATCTCAACTTAAAATCCTAAGTCTAAATCAAGTAATTAAGTGTATATTTTAAATTTGAATTGAAAGGTTGACTTGTTCTTCTGACCGCCCAAATTCTCTTAAACAAATGCTTACAATATCAAAGACACTCAGATTCCTTCACATAAAAATATCAATGCTGTGGATTTGATGCCATTAAATATTTCTGTACTTAATCCTAAATATGCTTTGGGGTTTTCAGAAATGTGCTTATTCACTAAGCAAACAACCAAGAGATTTGGGGCCATTATCTTGTTAATCTGAGGTTGCAAAATACTAGGCCCTCACATCTCTTGGTTGTTTCACTGCATTGATGGTATTTCCATCCACACAGATGGGGCTCCGAGAGACCTGTTTATGTTTTATTATGAGAACTTCAGAACTTAGAGTTTGGTCTTCAACCCTTGACCCCATACAGACCCATCCCGGTCCTCTCATACACATCTGCAAACCCCACCCCGGAGGCTCTATTGGATTTTTTTTTTTTTAATTATTATTTATTTTTTTTTTTTGGCTGTGTTGGGTCTTCGTTTCTGTGCGAGGGCTTTCTCTAGTTGCGGCAAGCGGGGGCCACTCTTCATCGCGGTGCGCCGGCCTCTCACTATCGTGGCCTCTCTTGTTGCGGAGCACAGGCTCCAGACGCGCAGGCTCAGTAGTTGTGGCTCACGGGCCTAGTTGCTCCGCGGCATGTGGGATCTTCCCAGATCAGGGCTCGAACCCGTGTCCCCTGCATTGGCAGGCAGATTCTCAACCACTGCGCCACCAGGGAAGCCCTGGATTTTGCATTTATCAAACCCTCCATGACGGGCACAGTCTTCCTGGTAAGACCACACATTCCAGGTGCTAAGATGATGCCAACTGGATGCCGCAAATCTCAGAGCACTTGAGCTGGAGTCCGTGGACAAGCCTTCTAAGATCCCACCACCGCTGTGTGGTGTTCGGATGAATGTGTGGATGAAGGGTGGAGCGTGATCTGGTGAATAGATGGGTTGGTGAGTGGATGTAAGAGCAGGTGTATAAGTGGGCGGATAGCAGTTTTATGCGTGTGTGGGTAAGTGGGCAGTAGGGTGGGTGGGTGTGTAGGAGGATGATGCATGGGTGAGTGGATGGGTGATGGGGAGGTGGGCTACGGATGGAGGAGAGGCAGCTAGGTGTGTGGACGGATAGGGAGTTGGTTGCGGAGGTGGGTGTGTGTTGTGTTGAGGGGCAGGTGGGTAGATTGAGGAATGCGTGGGTGAATGACGCAGTGAGTAGGTGGATGGACGGGTGGGTCGATGAATGTGGGGAAATATGGGAGGAGATGTTCAGTCGGTTTGTGAGTGAATGGATGAGTGAGTAGGAGGATGAGTGGGTGAATAGACAGAAGATGGATGGATGGGTGGGTGGGTGGTGAATGGTGAAGGAGGAAACGCATGAGTTTCTAGTTCAGAAGACTAGTCGGGAATTCCCTGGCAGTCCAGTGGTTAGGACTTGGCGCTTTCACTGCCGGCTCTTCTCCCATCTGCTCCGTGAGTGTCTTGGAGCAGACGAACATAACGAGTTGTGCCCGCTCAGTCCTCCAGCCCAGGCCCGGGTGCCTGGGAGTCACACCCCAGGACACGGCCCTTGCCACTGGGGCCAGGGTCAGCGGCCCGTCCTCTTGGCACCAGCTCCAACTGGAAGAGAACTCTGCTCACTGGTGGTTGCTATGGGAAACCCTTGGTTGCTTGTTTTTCTCCTCGACTGATGAAGGAAAGAGACTCATAAAGTGACAGCGCGTCACCGGGCCTCGCCTCTGGCCAGCTCTGACTTGCCCCCTGACATTTCCCAAGAGCCGGCTAACCTTTTCTGCCGCAAATAGACCGATGGGGCTCCCTCGAGGCGGTCTGGCCTGCACAGGGTCCGGCCTTAGGAGAGTTGGGGACCCAGGGGACATCAAAGGGAGCCAGATGATGATAATAACCAGGCAAGAGGGCAGACATTTCTGTGGGACCAGAGAGCGCAGGGGCGTGGGGGGGGGGGACATGCCAGCGGGGGGTAAGGCTGCAGGAAAACAGACACCCAGTGGAGTGGGTGGCCACTGGGACCCCCTGCCCCATGAGATGGTGAGCTCCCCATCCCTGGAAGGGCGCAAGTTGAGGTCCCTGGACCACCTGGCAGGAAGGTTGGAGAGTCCAGGGAATAGCGAGGTCTATAAATTCTCACCCAGCTCTCAGTTGCTGTGAGTCTGATGCTCTCACAGGATTCTGGATCTCTCTGATGGGGAATCAGAGAGTTAGGCAGCCACTGTCTCGTCAAGGGGTAAGGCCTCTTCGGCCGCAGTGGTCATGGAGGGCAACCTGGAGGAGGTGCCAGTCAAGCAAAGAGCTGGGGGAAAAGCATCGCAGTCAGAGGGAACAGCATTTGCAAAGGCCTTGGGGCTACAGGGTTGGTACGTTTGAGGAAGGGCCACTGGGGCGCAGAGAGCACGAGGGGCCCAGGAGGGACGGGCAATGCCCTGAGCTCAGGGCCCATTCTGAGCAGGGGGGTGGGGGGTCCTGGGCAGACCCCAGGGGAATGACAGCTCCTTCTCACCGCCTGGTCTCCCTGCTGCCTTCCCTGAGCCCCAGGGGTGAGATGGGGGCCGCCTCCCCCAGGTCTCTGCCCCTCGCTCTCTGACCATGAGTTTGGGTAGGGGGCAGCTGAGCAGCTGGCGGCCCCCCTTGGAGATCTGACGGCCCCAGAAGTGGGCTCTGGCCGCCCCCCTCTACATGCACGGCTGAGCAGGGCTCTGCCAGTGGCTGGTGGGTGAGCAGAGCTCGGGTGATGTGGGAGGGGCTTCTCATCAAAGCCAAATCCTCGACCCAGATTTCTCAGCCACCCTCCCCCTCTGCCCGTCCCCGTGACTATACCTCAATGAGGGGAAGGCTGAGTGTGCATCTTAGGGGCCCCCAAGACCCCAAAAGGTAGTGTGTGCAGCCCGAAGCAGAGAGTCCCAGAGGCACAGAACCCCCCCGCCCAGCATCTGGGGTGCAGCCCTCATGGCCGAGCCCCCCTGGCTCCCAGCGGCTGGGCACCCACATTGTAGGAGACACAAGGCCTCCAGCGGCACAGCCCGATGGGGCCACAGGGCTCCGCCTCCTCAAGGTGTCAGTCAGGGAGCAGACAGCTTGGGGCAACCCTGGCGGGTGGGGCTCCACGGTGACCTCGGAGCCTCAGGACCAGGGCCAGGGCGGTCACTGGACGCTGGGCCCACGACTCAGCCCCTCGGCACCCGGAGCCGGGCAGACGGGGCAGCATCCCCCCCCCGCCCCCCGCCCCGTCTGCCTCTGCGGGGAGCTGGCTCCACCCTGGGACAGAGGCTCGCTGACCCTGCAGCCCGACCAGGGAGCTGTCGGCAGGCGCCTGCCCTGGCCTTGCTGGAGGGACCTGCACACCCGGGAGGTGGCCCGAGGCGGCTGTTTACGCATGTCTGTGCCCCCCGTCTGCCCTTTCGATTGTAAATCAAGGATTAGTCACAGGAGCTGCTGCTGAGATAGAGGAGTTTGTCCACAGGACTGGAGCCTGGTCTGGGCCCCAGGATGGGAGGCCTCTCGCCCTGGCAGGCCGGGCAGGAGGTCAGGCAAGAGTGTGCGTCGGCATCGTGCCTCCTCCTGGGCGGCCAGAGGCTCGGTTACAGACCAGGAAACAGAGTCTGAGGCCCGCGCAGGTCCCACAGCCAGGACGGGGCAGGGCTGAGACCAGAAGTCAGGCCCACCCGAGGCCTCACACCCAGCCTCCGTCATGCGGCCCTCCCCTGCGTCCTATCCACGCCGTCCCCCCAGCGGATGAGGGAGAAGCTCACTCTCCTGCCATGGTGAGGGGCTAGGGAGGGGCTGGGAAGGGCTTCCCGGGTGAGCGAGTGAGTGGGAGTGCTAACGGAGGGAGCGAAGGGCAGCGAGGCCACGGCCACCTCCGCCCTGGGGAGCCCAGCCCAGCGACGCCCTGCGTGCGTTTGCTTGCCCCACCCACAGACGCAGCTGAACTCACAGCCTTGACCTGGAAGGGCATCTGGGCCACCTGCCCCAGTCCCCTGGTTTTACTGATGGGGAAACTGAGTCCCAGAGCCACACACTCCCTCTTGGTGCTTCCAGCGACCCCAGGCTCCCTCCAGGGTCCCTCCCTCCAGAGCCCCTCCCCCGTCTGGGGTCCTAGCACCCCACCCAAGCAGTCAATCTGATAAACGCCCCCAATACTGGCCACCGTGCTCACATGGGGCCACTGGTCTTCTGGAGCAGATGGCATTGAACCAGGGATGTGTCTAGTGGTGACAGGACGGTGCTTTGGAGCAGGTGTGACCACCCTCCCAGACCAGGCTGACCACCCCCCCCCAGGGTAGAGAAGTCCTGGATGGTCCCCTCCCAACCCCCATCTCCTCCCACCCCAGCGGCTGAGAAACAAGAGGATGGGGCAGAGGGTGTCCCTGGCTGCACATCTTAACGCCCCCCTCCACTGCTGGGCGGGGACCGGGGGCTGGGACCATGCGTGGTCAGGGCCCATCAAGGCCCCTCAAGACAAGGGGTCCCCCGGGCCCGGAGATCTCGGGCACACACCACTCTGTCCTTCCTGGTGGCCGTCCTCACCAGGCACCACCTGTGTCACTCCTGCCACCGTGTTGAGCCACCTCCCAGACCACTCTCTCCACGGGGACAGCCTCCTTCTCTTCCTCCCCCCTCTTCCGCCTTCCCCCTCCCTCCTCCTCCCCCCCCCGCCCCCCCCCCCCGCCCTTGCCAAATCCCCCACTTGCCCCGCTGGTTTGGGAAGAACAGCCCCTGCCCCGGGGCTTGGTTAGCATGGAAGGAGTGACTCTGTCCCCAAAGAGGAGGCTTCCCAAGGTCAGGTGCTCCCGTGCCCTGGGCATTCGGAAGTCCAGCACAGCCACACAAGGCCCATCCCCGCGCCGGCCAGCTGATTCTCAACCAGACTGTGACGAGGGGTCCCTGGGGACATCTCAGGCGGCAATGCCCATCCTCACCTCCTGCCATGGCACAAACAACCCCTTCCCTCCCACGGCATGCTCCGACATGGACAAGCTGGGCACCCAGGACGGCCAGGGCAGGGTGTGAGTGGGAAGGCCAATGCCGTCCTCAGAGGACAACCAGGGACACGCGAGGCTGCAGGGGAAGGGGCAGTGGGCAGCAGTGGGGGACAGTGCTACCCTTGGGCTCAGGAGTGCAGGCCAGGCCCAGCCCGGCCCCCCTGGGGAAGCCGCCACGCCTCTCTGAGCCCACCTCTCCCCTGAGATCAACCCCCGTGTCTCTTCTTCCAGGGAGCCTTGGGCTGGTCAGCCAGGCCGTGGACGTGGAAGAGCTTTGTGAGTTGTAATGCGCCATCCCCTGCGAGGCAGGGCCCCTCATCAAGGAGTCAGACTCCTGGTGATGGAGTACGCCCGCCATTCAAACAGGCAGACATGTGGATCCCCGTCCAGTAAGCCCAGCGTTCCCGTGATTTTCATGATAAAATCAGAGATGTAGTTTCACAGAAGTATAGAGAAGACCCAAGTGACTGATGCTGACGATGCTTGGCAGGGAGGGCCCTGGGCCGGCGGCTGTGGTGGACCCGTGGGCAGCACCCACCAGGAGTGGACAGAGCAGGGGCGCGGGGACAGGCTTCCAGCCCTGGATCCCCACTTGCCATTCTTCCAGAACATTTGTGAGCCTCTCGTTCCCTGCACTGGATCCGTCTCTGCTGGAGATTCCTTAGAGCTGTTCCCATGTCCTGCTCTGAGCCCAGACCAACACCACAGCTGCCCGGAGACCGGAGGCTTCCGTACCGTCCCCGCCACCTGCCCAGCTCCCGCGGGCCGAGAGGAGATTCTCCACGAGGCTGGCATTTCTGCACGGCCTCCAGCACAGGCCACCTCGAGAATATTTGCATGAGAGACAGACTTGCAAGCTAGAGAGCGTGGGCATAGAGACCCCAGGAGCTCTTTCATGAAAGCGAAATCTCTCCCCCTCCCCCGGGAGGAGACCTGCTAAGCCTCCAGGGTGAAGAGATAACATCCCCCTTGCAGGCCACGCTGAGCAGGTTTGCCAGCAGCTCCTTCACACCATCAAGGGTTTCCTAACTCGGGGCTCCTAGGCCGCGACACAGTCCTGCCCCCTTTTGCCCCCATGGGACGTGGGGGCAGGAGGGCTGATTTGGGCCTTCTGTGCCTTGTTCCCTAACTGGTCAAATTTAGGGCAGTGCGGCAGGCAGATGTGACCACTGCCTGGCCACTTGACCCCCAGCCTCTCTCGGGCACCTACAACCACCAAGGGGCCCCCCCTCCAGCCAGGGCCTCACAGGTCCTGCCTCCTGGGCCTTCTCCCATATCACACCCACCCTTGGCCTTAACAGCCCAGCCACTCTATCCCTGCCTCAGGGCCTTTGCATGTGCTTATCCCTCTGCCTTCCCCAGGTCATCACATGACTAGCTCGTTCTCATCATTCAAGGAGTCTCAGCCTTAATCTGCCCCCCCCCGGGCCCCACCCTCTGCCTCACAGAGGCCTGCACGGGCCACTTTCCAAAAATGGTCATTCTCTCTCCCTGACCCAGTCACTCTGGCACTTTCATTCTTGCCTTCATTCACTCATTCATCAGATTGAGCCCTACCGCGCGCAGGCACTGGCTGGGCTCAGGACGCAGCTGAGAGCAGGCACACGAAGCCCCTGCAGTCATGGAGCTTGCGTTCTAACAGGGAGACAGAAAAGGAAATTGAATACACAAATGTAGGCTCAGTGCTGTGTGCTAAGTGGCGGGAAGGAAGGGGCAGCAGGTGATTTGAGCGGGGGATGCGCTGCCCTGATCCGTTATCCCATGGCTTTCTCCTTTTCATGTCACATTAGTCCTGGGGTTAAACGTGCAGGGACTTTATTGAGGGAAACGCCCAGGAGAGGTGATGGGGAGGTGGGGGGGGGCCATCAGTGGCAACACTGTGACCTCACTCCAGGGGGGAGGAAGAGTGGCAGCATCCCAGGAAGGTTCCGAAGGCTGACGGGGAGTCCTCGAGTCGAGCTGGCCCTCAGAAGGGTCCAGGCGCCCCAGGGATGGACCTGCCTCAGTGTCCCTGCTGCAGTGGGAGCTGCGGTGGGAAGCATGACCTCGGCATGAACGTGGCAATGGATTTCAGCCGGACCCTGGGTCAGTTACGCTGCCTGTAGTTGGAGCCCACGAGGTGTGTCCGTGACCTGCCTGTGTTTGCACGTAGATTGTCTCCACACCAAAATAAACCCTTCTGAGAACGGGCGCCCTCCCCGTGCCTGGCGCCCAGCGCTGAGCTGGCACGCAGATACTTAAGCGATGAGAGAACGGGGTTAGCAAGTAGCAAACGTGACCCCCGCCCTTCACCCTGAGCGCACCCCCTGCAGCTCAGCTCTGCTCCCCCGTCAGGAAACAGAGCCGTGTTCTCTGCCCCATGGAAGTGAGGCCACGTGGCCCTTTTAATCAAAGGGCATCGGCAAATGTGATGCCAGCAGAGGCTTGAAAAGCACTAGTGCCTGGGGGTCGTGCCCTCACACCTCCGCGTGCCGGCTGACCCGCAGCCTGGCACCAGACCTGGAGGGAGGCCACGTACCTGACGCAGCTCCAGCCACGCCACCAGCTGACCTCAGAGCCCAGCCAAGCCAGCTGGGACCAAAGAAGCTGCCCGCTCCATCAGGGAATCTTGAGCTAGGTGAGGTCATTGGTGTTTTAAGCCACTAAGTTTTGAGGGGTTTTACGCAGCCAAAGCTCCCCGGCACAGTCTCTTCTTCCTCGGGGTCTCTATTTGCCCTGGAGGGCGAGCTTAAACGCAAGACCCCGGTCCATCAGGAGAGGTGGACACGGCACCCCTCCCCACCTCCCGGGCAGAGCGCTGGGCTCCAAGCTCCTTCATCGAGTGCCTAAGTTCAGTGGGTGGATTTTGCTTGGGATAAGGAATTCCACATTGTAACAATAAATACTCTGCCATTTGTCACCTAGATTTCTGAACTGGAAAACAGATGGTGCAGTAATTCTCACTGCCCCGCTTCTCAATGAAGGCGCTGAGGATAAATCACCCCGATGGTGGGCACGGCAGGTCGAGAGAGTACCGTGCTGCTCAGCCATGCTGGCAGTGTGGCTCCCGAGGAGGACTCGGGCCAGGGGTGATGGATGTGATGTCCCCGCCCGCCCAACGCTAACAGCATCTGCGGTCCTGGCGAGGAGGCATGGCTCCCCCATCCCCACCCCATCACACAGGGCCCACCTCTGACCCCTTCCTGCCTCGACCCTGACCCTCTTCCCTGTGCGTGTCCTGGCCCCTCAGGGAACACTTAAGACAGTCATTATCGCTCCCAGGTCACACTGTAAACTGGAATCGAAAGGCCCCTGGCAGGAGAGGACGGAAGGGAGAAACAGCTGGGTTCAATGCGCTGAGTTGTCCTGAGAATCAAGGAGATTTCCCAGAGGAAAAGCTGATCCAAAGGGGCCAGCAGCCCTGGAGCAGCAGCCCCTCCCCCGGCTCAGCACCAGATCCTGGGCCTAGAGCTGGGGGAGGGGCTTCCCAGCATCTTAATTTTTGAACATTTAAACATTTACAACCTAGAAAAAAGTTGCAAATCTCACTACTGGGCATATACCCAGAGAAAACCATAGTTCAAAAAGACACATGCACCCTAACGTTCATTGCAGCACTATTTACAATAGCCAAGTCAGGGAAGCAACCTAAATGCCCATCAACAGACAAACGGATAAAGAAGATGTGGCACATATACACAACGGAATATTATTCAGCCATAAAAAAGAACGATATTGGGTGATTTATAGAGACGTGGACGGACCTAGAGAGTGAAGTAAGTCAGAAAGAGAAAAACGAGTATCGTATATTAACACATATATGTGGAATCTAGAAAAATGGTACAGATGAACTGGTTTGCAAGGCAGAAATAGAGACACAGATGTAGAGAACAAACATATGGACACCAAGGGGGGAAAGCGGAGGGGGGAGGGCTGGGATGAATTGGGAGATTGGGATTGACATATATACACTAATTTGTATAAAATAGATAACTAATAAGAACCTGCTGTATAAAAAAAATAAAATAAGATAAAATTTTTAAAAAAAGGAAAAGAAAACTTGTGGCAGAGATTGAAATTCAGTAAGCAACTAGACGTATCTTGTTATTATAAATTTGGGTAATTAAATTTTAATACTTCTCCCCCCCCAAAAAAAAGAAAAAAGTTGCAAGAATAGTACTGTGAATACCCGTATACTCACTTAATTCCTTCCCCAGTAATGTTGTCTAATACATAATCAATACTCAAAATTCCCCCAATGTCTTTTCTAGCCATATATTTTGATCTGGGATCCAACAACGAACCCCCCGTGGTGTTTGGGTGCTGGGGCTCGTGTGTCTGATTTTTCCTTTAATGACCCTGACAGCCTTGAAGGGGTCGGGCTGGTTTCTGTAGAATGTGCCACCATCTGGACCGGCCACGGTCTAATTCAGCTGGGGCACCAACACTCTAAGGGATGCTGTGTCCTTCTCGGCACAGCACATGGGGACACATGACATCCGTCTGTCCCTTTTCAGGTGATGCTAAGTTGGATCACTTGGGTAAGGGGCACCCCCTGACACCTCCACCCTAAAGTTCCCGTTTTCCTTTGTAATTAGTGTGTCAACCATCAGGTGTTTCTTTGAGTGTGAATTTCCTGTTCCCCAACAGCATTTAACTCATTGGTGTTAGCACCTGAATTAGTTTCCTCTTGCTGCTGGAACAAGTTATCACAAGCTCAGTGGCTCTGAACGACATGAAATTATTCTCTCACAGTCTGTAGATCAGGAGTCTGAAGGAGCCTCACTAGGCTAAAGTCAAGGCGTTCCCTTCTTTTTTTTTTTTTTTTTTTTTTTGCCTCCCTGCACAGCTTGCAGGATCTTAGTTCCCCAACCAGGGATTGAACCCAGGCCCTGGCAGTGAAAGCCCGAGTCCTAACCTCCTCTGCAAAGTTCCTTTTACCATATAAGGCAACATTCACAGGTTCTGGGGATGCAGGCAGGTTTGGGGATTAGGGACATATTTGGGGCCATTTTTCAACTGACCAGAGCATCCCTTGACTACCCTCACCTAAAAGAATAAATATTGCATGGGGGTTGCAAAAATGGGGATTTTTCTAAACCTATCGTCTCTCCAACGTTGATTAGCTGGCATTGTTCTGCATAGAAATCCTTCCTTCTTTTTAGTGTCTCTGTGGACTCATGGATACTTTGATATTTGATGTTCATCATAATATTGCCCAAATTTGGCCATTGGGAGCCCCTGCAGCCTGGTCCTCATGTCCTTTGACCTGCCCCCATGGGTCTTTGAGGGCTTCTGTACTTTCTGGCTGACGTGATGTTCCAGGCTCACCTTGGCCCACATCTGGAGTTAGTCTCTTGCGAGACCCTCAGCCCCATTAGTAGGATGGCTTCAGAAACCATTGACGTGTTGCTTGCTATTGGGGTATCATTGCTTTTAGCTCCTTTCCGTGCTCAGAGCTAGGAAATGGATTTTTTTAAATTTTTGATCATGAATTATTCTGCGACTTTCAGTTCAAGCACAAGCCCCAGGGTTCTTCATCACCTTCCCCCACTCTCTTTTCTTCTTCTTTTTTTTTAAATAAATTTATTTATTTTATTATTTTATTTTATTTATTTATTGTTTCTTGCTGTGGTTGGGTCTTTGTTGCTACGCGCGGGCTTTTCTCTGGTTGCGGCGAGTCAGGGCCACTCCTCGCTGCGGTGTGCGGGCCTCTCACCTCGGTGGCCTCTCTCACTGCGGAGCACGGGCTCCAGACACGTGGGCCCCAGCAGCCGCGGCACGCAGGCTCGGCAGTTGTGGCTCGCGGGCTCCAGAGCGCAGGCTCAGCAGCTGTGGCGCACGGGCTCTAGGCGCACAGGCTTCAGTAGTTGTGGCACACGGGCTCAGTAGTTGTGGCTCTTGGGCTCAGTAGTTGTGGCGCACGGGCTTAGTTGCTCCGCGGCATGTGGGATCTTCCCGGACCAGGGATCAAACCCATGTCCCCTGCCCTGGCAGGCGGACTCTCAACCACTGCACCACCAGGGAAGCCCCTCTCTTTTCTTCTTCCCTTACCTCCCACTGCGCACAGAGAGGACCCTGACTCCCAGGAATATCTCTCTTATGTGATCAACCTTCAATACACACACAATATTTTCAAAATTATTACACAAGTACTGCTACTCCCTGCAACAACAAACCTGTAAAGGGAAGCTCAAGATTTCATCACAATTAGAAAACCATGTGCACTGCACCTGGGTTTTCCTTCCTTTCTTCGTACAAAATCAAACTCTTTCTCTCCCTCCTTCTCTTTCCCAGTAGATTGCTAGAGAGATGACAGATAGACACTTAGGTTGTTTCCAGTACTTTGCTGTGATGCATAAGGCTACGATGCATCACCATACACGTACACTGTCTCCTGTTTGCAGACAAGTAGCCACCACAGAGAAATTCCCAGAAATGGCGAGACTGGGTCAAAGGGTAAACGTCTATGTAATTTTCTTAAGCGTCCACGTTCCGCTCCGCTCCGCTCCTGGGGGTGTACCAGTTTCCCTCCCCCAACCTCGTGTGACAGCGCCTGTTTCCCAGGCTCCTCAACAGAGCATTGGGCCTCTTTTGAATCACTGCCTGTCTGATATGAGAGACATTGTATCTGAGTGCAGCTTTTATATGCTTTTTTTTTTTTTTTTTTTATGTCTGCGTTGGGTCTTCATTGTTGCGTGCAGGCTTTCTCTAGTTGCGGTGAGCAGGGGCTACTCTTCGCTGCGGTGCGCGGGCTTCTCATGGCGGTGGCTTCTCTTGTTGCGGAGCACAGGCCCTAGGCGCACGGGCTTCAGTAGTTGCAGCGCACAGGCTCAGTAGTTGTGGCTCGTGGGCTCTAGAGCACAGGCTCAGTAGCTGTGGCACACGGACTTAGTTGCTCCGCGGCATGTGGGATCTTCCCGGATCCGTTTCCCCTTCATTGGCAGGCGGATTCTCAACCTCTGCACCACCAGGGAAGTCCCTTTGTATGCATTTAGTATAAGCATCTTTTCATGTGTTTAAGAGCCACTGATTTATCTTTTTCTTTGAACTGACTGTTCATGTCTTTTACCCACTTTTCTATGGAATCTTTGGTTTTGTATTCAGTTGGTTTTAATGGGTCACAGAAAAGGAACAGGAGGCAAAGGGGCGTGGGGATCCGAAATGCCCACCTAGGAGGGTGACACCTCTACAGAAGGAGTAGGGGAGACCCTCCCCAGAGAGGGAGGTGGTAGGGTATGTCCCCTCGGCTAAGGAAGAGCAGGGGCAGGACTCCAGCCTCAAGCCCAGCTCAGGCCAGAACTCACACTTGCTGGGGGACCAGAAGGACCCCAACCCAAACATTCAGTTTGAAACAGTTTTGGCCACACAAGCTCTGGCAGAAACAAAGGCAAGTCCTCTCCAGGGAAAAGCATTTTAAACTCAGACCTCAAAGAATTCCCACAAACAGAGGCCCAAGGTTCAGGGCTTGCCACAAAAAGCTACCCAACACACAAGCAAACAGCTACCCTGAGTGGGTCAGCCAAAACAACAGACTGCAGAATCAGACCCACAGAGACAGAAGATTTGGAATTATCAGGTAGGAATATGTAGAATTTTTTCAATGTCTGTTCAATGTGTTTAAAAGAATAAAGCATATTAAAAGGGTGATGAATAAGAGAGGCTGGGACTTCCCTGGTGGTCCAGTGGTTAAGACTCCAAGCTTCCACTGCAGGGGGCATGGCTTCGATCCCCGGTCAGGGAACTAGATCCTGCATGCTGTTCAGCGTGGCCAAAAATTAAAAAAGAAGAAGAAAAAGAAAGAGAGGTTATCAAAATTGCCAAGGCAGATTTTAAAAGAGAGTAGATGTTAAAATGAGATCCCAGTTAGAAACCCAGGTGGGTTAAATAGAAGATGAAACCCAGCTGAAGAGAGAATTCAAGAACTGGAAGATGGATCTGAAGACATCACCCAGAACGCAGCACAGAGAGGCAAAGGTGGGGAAACAACAGAAGCTAAGAGACCCAGAAGGAGCACATCCAACAGGATCTAATTAAAGTTTGGACAGAGCTGGTCTTCAGCCAGGGCCCCAGCGGCACAACCTGCGCTGAGCAGGGGTCAGGCAGGCACCCGCTCCCAGGGGACCCTGGTCAGGGAGTGGGGAGACAGGACAGCAAAGCCACACAAGGCTGGGATTCTGGGCAGTGCCGGCCTCACTCGGATCCCACGGGGGGCTCTGGGGCATGAAATCTACCTCTGAGTTTGTCCTGCCTCAAGACAAGGGGGCCAGCTCTCACACCCGCCACCGTTGCCCCTGGGAACTTGGACTCCAAGGGAGGCCCAGGTGCCCCTGCAGCTGGCGGAGGAGCTCACAGGAGACGGGAGGGGGGCTCGGGGGGCCCGAGCAGAGGGCCCACAGTGGGGGGTAGGCGATAATCAGTGATTAGTAAGCTGAGATGTCCCCAGAATATTTTAAAGACATGGCTTCTGAGGAAGGAAGATCAGTGAGGGTAAATAAAGATAAACCCTTATCTAGAAACATCAGAGTGGGACTGCAGGCTCTCAAAGACAAAGGGAAGATTTTTTTAAAAAGCAGCCGGAAAACAGAAGTCAGACTGCCCACCTGGACCGACAGACTCTTCATCGACTTCTCATCCGCCAACGAAGCCAGAGACGTCGGACTCACAGCTTCAGGATGCCTGGAATCCTAGACCCAGGGAAGCAGACTTTCCTTCCAAACCCCAGGACTGAGAGAGTTAAAGGTCAGCAGACCCTCAAGAAAGGAGCGTGTACTTCCAGCAGCAGGAGACCTTCCCCCGGCCGGCAGCAACCCCATGCAGGAGGCAGCACCGGGTGTCCAGCCAGAGGCCCTGGCCTCGCCCCACCGGCCCGACTCCCTCCGAGGCCTCAGCGAGCCCAGGTCAGAGCCAGGCGGCCAGGGGCCTGTGGGCTGGTGGTCACTGCGTCCCTGCCCAGAGGTCAGGGGCGAGTGGAGAGCGAGGTAGGCCCGCCCGGCCCCTGCCTCGAGGCTCTCTCAGTCCTGGGGAGGGGACAGGGCAGTGGCACAGGCCGAGGGAGCAGAAGAGGGGCCGTGCGGGGAGTGACAGGTCCCCGTTTCATGTCTGCCCCGCCCCCAGGCCCCTCTCCCCACCAGCAGGGAAACAAACTGGGAGCTGCAAAACCACGTGCGAAAGAGGGGAACGGCTGGGGTCCTCAGGCACGGCCAGCCTCGAGCAGCGCTGGGTGCCACGGACACGAGGCCCCAGGGCCACCAACGCATCTGCACCCGCGGCCCCAGCCTCTTATTAAAAGGAAAACAGACCAACAGGCGCGGTCAGGAGGAGCTTGAAGACAAGCAGCTAAATGTGTGCGTCCTGGGCCCGATCCTGGGCACGGAAAGGATGTTAGGGAAAAACAAAGGAAATCTGAATACAATGTGGACTTCTGTTCGTAATCCCACATCCATATTGGTTCATGATGTGACAAATGTACGGTCTTCATGTAAGACATCGATAATAGGAGAAACTGGGTGCAGAGTCTATGGGAACTCGGCACCATCTTCCCAATTTTTATGTTAGTCTGAAGCTCTTCTAAAAAACAAAGTTTATTTTTCTTGAGTGTAAATTAAAATAATTATTTTCAAAAGTAGACCACTCTGCAAACCATCTCCTTCTGGATTACCGGGAATAAAATCCACACCCTGACCGACCTCAGCTGCCACGGATCCCCGGCTCTGCTGTGACCCTGCTCCTGCAAAGGCGGACTCACCACCCACTGGGGACGCCCGTGGGTCCAACCTCTGCACCACGCGTCTGCTGGCAGCTGGACGCGGCAGGGAGAGGGCCCCCGCCTCCTGCCCACGGCAAAACCTCACCCGGTACCTCTGAACCCCAGCTGCAAGGGCATCTGGGAGATGCCGGGAAGGCCACTGGCAGGAAGAAGGAGGGTGGCCTGGGTGCAGAGTGGCCGAGTCCTCGCCCAGCTACCTGGGACCCCAGGCACCGCCCCAAGAGAGAAGCCGCTCGCGTCCCTAAAACACCTGCTGCAGCGGCCAGAGCAGCCCAGCTCTGCCACGCCACTGAGGACCTCTTGACTGTGACAGAGGTCGGGGCGGGGGAGAATAAAAGAAATTGGAGAAGATAATCCGGGGACTTAAAGCTTTTGGACTTTGGCTTCTGGAGCTGCCGCAGACCCCTCCCAGCTCGGCTGACAGCAGGGTGGATGCAGGGGGGTCGGCCAGTAGAGGGTGAATTGTCAGCTTTGGTACAAAGGGGCCTTGGGGTCAGCTTCCTCAGCCCTGGGGTGAACCCAAACTGCCCCCAACACTGGGAGTGGCCTCATGAAGGGGAGACAGGGCTGTCCCACCCCCCAGGGGCAGCTCCCCCTCCCAGCGGACCACAGGCATGGTGGCAAAGCCCTCGGCCAGGGGACAAAGTGTGGGAAGGTGGGCGCGCTTCTCCCCAACCCCTGAGGCTCTTTCCCCAGGGAGAAAGCCAATGGCTCCAACTCCTGCCTCTCTCTCACCTTTCTTCACCGACCCCCACGCAGGAAGGAGGTTGGCAAACTGGGGGGGGGAGTCCACTGGGCACGCTCAGCCCACTGCCCCCCACCCCTGCCCCCACGCCGGCAGGGGCTGTGCTATGCAGGCTGGGGGCTCCCCCTGGGGTCTCTGGGCCCGGCAGTTGGTCTCACGCTGGGGGTCGGGTGGGAGGCCCAGCTGGCCTTCACGCTGAGGTGTGTCCTCCGACCAGCCCGTCAGGAAGAAAGGGCAGACCCGCACGGTGGCCTCGTGGGGTCCCGGCTCTGCACACAAATATTGGAAATGATAGTTTACAACTGTGTTGGTATGAAGATGAATATAATCCAAGTTGGGTTATGCTTTCTTCCGGTTTTAAAAGAAGTTCAGGGGCTTCCGTGGTGGTCCAGTGGTTAAGACTTCCCCTTCCAATGCAGGGGGTGTGGGTTCAACTCCTGGTCTGGGAGCTAAGATCCCGGCGTGTCTCGGGGCCAAAAAAACTGAAACATAAAGCAAAAGCAATATTGTAACAAATTCAAGAAAGACTTTGTTTTCAATTCTTTAAAAAATAAAAAAAAATGAAAGGAGTTCAAACATTTTTCATGGCCCCTAAAAGTCTCAAGGGCCCTGGCACTGAGCCCGCTGTGCCCGTTGTAGAAGACGGTCCCGGTGAAGAAGGTTTGGGGGCCCGGCTACTGACTTCAGGCCTCATTTCTCCACGGGTTCAGAACTCAGAATGGAAGAGTTGGCTATTTCTTGGTCCCCTTGGAGACCCTGGCAGCTCTCTACCCTATCTCTCTCTTTTATTTCCTTCACAGCACTTATCACCATCTGAAACCAGCCCGTTAAGTGTCTGCCTGCCCCATCAGGAAGCCCAGTCCAGAGCAGGGCGGTGGCTGACCCCCAGCACCTCGGCACTGCAGGTGTTCTGTAAACAGCTGTTGGGTGGATAGACGATGGATGGGTAGACGGGTGGATGGATGGGTAGGATAGGAGGGAGTGGAAAGAAGAAAAGAAGGAAGGAAGATGGCTAGAGGGGAGGGTGGTACGTGGATGGGAGATGGATAGATGGGCAGATGGGTGAATGATAAATGGATGGGATGGAGGATGGGTGGATGGATGATGGGTGGATGGACGGAAAAATGGATGTGGAATGAGGGTGGATAAAAGAAAAGAAGGAAGGAAGGAAGGGAGATGTCTAGATGGTAGATGGATAGATAGGTGGATGAATGGGAGGATGGATGTACCGATTTTTGATTTAATAGGTAGGTGGATGGTGAG